>NC_081376.1:45082708-45396129 GCF_030684315.1 Stegostoma tigrinum | reverse complement strand
AGCTGCTTCATCAATGACCTTCCCCAATCCTAAGATCAGAAGTGGCGACGTTCGCTGATGATTGCACAACGTCCACGCCATTCGTGTCTCCTCAGATACTGAAGCAGATCTTGCTGGATTTGGGCAATGTCTAGGCCCAAAAATACCATGAGCATTTGCGCCACACAAGTACCAGGTATTGGGCATCTCCAACAAGTGAGAATCTAAGCATCGCCACTTGACATTCAATGACATTACTATCACTGAAATCCCACTCTTCATTACATCGATTTGCTGGAATTCCGAGCATAGGCTGATGCATAGACCTGATGGTCTTTTTCCACATGAAAGCTAACTACATCAATTTTGAAACAATGACACTTAAGCTTGAGATAAATGGCAGTCCTGTCCCATGGTGTGTACTGCATTGCAGGCCTGGAATACAAAACATAAATCTCAGTGGCTGCAAGTCTGTTCAGTCATCCATCCGGATATACCAAGAGGCGTCAGGTTAGTCCTGGAGCCAACTATTATCCTGTACATTTTACGTGTAAATGCACTTTCAATTTCCTGCTTTCAAGATGTAATTTCTGATTGAAATCCCACCGTCAAAATTCCAATGTATTGGGACCAGTTGGATGAAAGGGAATATCCTGAGCTGTGAGCAGATGCACACTACAGAACAAAGCCATTATCTCATCTTCTTGGCTAGTTTTCAAGTGCATTGCATGATAAATTATTAGCTAAGTGGGATAGACTGAATTCATTAATAACCTTAAGCACTAGCATACTTCAGTGAGACACACACAATGCTCTGAGCAATAGTCATCCCAACAGATTCTATAAAGAACCCTTGGGTTTTAAAATTACAGCATGATATTGGACTAACTACTTAGAGTGTCTAACCTGTGAAAAAATTTATACAGACCCTGGTGTAAATGCCTTCTCAGTGATTAAAGTCAAACTGATTTAGAACATTTACGAAAATGCTGTCATCAACTATCTTTAAAAGAAATGTTGTCAGCAAACTGAATATTGAATACAGCCCTGAATAAAAATGGTGCCCTCTGACCCTCATTCAGGAAACTAGTCCCATAGATTTGAGAAGTTCCAGCTGATAAATGGTCTGAATATCTGCCAGGAAAGGCCAGAGTAGAGACCCTACTTGTGGCAGTGGGACACTCATGTGGATGTCAAATTTGAACTGGATCAGTCTCTGTTGTGATTTCCTCTTGTGATCAAGTATTCTGTCTTCAGACAAATGCATGAGTTATGGTCACTTGAGCAAGATGCAAGTGAATTACTGGGGCATAATCAACAGTTTTTAGGCCCTTTTAAACTTTTTAATTCCAAGTGATGGCACTTCTGATAGTCCGGCACTTCCCCAGTAATATGCCGGAGTGTCTGCCGTGATCACTGGGCTCTTGTCTTAGGTGAGACGTGACCCCAGGGCAAGATGGCTACTGACTAGCTTTGGTTGTTAAACCCTTCAGAAGTGAAATAAAGAAAAGGGCCTGTGTTTTGATAGCACTTTTCATGTCCAGTCCCAAAGCACTTAACAGCCAGAGGTACTTTTGAAGTGTATAGCCTGTTGTAATGCAACATGTTAATTTACTCAAAACTAGTTCTATGCCCTATCTTTATCACTGCCAGTCATCACTTTTCTCATCCTGCGTCCTCTGTCCCTGACACTGAACCCAGTTCAAAATCACATAATGGTGTATTGTGTCTGGAACCATGTGCATATGCGCTCCTTATTGAGTGTGAGTACTTATTGTCCACAGTAGCCGAAATCAGCAAACACTGTCTATCCAACACATGATAATGGCACCTCCATTTCTTATCTACTAACCTCATCCCACCTCCTTGACCTGTCCGTCTTCCCTGGACTGACCTATCCCCTCCCTACCTCCCCATCTATACTCTTCTCTCTACCTATCTTCTTTTCTCTCCATCTTCGGTCCGCCTCCCCCTCTCTCCCTATTTATTCCAGAACCCTCACCCCATCCCCCTCTCTGATGAAGGGTCTAGGCCCAAAACGTCAGCTTTTGTGCTCCTGAGATGCTGCTTGGCCTGTTGTGTTCATCTAGCTTCACATTTTATTATCAAGGATAAAACTCCTGTTCCTTTTCAAATGGTACCGTGGGATCTTTTATATGATACAAACATGCAAACTTATGAATCAGGAGCAGGAGACCATTCAGTACTTCGGGTCTACTCTGCTGCTCAACTGGATCAAGGCTGATTTGATTGTAACCTCAAATCCACATTCCCCGCCTTCCTCAATGACCTTCATCCCCCACCTTTCTTTCAAGCAGAATCTATCCACCTCCACCTTACAACTTTTTCAGGACTCTGCTCCCATTTTCACCTTTTCAGGATGATAGTTCCAAAGACTCACGACTCTGAGAAAAAAAAATTAGACTCAATTCCAGTTGTAATGGGCAATCTCTGATTTTTAAACAGTGACCCCTAAATCTAGACTCTCCCACATGAGGAAACACCCTGTCTTTGTCTATCCTTTCATTCGTCTTGGATGACAAATAAGAGCCTTGGTTTAACAGCTCATCTAAGGGGCAGCAAGTCTGACACTGCAGCACTCGCTCAGTCCTGCACTGGACAGTGAGTTGATTCTTTTTAGTGCTGAAGTTGTGGAGTGGGAAATGCACCTGTTGACCAGAGTCAGCAGTGCACAACCCACAAATTGTCAGCCAATATGGCAAAAAACAGCGAGAGCTTAAAAAACATGATGAAAATAAATTCTCAAGTATTTAGTCAAGCTCATTGTGTGAATGGGTTCTCCCAGCAAGGATCTTCCCTGCAGCTTCTTTGGTTTGGTAATCACAGACTTACACCCTGTAATTTTTCTGTCTGTTCGCTTTAATAGAATCTACAAGCTATGGGCACACAATGGATCTGTCTGCACATGATGGTAGTACCCGATTACCTAATCAGCCAAATAATATCACCTCCCGAAGACCCCATCAGCCCTGGAAAGATTTCTGCTCCAACCAAATGATATTGTTCAACATCATGAATCAATCAAATACCATTAATACATCATAATAAAAACATGACAGAGGAGGCTGTATTGAAATCTCACCGATTTCTTTACCAACACTAACATTTTCGACTGACATTAAATCTTGGAAAGTGGCAGCAACTGACAAGCACAAACTCATTTTTCTAAATGCTATAACAGGTTACCATAGATTTACCATTCAACTTAGGCCCTGTTTCATTTGATAATGTGTGCTCATTAAATTAAATGGAGAATAGAAGACAGAGAGTTGAGATACGTCAGACAGTTTCAGAATAGAAGTTCGTAACAAGTGTAATGTCACAGGAACCAGTGCTGGGACCACATTTATTAGCAATACATGTGGATCGCTTGGATGAGGAAAGTGAAAATACTATAGCCAAATTTGCAGATGACACAAAAATAGGTGGTAAAGCAAGGGGTGATGATGACATAAAGAGTTTGCAGAAGGATATAGACAGGTTAAGTAAGTGGGCAGAAACTTGACAGATGGAGTGTAATATGGAGATATGTGCGGTTATGCACTTTGGCAGGAAAAATAGAGGAGCTGAATATTATTGAAATGGAGAAAGAATGCAAACATTGCAGCACAGGGATTTGGGAGTCCTCATAAATGCATCATAAAAAGCTAGCAGCCATGTTCAATTGGTAAGAGGAAAGGCAAATGAAATGTTAGCCTTAATTTCAAAAGGATTGGAGTACAGAAGTATCAGAGATAATGGGAACTGCAGATGCTGGAGACTCCAAGACAATAAAATGTGAGGCTGGATGAACACAGCAGGCCAAGCAGCATCTCAGGAGCACAAAAGCTGACGTTTCGGGCCTAGACCCTTCATCAGAGATGAAGGGTCTAGGCCCGAAACGTCAGCTTTTGTGCTCCTGAGATGCTGCTTGGCCTGCTGTGTTCATCCAGCCTCACATTTTATTGTCTTGGAGTACAGAAGTAGGCAGGTTTTGCAAAAATACCACAGCTGGAATACTGTGAAGGATTATTGAAGGAGGGTCCTTATTGAAGGACAGATATTTTGGAATTGGGGGTAATCCAGGTAAGGTTCACTAGGCTGATAATGGGTACGAAGAGATTTATATTATGAGAATAGGTTGAGTAGATTGGGCTTGTAAGCATTGGAGTGTAGAAGAATAAGAGGCAACTTTTTTTTATTCATTCATGAAATGAGGGCATTGCTGGCTAGGCAGCACTTATTGCTCATTCCTAATTGCCAGAGAGCAGCTGAGAGTCAACTACATTGAGGTGAGTCTGGAGTCACATGTAGGCCAAACCAGGTAACGATGTTTCCCTCCCTAAAGGACATTAGTGAACCAGATGGAATTTTCCTGCCAATTGACAATGAATTCATCACCATCATTAGAGTCTTAATTCCAGATATTTTATTCGATTCAAATTCCACCGTATGCTATGGCAGGATATGAACCCAGACTCCTGGGATGTTACCTGGGGATGTCTGGATTAACAGTCTAGCAATAATACCACTAGGCCATCACCTCCCCTTTCCAAGATTCTCAGGGGTCTTGACAGGCAACGTACAGAGAGGTTGTTTCCCTAGTGGAAGAGTCTAGGACCAGAGGGCATAATCCTTGAATAAGACGTGACACAATTAAGACAAAGATGAGGATGATTTTCTTCTCTCAGAGCATAGTAAGTCAGTGAAATTCTTTACCAAATAGTGCTGACGAGGTTGTGTTGTTAAGTATATTTGAGACAGGTTTTCAATTTGTAGTGGAGTGTGGAAGGCTGAGAGGTGACCAGATAGAAGAGAGATATGGAGAGATATAGGTCGTCTTTCCCCTAAGATTGGGAATTTCAAGACTAGGGGACACATTTCTCTCGTGAGAGAAGAGAAATTTTAAAAAGACATAAGAAGTAATTTTTTTAAGCAGAAGGTGGTTTGCATTTGGCATGAAATTCCTGAGGAAGTGGTGGATCCGGCTACAATTACAACATTTAAAATAGGAAAGGTTTGGAGGGATATGGGCCAGGAGCAGGCAGGTTTGGTTTGGGATTGTGCTCGGCATGGACTGATTGGACCAAAAGGCCTTTTCCGTGCTGTATGACTCTATGACTTTATGACTGTATGGAATCATGGGTTGGGGGATAAAGCAGGAACATGGAGTTGAGTGTGATCAACATGATCTCATTGAATGGCAGATTGAATAGGCTGATTGGCCTATTACTCCTACATCTATATTCAATATTGATTAAGATATCTTCTGTCTTTGTGCGTTTGTGTCTCTGACTGCACCATATCATTCTGATGGGAACCTCTGTAGCTTTCTGTGTCTTAATCTCTCTCTCCTGTCTCTTTTAGAATCATGTTTCTGTTCTTTTTCCCTCTTCTCAATTCTAACCCTTTCTAATTCCTGTTTTTTTGCTTTCTCCTATTCTGTCATCTATTTACTATCATATTACATTCACCCTTTCTCTAACATCGCTCTCATGCCCAATTTATCCATCCCATTCATCCTCCATCCAGTCTGCCTCTGCTGTCCTGCTCTGATTTCTTCTGATCTCTTCTGTGCTGTATTTCCTTTGCATGTTTGCTCTCCCTTTTTGTCTCCCTCTCAAATCATTCACTTCAGCGGCTTTATTGCTCCTGTCTGTCTCTGTCATCAATTTCTGCCCTTTCCCTAAATTAGCCTTATGTCTCCTTGATTTTGTTTTCCCAGTCTCTTCCCTGACCTGGATCCTGTGGGAATATTTCTGTGCCCTCTTTTTACTCCGTCTGGTCCAATTGCATCTTGAAGAAAGTCCTGTATTATTTTGCTTCAAACTTTGCAAGCTTTTGATTAAACTGTATCTGAGGAATAGTAAAATAGCAAAATAAAAGGGCCTGAATTGTAAACCAACACCGTGTATTCACTGACAATATTTAGCAAGAGCCCTTTTCAACATACCAACAATAATTTGGATAGATTAACTGTAAGATTAAGTTAACCCCATGGCATGGCATCTTATTTGCTTCAGCATATATTCTGCAATCCTGAAAATTAAATTCTACTTAACACAATAGGATCATTAATAGAATCACGATATTGCTACAATGCGAAAAGAAGCCATTTGGCCCATTTTGTCTGCACCAGCTCCCCCGAACAGCATCCTACACAGACCTAGGTTCCAACCCTGTCTTTGAAGAGCATCCCACCCAGACCCATCCCCCTTCCCATTCCCTGTTATTTGGCATTTTCCATGGCCAATCCACCCAACCCACACATCACTGGACACTATGGGAAAATTTAGCATGGCCAATCCACCTAACCGGCATGTCTTTGGACTGTGGGAGGAAATTGGAGCACCCTGGAGAAAAACCCATGCAGAGATGGAGAGATTGTACAAACCACACAGACAGTCACCAATGGAGTTAAACCTGGGTTCCTTGCACTGTGTGGTGATACTGTGTGGAGCTGCAGGAACACAGCAGGCCAGGCAGCATCAGAGGAGCAGGAAAGTCGATGCTTCGAGTTGGGAACCTTCATCAGGATTCATGACTAAGGGGTCCTGATGAAGGGTCCCAACCTGAAACGTCTACTTTCTTGCTCCCCTGAGACTGCCTGGCCTGCTGTGTTCCTCCAGTAGTGTTATCTCTGACTTCAGCATCTACAGTTCTTGCTATCTCGCTGGCAGTGTGAGGCAGTTCTTGCTATCTCCCTGGCACTGTGAGGCAGTTCTTGCTCTCTCCCTGGCAGTGTGAGGCTAATCGCTGAGGCACTCTGCCACCCCAGTGATACGAGCGATGCTAGAGTGATGGACATGGAACCTGGAGTAGGTTGCTGAATCCTTTGCTCCTGTCCTTCCATTCAGTTTGGTGGCAGTAATCTGTCGCTTAACTCCTGTGATCTAACAATGAATCCTCTTGCCTTACAGAAATCTATCAATCTCAGTTTTGAAGTTCCCAATTGGCCCCAAACTCAACAGCCTTTTGAGAAGCTGCGTTATTTTTTCCTAGATTCCCACTACCCTTTGTGTGCTAAAGTCCTTCTTGACTTCACCCACAATAGCCTAATTGTAAGGTTATCCCACTTTGTTCTGGGTCCCACGGATACAAATATCATATAGATTCATATCTGTGTAAAGGGGAAAAAATAATAATCACAATCCTGAAAGCAAAACAAAACAAGGAAATGGGTTGTTAAATGTTGAACACAGTGAAAGGATGTTTCTGTCTGGTAATCTTTCATTCCTCTGCTAGCTGGCCTATATTGGAGGAAAAACTAATTAAGTTAGCAGTAGATTTGGCAATCACATTAACTGCAAGCTTGAATAAACTGACATCTAATTTATCAAATTCTAGTTCTTTAGGTGCTGAGGCCTTGAAATCTTTTAAAATAGTGATCACATCAATGCATTAAAAGTTAACAATATTTTCAGACCACTGTTTTGCGACTGTGCATGTTATTACTCTGTGGAATGTACAATTCCAGCAGAATAATGTTTCCTAATCCATTTAAGAACAGGTTCTTGTTCTTCCTGTTACTTTCCAAATTCACAGAATTCTGTAGACGTTTTGTAATATTTTAAAAGACATAGTCTGGAGCACAATGGGACCAATGATTGTTTGTGTGTTGTGCAGTGCTAAATGCCATATCCACTCAGTGACAGCTTCTCTTTACATTAAGCTGCCAACATATTAACATTCCCCAAAGAGTCTGACAGGAGCAGCACCAGAATTTGGTACCAAGCCTCATGAGGAAACATTAGTGCTCTTTAAGGGTTTCAGGGCTATTGAGCAAGTTGCAATTATGTCACAGAGCTGCTCATCACTAAGTAAGACAGTGGAAGAGAAATTAGTGAGTGTGTGTTGATTAGTGGTTGGTTAATATCTAGCGGTGCAATGGATTAATTAGAAGAGAGAAGCATATATAGAGAACAATTTCAACTAATGTATCGATAAGTTAGAGAGTTATTTGTAA
Source organism: Stegostoma tigrinum (assembly GCF_030684315.1). Lineage (NCBI taxonomy): Eukaryota > Metazoa > Chordata > Chondrichthyes > Orectolobiformes > Stegostomatidae > Stegostoma > Stegostoma tigrinum. The sequence goes on along the minus strand of NC_081376.1, from coordinate 45,388,184 downwards.
TTGCCGTGAATAGCAGTATTTAGTAGTAATTATTAATAAATTGTGTGATTTAGAAGTCCATGCGTGAAGACAGTTCTTGCCTTCCCCCAAACCAGTCTATCTTGAGCCCAAACATGTCGTGTGGCATCAAGCTGCCTGATAAAAGAGCCAGTGAGACAAGCTTTAAGAAGTGATTTAGAAGCAAGGAAAGTGATGGAGAAATTTTGAAATACACAATGGGTAGAATCTTCTGGGCCCATCCAGAGCTTTTAAAAAGGTGGGCAAGAGGCAAAAATACAATTTTCTGTCGTGGACTAAAGTTTCAGTGTTAAGATCTTAGAAACTTTCTCGTAGGTCCGCATTCCTGATTTTGATGGTTAGCATGGCATGATCATTCATTAACAACCGAGCTGCTGGCCTCAGGCAACTGTCTGTATGGAGTTTGCATGTTCTCTCTGTGTCTGCTTGGGTTTCCTCGAGGTGCTCCGGTTTCCTCCCACAGTCCAAAGATGTGCAGACTAGCTGAATTGACTGTGCTAAGTTGCCCATAGTGTTCAGGGTTGAGTAGATTAAGTGGGTTATATGAGATTGGGTCTGGGTGGGATGGTCCAAGGGTCAGTGTGGGCTTCTTGAGCCGAAGGGCCTGTTTCCACACTGTAGGGGTTCCATGTGAATTCCATGTGATTGCAACCTTGTTAGGCGAAAACAGGGAAACATGTACATCGGGAAGCGATGGCCAAGTGGTATTATCGCTGGACTGTTCATTCAGAGACCCAGATAATGTTCTGGGGACCTGGCTTTGAATCTCGCCACAGCAGATGGTGGAATTTGAATTCGATTAATATCTGGAATTAAGAGTCTAATGATGACCATGAAGCCATTGTCGATTGTTGGAAAATCCCAACTGGTTCACTAATGTCCTTTGGGGAAGTAAACTGCCATCCTTACCTGGCCTGGCCTACGTGTGACTCCAGACCCACAGCAATGCGGTTGACTCGTAACTACCCTCTGCGCAATTAGGGATGGAAAGTGAATCCTCCCTAGCCAGTGGCACCCTCATCCCATGAATGAATAAAGAAAAAGAATCACAAATCTGACTATATTTACATGAAGCATGCACTAGTGGAATACACTGCTTCCTCCAGTCTCCAAACAGTACAAACATCTTCAGATTTGTGGCTCTTTCATAACCAAGGTGTTTCTTTGAGCAAAAACTTACAGAGTTAGGGGTGAAGCCTTACCTTGTCAACCAGCTCATGAGACATCTCAGTCATATATGGGTAAAGTCAGAGGCCTTTAAAGCTGAGGAAAGCAGACAAATGGAGGCCAAAACAAAAGGCCATCGTCACTTCTGGCCTTGTCCCATCTAAGCCTTTGGTGAAAAGCTATCAGATGCATGCATCCTTCTAGCTGAGTTGAAGGACCTGTGACCTGATGGTATATGAGGGCTGCTGAGTGTTGCAGCTCCTTTTATATTTGTAGCAGAAACAGTGGCAGATGTGTAAGAGGCAGTATCACTGTGGTGACAGTAATGCTATATTGGTGACTGTAGTGAAGACATTAATTCCGCATGACACACCTGAAGGAGATCCTGGAACCCAACCTCTTGTGAGATGGTCCTTTGCTGTGACATCTTACAATGCTAACTCCCACCCATATGGGACATGAAGCATTGACCAGAGAGGCACCTATCTGGCAAAGTGCAGCAGATCTGTCATTTTTTTACAGCACAGAAGCTAGGGTCAGTTGAACTATCACAGGGATTGGGTACCATATCCCATTGCTGTCCAGGCTACCTCCATCAGACAGGAAGAGACTTTTGTTGCCACCCATAAAGAACAGACTTTCCTTCACTCATGGACAGCCTTCAGGAAAACCTACAGAGAGACATCACTAAAATGTGGCGCCACTTTGTGCCTGGTGTCTGATATCTCAAGGGGGGGGTAAGGGTTATGAGCGGTTATTGAATGATGCTGCTGGACTGCAGAGAGTGGAATGCTGTTCAGGCGCCTTTCAAATATGTCACCTCAATGTTGTGGTATGTGAGGTCCTGGTTGGCTGTTTGTTGGTTGTTTGGGGTTGGGAGGGTGTCATGGGGTTGGGGAGGTGAGTGAGGGATGGCACTTCCTGTCCATAAAATTTGGTGTTTACCGGTGAATGCATATGCAGTGGGCCGAGGAGAACATAACTAAGGAGACAAAGCTGAACGCCCACAAGCAGATTTTATCCTGGCTCAAAACTTTTATCCTGATTTTCAGTGATCACAACTGAACCAATCAGGGAAAGGGTCTTGATGAAAGTGAGCAAATGAAAAATCAGGAAAGAGACTCTAATAGGGCAGGCCATGCTTGAACATTTCACAGTGTTGTTTATGAAAACATGCTATGTTCAACAAAGACATCAGCACTCTCACTGGAAATACAAGAAAGTATGTCAGCGTCTAAGAAATGGGAATAAATTATCTTGCAAACTGGTTTAAACTAGTACAAACTACACATTTGTTCAAAATCTTTCTCTTCTCATTTAAAGTGTGATCGTGTCAAGGTGGACATTTTTATCTTTTCTCTGGATTTTTTGAGGGATGGGGAAAGGGGAACAGCATTGGAATTTCCCCAGATTAGGATAAGGATCTCCCTATGCAGTATTAAAGGGACTATTCCCATTTGTTTCCCTTTATTGAGTTCTGAGCAATCTTCTGATAATCAGAGAACAGCTACATTTAATTTTCATTTCTTGATGATGATAAATGATTCATTCTACTAAAAATGCCACACAACACCAACAGCAATCTGACTACTGGGCTTACTTTACTTTAACTTATTTTAACTTTAAATAAAAGAGTAATTTAGCTAGCATTGACTGCTTTAGCAACAATTGTAGACATTGTCCTAAAAGTTACAAAGGACTTCAAAACTTGCTCCTCTCATTTTCTTAGCATTCATGTACCCTGGTTTATTGTAATGGTAACCAGCATATACTCTACTGTAGGTGCTAAGTAACAGACAGAAAACGCTGTAACTACTCAGCAAATCTGCAAGACCCATTGCAAGAAAAGTGAAAGCAAAAAATGCTGGACAAACATCAATTGGTCTGGCAACTTCCGTGGACAGAGAAACAGTGCTTATGTGAACAAAAACGGAGAAGGCTGGGAAAGTCAGTTGGTCTGCCAGCATCTGTAGAGAAAAAAAATAGAGTTAATGTTTCAAATCCAGTGACCCTTCATGAGAATACTGATCAAACTAATTCCAAAGAACAGTCTTTAGACTATAAACATTAACTGTTTTTCTCCACACAGATGATGAGTTCTCCAGCATTGTCTGTTTCAATTTCAGACCCCCACATCTAAAATACTTTGCTTTAATTTGAGACAAAAAGAAAGATTGCTTGAAAGAGACAATTACCACCCTGTCCACTCAATAATCTCAATATTTTGAAAGACATCAGAACATCATAGTTTCGAATAATTGGTAAATGTAAGGCATATAGTTAATTTTTTTCTAAGACTTTGCTAAGTTTTTATGGTGTGCAGATATTTCTGAAGTCACAGGCCTCTGTTCTTCTCTCTAATCCTCTCTCACTCAAGGTGTGTTTTATTATGAAACACTTTACCACGTCTCAATTTTATGTTTGCCTCAATTTGTTTCCTCATGGCTATCTTTTCTTAAAATAATTCTCCGGTTCTTTATTTTGAACTGAAATGGTCTGTCTGATGTTGTAAAATCTGATTAGTTCTTAATGGTGAAAAGAAGCCTGCCAATGTGGATCTGAACATCCTAATTGTGTAAGAAGTGGTATTTTTTTTGTTAACCAGATGGGCTATCAATGTAAACAAGACAAAGAGTACATCTTCATCCTCCCAAAATCAGAAAGCAATGCGAAATGGTATAGAACGGAATAAACAACAGATGTCAGAGTACAAACATTTGCTCCTTTACTCCTCTGCTGGGGATAGCCAATTAGGCAGAGTCATTGACTGTCATTCTGTTCCCTCGGTCTCCCCCTAGTAGGTTTAAAAGATGGATGTAACAATGCAAAAGGAAAAGGGCAAGCAGAAAGAACAACTAAGGCAAAGATCAGGGGATGACACAAATAAAATTGACTGAGTCAGAAAAGGAATGATTTTGAGGCCCCTGCAATCCCTTCTTTCCTAAAAACTTGGAGAGTGTTTGTTTATCTCTGAAATTAATGATCCAACAAATTAACAGCCCACGAATGAAATCAAGAGGAATGCCTGGATGAAAACATGCAATTTTTGAGTTCATTTGTTGGTGAGCCATTAATTACCGAGAAAAACAGTCACTCTCCCAATTTTCACTGAAAGGAATCTTGCCTCTATTGTACCACATTGGAGAAAAAGTCACATCAGTGACTACATATCAATAATTTCCCTAATGAGGTTTGTTCAACAAATTGCCTGACATTAGTACAATCAGTAAGGAATGTATTTTGATTTGTTTTGGCTTCAAATACCTAATTACAGATTTCAGTATCCATATAACATATGATGCTGAATATTTTCCCCTAAAGACCAAAACATGTTCAGTTTGTTTCATATTCCAGAGCTCATTTTAATTTTCATCGATGAGGGAAGTATTCCTATTTTTATTTTGTTTCCACAAATTGTAGAATTACAGTACATAAAGTTTACATAAACATACTACTTTATCCTGATCACAATACACAATAACTGTCAACTGAATACTATCTGATAAGGAAAGAAAATTGCCAGTAATTACATTCTGTTCGATTCTTGTCAAGTCCTTGGCTATTTCTTTTAAAGGAATAAGCAATTAGCTCAACCATTCATTGTTAAATCCTCAGGATTTTGAAGTTAGATTATTTCACTTCATGGGTGTTCGGTATGTCTTTGTCAGACCAAAACCTATAGCTTGACCTATATCTTCCTATCCTGTTGTCATGACTATAACATTGTCTTTGGTCCAGCTACCAATTACTCTTCAATACCCATTCCACCGCCATGAGACAAATGGAATACACAGGGCTTCAGCACCACCGTTCATTAATGGGAAAGAGATAAAAGCAAGGTGACATGATTCAAAATGATTAATGTGATGAAAAAATAACTAACCTATTGGTTTGGTTTGCAGAGTGTGTGTGTGTATGTCTGTGTGTCTAACTGAATGAACAGTACATAGGAGGTAGATATTAAGAAACAAATGGAAAATAAGACTACACCTTAGATAGATTGGCTTACAGCAACACAGCTGAATTCAAAAAAGCTGCTGACTTCTTTCTGACTGGCAGCTCTGATTAGATGGCAATTTCACCCCGGCTTCCTGTTGATTTCCTGATTGGCACAAAATATGGCAGGCCTTTCTGAATAAAGATGATGCAAGACTCCTGCTGACATCCAACTGGAGGCAGAGATCTTTGCTGCCTCCACAGGATTCTACCCCTAGCTATAAAAGGAATACATAGCTAAGGCTGCATTTGAAATTTCTTGATGAACTTTAAATCCTTTCATTTCCCCATTAATTACATGTGACTTTGTGCTTGGGAAAATCAGAGAAAGTGTAGTTTTCTGGTGCGGTGGTTTTAGAGGGCATAGGATAATTTGACCAAAATACACTGATACAAAGCTTGTTTAGTTCAAAATGATATTAACTATCTTTATTTTTATATATTAATTTAACATTGCATAATAATATTTTATAATATAACATATCACTACAATCTTATGTTAGTATTTGTTAAGTAGCAAACCTAATAACAATTACAACAACTCTATTGCAATTTACATTTGTGTAGCACATTTAATATTTCATAGAGCAATGGAGTAATCAGTTTGATTGAAGGGATTTCTCTGAAGTAAAGGCTGAGGGGCTGTCAGACACAGAAGTGTTCCTACAAAGTATATTATTACAGCAAAGCAGCGATAAATTGGCAGCTTGTAAGATGGATATAATATTTTGTGTTTGAAAAGTTGGCACTAAAAAAAGTCACACTAGTCAGGAAGGTTCCAAAGGCTGAAAATTTACAGAGAACAGTGAATCAAATTTTCCTGTGGATGTTAGTCCTGACTTTCTGCTCCAACATAGGATGAAGGTTGGTAGAGTCTGCTCAAGGTTCTAAAGAGTGAAAGAGTGTGACACAGTTGACATTAACAAGGTGTTTTCATTTGTGGCTAAGTCCAGAACCAGGGCACCCATAAGATATTCACTAATAAATCCAATGCAGAATTAAGTTAAAAAAACTTCTTTACCTGGAAAATGCTTTGAACATGGAACTTTCTACCACAGGAGTATTTAAGACAATTAACATAGGTACATTCGAAGAGAATCTGGAGAAGCACACAAGAGAGTAAATTATGGAGGAATGTGGTGAGGGATTAGGCGAAGAGATTTAAGAGGAGAATCTTGTGGAGCATAAATACTATAATGAATCTGTGGACCAAATTGCCTATATCCATGCTGTAGCTATTTAAAAATATTTTATGGGATAGTTCATATGTTTACAGCCATCTTAACTTTGCTGAGTCACCTGAGTCGTTAATTTCAGGTACAAGAACAGGTCACACTGGGTAATTCTTATGAAGTTACTGGTGACTGATTAGAAGATTTCAGATAATGACAATTAATATTGGATTTGGATGTCATCTCATGGCACATCACAACCATTTCACAGCATAGTTCTGATAAGTTATTAAAAATCCCTTTGTTTATTCTGGTTACTTTGTGTGTGAAATTGCTTTTAAAATTACCATAATAATGCCAGTACTAGATGCCCTCAAATCTCCACTGTGTATTGAGATTTTCAAAGCAACGTGACTGCTGCACAGATGCTTCCAAGGATAAACTTTATAAGACAGCAGCTGACTGAAGCATGCCATCCTCTGTGTGAAGCCCCAAAATTTGTGATTTTAAAAATCTTTGCATCAAGATAATTCAGCAATGTGAAGAATGCACTGAAATAATCTTAAAGGCTAAAGATTTATCATATATGATAATTTTGCAAACAGAAACAGAACGGGGAGAAGGCAGTAGATGGACACCGATGGGCCAAATGGCCTCCTTCTGGGCTGTGATTCTGAGAATGTGACCAGCCAGGGCTTAATGATGCCCCTTTTGCATGTTCAACCTTTCCTGTTTTTTTTCAGCGATATGTTTTTCTTTCCATCCAGGGAAGGGCTTTCAAACATTGCTGCTGATGGTGAGTGAACTGTGGGAAACCTGTAAACCCTCCAGTAAATCTGGCAGTGCTGTTTCAGTAATGTTATTTGTTTTATTTTAGAAAGTTGGATGCATTCATATATGATGCAGCGGTGCTCAATTACATGGCAGGAAGAGATGAAGGCTGCAAGCTTGTAACAATCGGCAGTGGATATGTCTTTTCGACCACTGGTTATGGAATAGCTTTGCAGAAAAGCTCACCTTGGAAACGTCAGATCGACCTGGCTCTCCTGCAGTTTGTTGGTGATGGTATGGATGCCTTACTTTATCCATTAGCTCATGAGTCCTTATTGGATGTTCACGCTTATTTTTTACCTTCTTGTTAAATTCTGCACCCAACATTCAGCCCCTGTCACTTACATGAGAGGTTTCTTTGCAGCAAAAGCCTTCAACAAGCTATGAGATTCAAAACCAAAGGGTGGAAGTATAATGCCATTCCAGTCATAATTCAAACTAAAAATTTGTGTTAAAAGCGTTTAGTGTAGGAGTGTGTCAAAGCAACAGGAATCTAGGTGGCACAGTACCTCAGTGGTTAGAACTGCTGCCTCACAGTGGCAGGGCCTGGGTTCACCCCCACCTTTGGGCACCTGTGTGGAGTTTGCACATTCTCCCTGTGTTTGTGTGGGTTTCTTCAAGGTGCTCCAGTTTCCTTCCACAAAGATGTGCCAGTTAGATGGATTAGCCATGGAAAATGGTTACATGGTTGGGTAGGATGCTCTTTGGAGGGTAGGTGTGCACTTGATGGGCCAAATGTCCTGCTTCCACATTGTAGAGACTCTTTGATCCAGACAAGAAGATTTCTAATTTAGTGGCAAAATATACACAGTTGTTGCATTTTGAATCTCTTTCCATTTCATCTCCTGGCTTTTAAATGGGGATGAGTTTCCTTCTTTTTTGTGTTTTTCTATCCCCTCTCTGACTTACTCCGACAGTTGTGAGTTTGCACCCTGACGGACGGTTATAAATCTTGAAGCGTTAACCCTCCCGGATTCCTCTCTGCATAATTGCTGCCTCACCTGCTGAGTATTTCCCACGTTGTCTGGGTCTTTTTTTTGCCAGATTTCTGCTTTTCACAGCTTGTTTATGGAATATAGCCTGCTCCAAAATGTACCAATTCCTTCAACTCGAACGCATTTCATCTCCACATTGTAGTACTCTACGGTTGTGTCACAATTAAGGTCCGAACTGTTTTTGAGATTAAAAAGATAGAATGTGAAATATTTTGGAAGATAAATTGATTCTTCTCTTGTTACTGTTTGTGCCATATTGAATCTTTTTTATAAAGCATTTATTTATGGGCTGAAGGGACCGTGAGCTGAATTTTAATCAGATGTATGATCATTTGAGTTGATTTAGATGAGAATGGCAAACTCTTTCAGGACAGAGGTACTGTGCATACAGTTGGGAGAATTATTTCACTGAGCTGGCATGATAGAGATCTTTATGTCTCAGTCTAGCATGGGATTATGATGGAAGAGGTTGTAAGAAAACAGGCGCCTGATGGTTTTCTTAAAAATCAAAATGTAGCCGTCTCTTATTTCGACCATTTTTTATAGTCGGATCTATGCCAGTAAAGCATTGGAAATAGGGGCTAAATTGCAGGAGAGATGGTGGCACTGCGGCAATGTCACTGGACTGAAAATTCACAAACTACAGCTTAATGTTCTGGGGTCATGGCCTCAAACCCTGGCATGGCAGAAGGTGAAATTTAAGTTTTAGTCGAATGGTGAGTATATAATCATTGTTTACAAAAACACATCTGATTCACTTGTGCCTTTAGGGAAGAAAAATCTGCCATGCTTACCTGGTCGGGACTACGCGTGACTCCAAACCCACGGGAATGTGGTTGTCTGCTGGGCAGTTAGGGCTAGGCAGTAAATATGGGTCCAGCCAGCAAAACCCACATTCAATGAATGAATAATAACTAAGGCTGGCCTTCTTCCTCAAAGAAGTGTCTCTTTCTAAAATATGGTTGGGGTTCTGATGTCTGGGATGTACAATCCACAAGAAACATTTCTCTGAAATATCCTTGCCAGTTATCTGCCTTGCTGAATGTGTAGAGACACCCTTTTCTAAGAACATGGAGTGCAGTGCAGGAACAGGTTCTTTGGCCCACTATGTCTGTAGACTAGAGGGATTGCCTCAGAATAAAGGAAAGCAGGTATAGGACTGAAGTCAGGAGGAACTTATTCACTCAAAGGGTTGTGAATTTGTGGAATTCCCTGCCCAATGAAGTGGTTGAAGCTACCTCACTGAATGTTTTTAAGGCAAGATGAGATAAATTTTTGAAAGGTGAAGGAATTAAGGGTTATGGTGAGCGGGTGGGTAAGTGGAGCTGAGCCCCAAAAAGATCAGCCATGATCTTATTAAATGGCGGGGCAGACTCGAGGGGCCAGATGGCCTACTCCTGCTCCTAGTTCTTATGTTCTTATGTCTGTGCCAACCATGATGCTATTCTGAACTAGTCCCACCTGCTTGCACATGGTCCGTATCCATCTATTCCCTGGTTGTTCGTTTTTCTGAACTGTTTGCATCGTATCTGCTTCTACCACCTTCTCTGGTAGCCCATTCCAGGCACCTACCACCTTGTGCAAAAAGAAAACTTGCCTTACACATCTCCTTCAAACTACCTCCCTCTCACTTTAAACCTATGCCCCCCCAGTATTTGACATTTCCACCTTTGGAAAAGGACTCGGAATATTCAACCAACCTACGCCTCTGATAATTTTATAAACTTTTTTCAGGTCACCCTTCAGCCTTTGATGCTGTAGAGAAAATAATCAAAATTTATCCAACCTCCCACATAGCTAATACACTCCAGTCCAGACAACATCCTGGTAAACATCTTTTTCACCCTCTCCTAAGAATTCCTATATTATGATAACCAGAACCACACAATACTGAGTATCTACAATAAGCCCAATCTTTTCTAGATGTAGATAAATCCTGTCCATAAGAATCTTCTCCAATAATGTTCGTATCACTGATGTAAATTTACTGGCCTACAATTTCCTGGACTTTCCTTTTCCCCTTCTTAAGCAAGCGAGTGACTTTGACTATCCTCCAGCCTCTGTCTGTGGCTAAAGAGGATACAAAGATCTCTGTCAAAGCCTCAGCAATCTCCCTTGTTGCCTTCCACATTATCCTGGGATAGATCCCATCAGGTTTTGAGGATTTATCTACATTAATATTTTTCAAGACACCCAACACCTCCTCCTTGTTAACATTGACATGCCCTAGAAAACATATATATCCTTTCCGAACCTTCTCATCTAGGCCCGTCTCCTCGGTGAATTCCAATGCAAAGTACTCATTAAGGACCTCACTGACTTCCACTGGTTCCATGAGTGAATTCCCTCTTTTGTCCTTTTGACCTGCCCCTTCCCCAGTGACACTTTTGCTCCTAATGTACGTTTAAATGCTTTGGGATTCTCCTTAATCCTACTTGCCATTTTGTTACCTCATGGACATGGACATGCCTCCTTTAGCTTTAGTAATTCCTTGTTTAAGCTCTTTAACTTGCAAGGGGAATATCCAAGCAACCACTTCACGGTCATGTCAGAGACTGCCTCTTTTTAGAAAGAGCATGTGTGTGCACACCTGGTCTAATGGAGCCGAATTGTGCCAAACTCTATAACACATGGTATTGAAGATTGTTTGGTTAGGATGAGGGTTGTGGTGGAGGTTGGTAAAGCTTACCCACACAAGGTACTTGTATCCCTTCTATAAAGGTTGTGGACTATTACACATAGTGTTAATTGGTCTCCTTATTGAACCTCAGTCTACTATCATTTAAACCTCAACCTTGAAGATTAATTGTTATCTGGTAAGGGTATCAATGATTTGGATCAAAGGTGGGTCTGTCGAGCTTGGGAAAGGGTCAGCAATAACTCAGTAGAATAGGTTGGTGGACTAAATGGTTGGTTAGCTCCCCAAGCTGGTTTGTTGTTCCACAGACATTTCGTTATCATGCTGGGTAACATCCTCAGTGCAACCTCTGATGAAGCGTCGGTGTGTTTTCCCGCCTGGCTTTTAAACTCTGGGATTCGTTGCGATGGATTGCCTCACTTCTGGGTTTCCTCCGTAGTGGAATGTATATGGGGTTGAGTTCAAAGTGTTTATTAATAGCCTGCTTCATGGATTGCCATGCTTCCAGGAATTCTCGTGCTTGTCTCTGCCGAGCCTGTCCCAGGATCTTGGTGTTATCCCAGTCAAAGTCATGGCTGTCCTCATCCATGTGGATTGAGATGAGTGTGTATTGGTCATGTCTTTTTGTAGTCAGTTGGTGTTCATGTACTCTTGTTGTTAGTTTCCTTCCTGTTTGTAGTGTTTCTCACAGTCTCTGCAGGGGATCTTGTAGATGACATTGGGCCTGTCCATGGCGGGGAGTAAGTCTTTAGTTCAGGTGAGCACTTGTCATAGGGTTGATGTGGGTTTGTGTGTCACTCTGATGCCCAGCGGTCGTAGAAGTCTTGTGGTGAGTTCTGACGTGTTCCTGATATAGGGTAGTGTGATGAGTGTGTCGGCGTGTGTAGGATGTTTCTGATTCTGTTCCTGTAGTCATCTCCTGACCCAGTTCTTAGGATATCCATTATCCTTGACCACTTGGAAGAGGTACTGAGGAGGTGGGGAGGATGCAGAAAGATTTAGACAGTTTAGGAGAGTGGTCCAGAAAATGGCTGATGAAATTCAATGTGCGCAAATGCGAGGTTTTGCACTTTGGGAAAAAGAATACAGGCATGGACTATTTTCTAAATGGTGAGAAAATTCGTAAAGCAGAAGTACAAAGGGATCTGGGAGTGTTGGTCCAGGATTCTCTAAAAGTTAACCTGCAGGTAGAGTCTGTGATTAAGGAAGTGAATGTAATGTTGTCGTTTATCCAAGAGGGTTGGAATATAAAAGCAGCGATGTGCTTCTGAGGCTTTATAAAGCTCTAGTTAGGCCCCATTTAGAATACTGTGTCCAATTTTGGGCCCCACACCTCAGGAAGGACATACTGGCCCTGGACTGTGTCCAGCGGAGATTCACATGGATGATCCCTGGAATGGTAGGTTTAACGTACAATGAACAGCTAAGGATCCTGGGATTTGTATTAATTAGAGTTAAGAAGGTTGAGGGGAGATCTAATAGAAACTTACAAGATAATGTGTGGCTTAGAAAGGATGGACGCTGGGAAGTTGTTTACGTTAGGCAGGGAGACCAGGACCCGTGGGCACAGCCTTAGAATTAAAGGGGGTAAATTTAAAACGGAAATGAGGAGACATTTCTTCAGCCAGAGAGTGGTGGGCTTGTGGAATTCATTGCCATGGAGTGCAGTGGAGGCCGGCACGTTAGATGCCTTCAAGGCAGAGATTGATAAATTCTTGATCTCACAAGGAATCAAGGGCTACGGGGAGAGTGCAGGGAAGTGGAGTTGAAATGCCCATCAGCCATGACTTAAATGGCGGAGTGGACTTGATGGGCTGAATGGCCTTACTTCCACTCCTATGTCTTATGGTCTTATGGTATTCCTCCTCCTCTTGGCGAAGTTCCATGTTGCTGCAGTGTATTGTTGCCCTTTTAAGTAGTGTTCGCGCGCAGCTTTGTTTGTCTGTGCTGGGATGGTTATTATTGAAGTTCAATACCTGGCCTGTGCGTGTGGCTTTTTGGTGTATGTCCGTTTGTAGTTCCCCATGTGTCTTGCCCTTCTGCAAATCCAACCAAACCTGTGGATTTGCTACATAGTTGACACCTTTGTCATCATTAAGTGGACCAAATTAGAGAAGACACACAAACTTATAAAATACACCCTCTTTGGAATAAAATTCACCAGAGAGGAGGAGAAGAACAAACAGCTCCCATTCCTGGACATCGTGGTAGAACGCAAGACAACGGTAGACCGCTTGGTATCAGAGTGGCACACAGACCCACATCAACCCTATGACAAGGGGTCACCCAAACTAAAGACCCACTCCCCACCATGGATAGGATCAATGTCATCTACAAGATCCCCTGCAGAGACTGCGAGAAACACTACATTGGACAAACAGGAAGGAAACTAGCAACAAGAGTACATGAACACCAACTGGATACAAAAAGACATGACCAATACACACTCATCTCAATCCACATGGACAGGGAGAACCACCACTTCGACTGGGACAACACCAAGATCCTGGGACAGGCTCGGCAGAGACAAGCAGGAGAATTCCTGGAAGCATGGCAATCCATGAAGCAGGTTATTAATAAACACATCGAACTCGACCCTACATACATTCCACTACGGAGGAAACCCGGAAGTGAGGCAATCCATCACAATGGACCCCAGAGTTTAAGAACCAGGAGGGAAAACCCACTGACACTTCATCACAGGCTGCACTGAGGATGTTACCCAGCACGGTAAGGAAATGTCTGCGGAACAACAAACCAGCTCGGGGAGCCAACCAACCTCAACACCCGCAACCTGAGCTACAATCTACTCCAAAACCTTAAGTCAACTCTTGTTCCTTTGTCCAGGGTTTCATTTGTTCCCAGGAGATGGCCTGGTCAGTGAAATCAGAAAGAGTGCAGTCACATCGGCCTCCAAGAGCGGTTCTGCCACCAGCATGTTTTCCCAGCACCAGGACCAGATGGGTCAATGCTGCCCATTCCAAGCCAAGCTTTAAAACACTAAGGCCCAATTAGTTGCCATTTCACGTGGCCTCTGGAAAAGCTGCAGTGGTGGGATGAGTGTCCACCCACTGGGAGGCTGTCAGCTAATTGGAAGCAATTGGCTTCCCTCCGCAGTCCTGGAGGGATGGTGATCTGGGGGGAGGTGAGGGCTGGGAATGAGTTTGGATGGAGGCAAAATGAAAAGACCATAAGACAGAAAGGCAGAAATTAGGCCATTCGGCCCATCAAGCCTGCTCTGCCATTCAATCATGGCTGATAAGTTCCTCAACCCCATTTTCCCACTTTCTCCTGGTAACCATTGATCCCCTTGATAATCAAGAACCTATCTATCTCTGTCTTAAAAGTACGCAATGACCTGACCTCCACAGCCTTCTGTGGCAGTGAATTCCATCGATTCACCACCGTCCTTATCTCCATTCTAAAAGGTCTTCCCTTTACTCTAAGGCTGTGCCCTCAGGTCCTGCATTCTCCTACTGATGGAAACATCTTCCTAACATCTGCTTTGTCCAGGCCATTCAGTACTCTGAAAGTTTCAATTAGATCCCTCCTTATCCTTCTAAACTCCAGTGAGTATAATCTCAGAGTCCTCAAACGTTTTTAATATGTTAAGCTTTCCATTCCTGCGACCATTCTTGTGAACCTCCTTTGAACTCACTCGAGGGCCAGTGAGATATGTGCAGCCCAAAACTGCACGCTATATCCAAATGTGGCCTTATAAAACCTCAGTAATACATCCCTGCTTTCATACTCAATCCCTCTCAAAATAAGTGGCAACATTGCACTTGCCTTCCTGACTACTGACTCAACCTGCAAGTTTACCTTAACATTGACACACTGGAAGGCTGTCTCTGCACTATCAATGTTAGGTCAGCATTTCAGACAAGTACAGCAGCTGTATAAGTGATAATGGGAACTGCAGATGCTGGAGAATCCAAGATAATGAAATGTGAGGCTGGATGAACACAGCAGGCCCAGCAGCATCTCAGGAGGACTCCTGAGATGCTGCTGGGCCTGCTGTGTTCATCCAGCCTCACATTTCATTACAGCAGCTGTATAAACTGGGATAGAGTTAGGCCCACGTTACCAGTAGACGCCACTCTAGAAATGGCATTTAGATTGGTCTTCAGTAACTTTTGTACATTGTTGCAACTCACTGGAATATTCCTGAGCGTGAAGTGTGATAATCCACATGCTTGCTTGGTTCCTTCATTCATGTTCATCCACAGAAACATTTGTCAGCACAGCCTTGTGAGCTTCTTAAAACAGCACCGCTGTGACAATGCTGATTTTCAGTGCATTCCTTTAACAAAATATTTGTCATAAATGTCACTTATTCAAATTCAAAGGCATTCCTCTTTTTATCTCTGTTTTCTTCAGACAAAAAGAATTGTGGGGGTAATTACATTTTTCTCCTCTATATTAACGGAGCAGTGTTATCCATGACTGTTGCAGTCACTGATGTTGATCTAAATGGTCCCTGCCATTATTTACATTCCCCTGTGGCCTTGGTCCTAAGTCTAAATTTCTCTGTAAAAATGACGGAGGTTCTGTAGCACAGGAAGAGGTCAAGACAGTGTTAAACTGTGAAAGTGAAGCGAGAGGACTTTATTCATGTGATGAGAGACAGAATCCTGAAATCCTGTCATACTTATTCACGCAGCAGATGTGTCAACTGCCAAAATAGTATATTTTACTTTGAAATTCCAGCACCAAAACAGGCTATTCAGCCCAAATGATCTGAGTGTGTGACCCGCCTGCTAACCCATTACATCTAGCCCCAATTGTCTGTTTCTTTCTCCTTCCTGCATTCATCTAGCTTCCCATCCTATTAGGGAATTGTGGGCACAGCCCCCAGCAGGTGTGTGGAGTATTTAATATGATGCTTAACTGGAATGGACAGAACTTTGATTTCAGGCACAAACAGGGGACTTTGCTGCATGGGTGGATATGGCATAGACTGACTGGATGGGTTGGATTTATAGAGCAATCACTCAAATTCAAGAACAGTGTGAGGCAGTTTGGCAGTCTGCTACTGCTGGTTGCACTTTTGTTCAATTCACTTGTGGGATGTGGGTGTCTCCGGCTGGCCAGCATTTATTGCCCATCCCTAGCTGCCCTTGAACTGAGTGGCTTGCTAGACCATTTCAGAGGGTAGTTGAGAGTCAACCACATTGCTGTGGGCCTGAAGTCACATGTAGGCCAGACCAAGTGAGGATGGTAGATTTCCTTCCATGAAAGACATTAATGAACCAGTTGGGTTTTTCCTGACAATTGGCAATGGTTTCATGGCCATCAGTAGACTCTTAATTTTGTTTTATATTGAATTCAAGTTCCATCATCTGCCATGATGGGATTCAAACTGAGGCATAGAACATAGAACATAGAACATTACAGCACAGTACAGGCCCTTCGGCCCTCGATGTTGTGCTGACCTGTCATACCAATTTAAGCCCATCTAACCTACACTATTCCACGTACGTCCATATGCCTGTCCAATGACGACTTAAATGTACCTAAAGTTGGCGAATCTACTACTGTTGCAGGCAAAGCGTTCCATTCCCTTACTACTCTCTGAGGCCCCCAGAATATTAGCTGAGTTCTGGGAGTAATTGTCCAGCAATAATTCAACTAGGCCATCACCGTCCCTCCCCCTGCATGTGTACATGTGTCTGTATGTATGTGTGTGTATCTGCGAGTGTATGTGCATGTAACTGTGTGTGCATGCCTCTGTGTGTTTGCGTGTATGTGTGTGGCTGTGTGTTTGTGTGTCTGCATGTGTGTATATTCATAGTTCTCTATCAAAATACCATTCAGATAACAGATAATAATGAAGCGATGTGCTACTGTCTGCAGTGGCTTCTGCTATAATCTGAAGTTTTCGGGTTTGAACATGATGTCAAGAATGTGTTCTAATTATAGTGAAAGTACAGTTCAAAAAGCTTTATACATTCATTTAAATATCCCAGTGTTTTATAAAGAATAATCTCTCTCATGCAAATCTGGAAAACCCAGCAAGAGGGGGCAAGCAGGATTAACATTTCAGCTCAACAACCTTTCATCAGAACCATAAAAAAATTAGAGGGTCATCATATTTTAAACAAAGGCAAAGGTGGTGAAAGTAGAAGTCACATCAAAAGATAATGTCTTTAATAGGGTGGAAACCAAGAGAGATGAAATGAGAAAAAGAGTAATAGCCACGGTCAGAAGAAATGAGGGTGAGGGGAAATTTATCACCTCAATTTCCAAAATGCTCAGGAGAATTCACAGAGTGACCAATCAGAGAAGAGTTGCTTACGTAGGAAGAATGGTCAGTCTCTGAGGAGTGGTTCCTCCAATCACAGGCTTGCTGTCTCCCATGTTGACTGCTGATTGGCTCATTACGTATCTGTCAATAGCATACCGATGCAAGAAACAAGTAGTAATTGGAAGAACAATGAGCAGAGTAAATCAAAAAATAAAGGAAACTGAGTGAGTTACTGGGGATGTCTTTTGCTGGAGGTTCCAAGTACAGGATGTGGGGATTCCCTGAGAATGGGAGCCGCCTGTTGGGTATTCTATCTTCTGTGTCCCATGGGGTGATGGGAAAAGATGTTCATAAAGGGTTGGGGAAGAACAGGTCTGCAAAGGGATAAGGAGTAATGAAAAAGAGCTGGGAGCAAGTGAGAGGCTGTAAAGATGTTGGGGGAGAAGGGAGGGCTGCAAGGAGTGGAACGATGGCAAGGGGAATAGGAGAGACTGTAATAGGGAGAGGTTGCAAGTGGTGATAGTCAGAAGAGTGAGAAGGAGGCTGCAGATGAAAGGACATTATAAAGGGCATGGAGAGAGGCCGGCTGCTGGAGGAGAGGGAAACTGGAAATGGACAGATGGAAGCTACAAAGGAGAGAGAACAACTTTAAAAGCACCTACATAGGAAAACCTTGCTAACTAGGAGCCTGGAAAACGTAAAATTGCTGAGACAATGAACTCTTTGCAATTGATTGTGAAAACTCTAGTTTAAGGCTGTACATGTTCAGGAGCAACTATATGGGTAAAGTGGAGTGGATGCTATTGTATCAAATTCTGTGTCAATTAGTAAATTTGAATCTGAGTTTAAAATCTGAGATGCAGTGAAAAGCCTTGTAACTTCCCCATCAGAAATCCCCTAGCTTTATGCTGATGCGATGGAAGTCCAATGGTGTGACTTCACCAGAATGTGGAAGATGCAGTGATGAATTTTTGTGCGTGGAGATGTGTGTGAGTTGTTTTGAAAAAAAAAAATTTTTGCTAACTTATGCTTCTTGCTTTGTGCCAATTTGAATGCTGTGGTGTGCGGGAAGTTAATGCATTCCTTATATGGTATGGCTTTAAGATTATTACTGGGTTGATGATTACTGAGGACATTGATGAATCATTCTGATTGTGATTCTGCATGAGTTCAAAAATCTCACACATCAACACAAGTACAATAAAGTATGAACAAAAACAAAGCTGCTGGAAAAGCCCAGCAGATCGGCACCAGGAGAAAAAGAGTTATAGTTTCGGGTACGGTGACCCTTCCACAGAACTCAATAAAGTATTGTGTTATGTGAAACAGGTAATACAGGAGTTAGTAAGAATGATAAAAAGGAGTTCCTAAAACCAAAAATAACCCTCAAATAAATCTTTATAGGATCGTTCAGGGTAAAAAATTTTGTACCCTGGGTGATAGTACAAAGTAAAAGAAGGAGGCAATTGGAGAAGTAAAGCAAAAGATTGATCTACAAGAGGTGTAAATAATCATTACAGAATCATTACAAACAGCTGATGCATGAAATGATTGGAATAATTGCTATATTCTGTAACTGTTGAACTTATTGCTGAGTCCAGAAGACTATAACAATCCCAAATCAAAATGTGAGATGCTGTTTGATAAGTTGACGGAGTGGGCAAACGCATGAACTGGAATGTGAACGTGAAGTCATCCATTTTGATAGCAAAAACAGGAAAACAGATTATTTTCTGAATGTAAATAGATTGGGAAAGCGAGAGGTGCAATGAGACCTGGGTAACCTGTTTTACTAGTCACTGAAAGTAAGCATGCAGGTGCAGTAAGCAAAGATGGCAACTGATATGTTGGCCTTTATAACGAGATGATTTGAGTACAGGAGCAGGGACGTCTTGCTCTAGTTGTATACGGTGAGACTACACCTGGAGTGTTGTGTGCAGTTTTGGTCTCCTTTTCTGAGGTAGTATGTTCTGATTATGCCCAGGTGCTTCAAAGGTTTACCAGATTGATTCCCGGGATGGCAGGATTGACTTATGAAGAGCGACTGGACAGTGTAGGACTATATTCATTGGAGTTTGAAGAATGAGGGAAGATCTCATAGAAACCTTTAAAATTCTAACAGGACTGGACAGGGTGAACACAGAAAGTATGTTCCAGGTGTGTCCAGAACCAGAAGTCACAGTTTAATAACACAGGGTAGACCATTTGAAACTGAGATGAGGAGAAATTTCTTCATCCAGAGAGTGGTGACCCTGTGGAATTCTTTACCATTCATTACCCCTCCTAATAATGCATGCTTTCTCTCTTACACTCTCTTAGATTCTCTATCCCTTCAGCAACCTAACACTTGTATCGCCTTGTAAGGATCATGACCTAAAGCATCCCTTGAAGCACAGTAGCATTGCATTAATGACTGAGTAGAGCTTGATATCAGTTGGTCAAAATGGCAACAACTGTCTGCCAGACTGCATGTAGTTGAGGCGAAAGCATTGAATGTTTTCTAGATGGTGTTAGATTTAGTTCTTAGGGTTAAAGGGATCAAAGCATATGGGGAAAAAGTGGGAATGGGATACCATGTTGGATGATCATTTGTGATCTTATTGAATGACAGAGCAGACTTGAAGGGCTGAATGGGCTTCTGCGTCTATTTTCTATGTTTCTATGTTCCTCAAATTCATATTGATCTTCCTTATTATGAGGCTAATGATAATGAGGATAGGGTGGGACCAGGGTAGAGAATTATAGGACCATGTGGTTTGATGAATGGAGATTAACATCCAAACCACAAGGAAATGTTTCAAGAAGCTTGAGTTTCATCTGTCTCCTGTGGAAGAGAGTGCATTGTCAACAGTGAGTATATTTGATTGAATGGGAAAGGAATGGAAGGAATATTATGGATTGTGAATATTGGGAAAGGAAGAGATTAAGGGGATAAAATGTTGCACCCTATGCTTTTACATTTGATCTATTGAATGTAAAGCCTGGGGGCCACAATGTGAGGACAAGGAGAATCCCTTATGGGATTCATGATTCTGAAAGGGTGGGAGCAGAAATTGCAGGCAATGGGACAAAAAAGTACTAAAAGCCACAGTTGAAGGGATTCCATGGTTGAGGCAAAAGAAAGACATATCCAAAGGAATAGTACGGAGGGTAGCATCATCAGAACAGACACAATGAGATGGAAAAACAGGTAGAAGGAAATAGCGTCCAATCAAGAAAGAGTGGTTAGAGGAATTGTTATCAAGATAGACATGGGAGTTAGTGAGTTTATTGTATATATTAGTCAATAGTTTGTCCTTAGAAGTAGAGATAGAGAATTTTGAGGAAAAGGAGGGAAAGTCAGAAATAAATTCGCAAAGGCAGGCCATGTTAAGACCATTAAATAATTCAGATTCTGAAATGTTTGTGTTAACATTGTCCATCACAGTCCCCATGTTATACTGGGATTTTGTAGATCCATATGTTCTGAAATTTCTACGTTTTAAGAGGCAGGTATTGGTTTATCCTCAATATAAATGCTTTTGTTATTGTTACTTAATTTATTTTTTCCCCTTCTGTAAAGTCTGGTATTTCTGTGGACTCTGTGAAGCAGCACAATCCATGCTGTGAATATCAGCAGGGCTATGATTCATGACTGAGAGGGTGAACAATGGGTTGAGCATGGGGTTACACAGAACAAACTGATTGGAGTAGCAAGAACAAACTAGAAAATAATAATAAAAAAATGCAAAATATCACAAATTGGCTTTTTGTGCTGCCATGACAGGCTGAAACTAAAGAGAGTAACAGGGGATGAGGTTGAACTCTTAAGTGAATTGAATAAAGAATCACAGAATCAAGGCAGAAGGAGACCATTCAATCTATCATAGTCATACTGGCTCTGTGTAGCAATGCAGTCAGTACTATTCCCTCACACCAGGTGGATAAAGGAAAGCTGAATGAAATGATTTTTAGGGTATTTATATGTGGCTTTGGTGGGTATTCAAGCTGTTAAACTTCTCACCCAATCACACTGGCTTCCAACTCACCTCTCTTTGCTAAAATTTGCCTGCTATCTAATGTGATTTGGAATCTTGCCATTTGTGAAGCAAAGCTGGAGAATTTCTGCTGCGGCTCTCCACTTGTGCTTGGGAACCCGGGAAGGTAGGGGAGGTGGGAATGTAGGAAATGTGTTTTTTTAATGGTGATTTCTGAGCCTGTTCTGCTAAAATGATGATAGGCAAATGACTGAAGTACATCACTCCACTGCTGCCCTGCCGTGATTACCACTGAGTTCATTAGTATGTGATAGCATCAAAAACCAATCAGTTTCCAGGATGGATAAAGTTGAACAGTACTCAGGAGCCGGAAATTTATGAGATGCTGACAAATGTTTTGAAAAAAGGTGATAAAGACTCAAAAAGGAATGGAAATGGGAAAATATTCCCGTTTTTGGAAAGATTGATTCTTTCAAAAAGTTGTTTATGGGATTTGTATGTCGCTGGTTCAGCCAGCATTATTGCCCATCACAAATTTCCCAGAGGACTATTAACAGTCACCTGTGGTGTTGTGGTGCTAAAGTGACATGTAGGCCAGACCAGGGAAGGGTGGCAGATCTCCTTCATTGAAGGGCATTTGTGAACCAAGATGGTTTTTTTATGACCATTGACAATGGTTACATGGTTGCTAATAAGATGGTGAGACATAGGAGCAATATTAAGCCATTTGGCCCATTGAGTCTGCCCCACCGTTCAATGAGAACATAGCTGATCTGAAACTTTTCTCCTTCATTTTTCTGTCTTTTCTCCGTAACTTCTGATTCCCTTACAGGTTAAAGATCTTTCTATCTCATCCTGAATAAACTTAACAACCCAGCACAGACAGCCTTCTGTGGTAAGAAATTCCATAGAATCACTACCCTCTGAGAGAAAAAAAATTCCTCCTCACCTCTGTCCTAACTGGGTGACCTGTTCCTCCAAGGTTATATTCTGTAGTCCTTGACTCTCCCAAAGCCGAAACAATCTGTATCTATTAACCCTGTAAAATCCCCTAAAAATCTCAAATCTTTCAATGAGGTCATTTCCCATCCTTCTAAAGTTCAATGAGTACCTACTCAACCTCTCCTTTAGAAAGTTCCTCCATACCTAGGGTCAACCTATTGAACCTTCTCTGGATTGTCTCCAATGCCACTATATCTTTCCTTAGATAAAGGGACCAAAACCATTCTAATGCCAGGTTTTTACTGAGTTCAGATTTCTCCAGAGCTGAATTGAGCAGATTTTGCATGGTCTGTTCCTGTACTATTTTAGCATCTTTCAGTTCCAAATCCTGTTTTAAAGCAGATGTACTGTCTTGGGTGTAACTGGAAATTAGAGTTTGATGTTAAATGGCCAAAATTTGGGATGTGGTTGAGGATGCTGTAGCTAAATAAGAGAGCGCTTGACTGAATGAGTTTTCTGTTGGGTAGCTGCACTGAGTCACAACCCATGTGATATTGCTGCCTTTTTTTAAAGACTGTTGCTTTGGAGGGTCTGGAACTAATAGCTGCAGAGGAGCACTGCAAACAGGAACAAGAGGAAAGCTTCTAATTTCAAAATGCATATCATCTAGAAAGATCCTTTCCTAATTATTGTAGTACCCTAGGTGTGTGTAACCCAGCTCTCTGGAGATAACTTCAATGAGAGGTGTCTGAATGTTGGCACTGAACTTTAGTTCTTGCCATCCTCATGGAGAATTTGCAGGGTGACTACATAGAGTGCTTTAATTAACTTGAGAGTACCCTTGCTTCAAGTCCCTCCTGTGCACTGAAACTGCTCATGTAATACCTTATCTTTCCTGACCATTGTAGGGAGCTTTACCAGTTTTACATTGTAACAGTAAATATTTGTTGTCACAACCATAAAGTCAAATCTGATTGCCCAAAGAAGTGACACACTCAGGCTAGTAAACTCGTGAAACCAGTGTACACAGGTAACCAGATCAACAATCCGGTAATTAGATGCGATTGTGGCGAAACAATCAGAAAGTCGGGGATAAAGAACACTCTGTAATTCACTCCAGGCTAACAGAAACTGGACAGTACATGTATGGTACTAACATCTGGATATGACACAGACTCACTTTTCATAAAGCATTGAATGGTTATCTTACAGATAGCATTAAGTCAAATGAACACTTCAGAATTCTATATGACAACTGAAACGTATCATAATGCATCTTACGTCCACCAGACAAATGTGGACAATCAAAACATAATGAGATTCATAAAGGCCACTCCTCTGAAGGCCAAATTTGATTAAGAGTGTGCTGCAGGCATAGATTTTACGTGCTATTTACTTGTAAGCTGGATTTTCAATGAGAGATTTTCTTCCTCCTTCTGCTTATTTGTTCTTCAGTTCTAGTCCAAGGCAGAGATTGACAAGGTGACATTTCATCTGAGTAAGACGCCTAACTACAAATAATACAAATGATTATCTTAAAGCTTCTAGGCAGTTGCCATTCTTTGCAAAAATCTCCAATTAAAATAGTGACGTAATTTACTCCTTACTATCTTTTAATTCTCTAATGATCCAGTCTTGACTTGTGGAGGAAGATTAGGGAGGTATTGTCTGGTGGTTAATTTTGATTGCTTGCAATATATTCCAAATGATAGTGAAGCAGAAATCTTTTTAACGCATCTCCCAATTAGTGATAAAAGCTTCAGCGATAATGCTATTGAACCAAATGGAAATTGTTGGAAAAGCTCAGCAGGTCTGGCAGCAACTGTGGAAAGAAATCAGGTTAACGTTTTGGGTCTCATGACGCTTCCTCAGAACTCCAGACACAAAACGTTAACTCTGATTTCTGTCCACAAATACTGCCAGAGCTGTAAGCTTTTTCAGCAATTTCTGGAGTTTGTTTTCTGATTTACAGCATACACTGTTCTTTTAGAATTTATTATGCTATTGAACCAGTTTTCAGTAATAGTACTTTAGTTATATTGCTAAGATACACAAGTGAAAGGCAATGTTTAATCAAGTGTTTCAAGTGCTCATAAAGAGAGACTGTTACCCAGTATGGAGGACATTCTCATGGGTCTGCTCGAGTTCTTGGTCATTAATAAGTCCAGGTTATGAAGGCTGTTTTTGTAGCCAGCTTCCGAGCTGCTTTATGTGGTTGTGCCTGGGTGGCCTATGAGATGCAGCATGCGCTCTCCACTGGTAGACTGGAGGCCACCTACAACAGGTAGGCACTGTAAGAGCTGGAGTGCATTATCACCCCATAAAAAGCAAACTTTAATTTTATTTACTAAGCTTTCTTTGTGCTTTTATCTTGAGATACCGTCCTCCTTTAAAGAGATATTTGGCTTAATTTGTTTTATCGATTTTACTTAAATAGCATTAAGAAAGGCTATGACCTCTTAACGGACTACAATACTATTAATTTGACATGATGTGACTCTATTGGTTTATCTAAAACAGTATATAGGGAGATTTTTGGGACACTGTTGGTATATAGATATGTACTGCTGCATTCTGTGAATAAACCTATTATTAAGAGAAGTATTGAGATCTCATTTTATGGTTAACCACCTAGTTTGGGGATCAATCTAAGATCGTCAATGTTTTTAAGAGCAGGCAGAAGGAACTCTTGTCTATTTGATATTTGTTCCCCTGTAGGATATCTGGCTTTTACTTGGTGGCTACCCACAGTGGCACACTGAGCTCATAAACCCAGTATATGGGGAATTGTAGGTTATAGAACTGCATACACAAGGGGACCAATATGACCATGTTCATGACCTTATTCAAAACTCTGATGTGACAAATAACGAATATAACAAAAATGCTTTTTTCTTAAGTTCTGCTTTTCCCTAGTGAGAAATAATGCCCCTAAAAGGGTAATGTTTCTAAGTGTTCTCTGCTGGGGGATAAATCAAACACTGAGAATACGTCCTATACGCTTGGTGTCTGTAGGAATTCCCATTTCACAAGGAGTAAATGATAAGCTGGACTGACATTAATTTTGTCTTTCATTGACATACATATCTTCATACAGATAGTCTAATTTTTTGAATGAATGAGTATCTTAAGTTTCCCGATTGGCCTTGAAAGGCTAATGTGCTCATGGTTGCCAGTTGTTCTTTCACATTTCTCAGTATTGATGGGGTTTCCTTGTAATATGGATAGTTGTCAAAGGTAACTTTGTTGAGTTTAGAACAGTTTTAAAACTCACAATCAAGCAGTTTGCCCCAACTTGAGGCACTTAGAAAGAAATCTCAAGACTGCATCTTTGGTGGTAAGGAAGCAAAGGGAGCAAAAGCAGTTAAATTGATTTGAGATGTGAATCTACATTTTGTTCAATATGATAGCTATCTGGATAAATTGACAACTGGTTTAAACGTGGGACAAGAGAGCTTTCTGAGAGCTGAGTCTACACAATCATTTTTGGATTATATCTTGTGTTGATATGGAAAGCATGTTTAGTAATTTAGTTAATTATTGGTAGTAACCACTTTTGTAGTGTAACAAATATACAATCTGCTTGTATGATACAGTGGTTTTGTAAGCTGCATCGTTAATGTGGCATCATTTGTTGCCCATTCATATGATCTCTATATTTTTGTTTATTTATCTGTGATCCATTTACCTCATTGGAGTTGTTGATCTTGAAGTGATGGTCTGCAAATATTAATGTGCAATTGTTCAATATATTTATATGAACCCCTTTGTATTGTTTGAGTGCACAGTAACCTATTTATCCTGAACAGGTTTAAATGGTAGAATAAATGATTTTCATACAAATATGGTGTGTCTCATGCTAATACTTGCCAACAAAATCCATGGTAATTGTTAACACATTGCTATTAAATTGATGTGTTCTTGGATAGGTGGACATTTTCCATTATAAATAAACAACAAGTACTTTGCAATGGCAATGAACATGTTAACAAAGATAGCCTTCTGTTCCAGAGTCTATATTTATAAATTCCTAGACCTCATGGTGCACTCAATCCTCCTGAATCTCATTCTGTGTTAAAATGGTGACCAGAGATGTAATTTTTCTATGTTTCAATCATTTCTCGGTTCTCTCCATTAATCTAGAGTCAAAGCCCATGATAAACTGTGTTACACATCTCTTTCAATTTAAGAAGAAATGTATTAGGAGCTGTGGCAATGTCAATGGGAGGTGAACATAACTATCATTGACACTGCTTGTGGATGAACCATGTACATGTACTGAATCTGGGTGGCTCTGTGTTTCACATGCAGGTGAAATGGAAGAGCTGGAGAGTTTGTGGTTGACTGGAATCTGTCACAATGAGAAGAATGAAGTCATGAGCAGCCAGTTGGATGTTGACAACATGGCAGGCGTGTTTTACATGCTGGCTGCAGCCATGGCTTTAAGCCTGATCACCTTTGTGTGGGAGCATTGGTTCTACTGGAGCCTAAGGCACTGTTTCATGGGAACCTGTACTGGAAAACCAGGCCTTCTCTTCTCAATCAGCAGGGTAAGTGAAGAAAAAGAAAGCCTGTTTATGGCCATTGATTGTCTGGGTTGTTCAAAAGATCTTCATTCGTACCTTTATATGTATTTGAATCCTAACTTCATGACGTAAGAACATTTTGATAAACACCCAACTTTAGAAGTACCATAAAACCACAGAACTGATTCAGGAGAGAAGTGGGCCTTTCAGCTCATCTTGTCCATGCCGACCCAAAGACAGACAAATGCCCTATCTAATTCTATCTTCCTACACATGGCCCATAGCCCTGCAGCATATAGCACTTAAGGTGCAAATCCAGGTACTTTTCAAAAGAGTTAAGGGTCTCTGCCTCAACCAACAGCTCAGGCAGTGAGTTCCAGACACACACCACCCTCAGCATAGAATAATTTTACTTTGTGTCCCCTCTAATTCTGCTGCCAATTAGCTTGAATCTATGATCCCTGGTTTTTGAATTCTCTGACAAAGCAAACAGGTTCCTCCTGTCTATCTATCTCTACTCCTCGCAATTTTGTATCCCTCAACCATTATCATCCCTCAGCCTTCTCTGTTCCAAGGAAAACAACATCAATGTCTCCAATCTCTCCTCAAAGCTACCATTATCCAGTCCTGGTAAGAAGTGTAATATAATTGAGGTGATAGCCTAATGGAATTATCACTGGACTGCTAATCTAAAGATCCAGCTAATGTTCTGGGGACCTGGATTCAAATGCCACCATGGCATTTGGTGGAATTTGAATTAAATATCTAGAATTAAGAGTTGAGATGACTGTGAATCCACTGTTGATTGTTGGAAAACCCCATCTGGTTCACTGAGGTCCATTAGGGAAGGAAACTGCCATCCTTACCTGGTCTGGCCTACATGTGACTCCAGACCCACAGCAATATGGTTGACTCTTAACTGCCTTCTGGGCAATTAGGGATGGGCAATAATTGCTGACCTGGCCAATGATACTCTCATCCTGTGAATGAATAAGGAGAAAAAAAAATCATTTTTCAGACAACGTAATTAGAGATGCTTAATTTCAAATACTGCTGTACATTTAATCACACCCAGTGCTAAGGCAGTCTGCTGACAGACTAAATGTGAAATAACTTGTGACATTGTACTTGTAAAAAAAGAACCGTTCTTACACAAAGTGGGTAATTTTAATGTTCAGCAATGGTACAAAATGATTTCAATCGATAACACATTTAATACATCAGCTGATTTCCAAAACTGGAAGCTAAGCCTCCTGCTCCACCTCCAGTCCTGTAACTCTCACTAAATGATGTAAATCAGTGATCCTACACCAGATCGTGCCTGGAATCATACAACATATAGGAGTCAAAATACCAACCTGTGCCTGGCCTCTGTATACTCAATCTCATTGCCTCATTCTTTCCCTTGAAAAAGAATGCTTTTTAAGTAAATTTCCAAAATCCTTTTAAAAGGAATTATTGAATCAATTTCCACATTCCTTTAATTGCCCTCCAGATCAGGATATTTTACTGTGTGAGGCATGTGGACACAACTGAGGAGTTAATGTGTAAATGTCTTTGTTTTATCCATTCATTCAGAGAAATGGGTTTTATTGACTGGGCCAGCATTACTTGCCAATCACCAGTTGCCCTTGATTAGATAGTGCTGAACTGCTTCTTGAATGCTGCAGTCCATTTGGCATAGGTTTCTCACAATGCTGTTAGGGTGGGAGTTCCCTGCAACAGGCAATATACTTCCAAGTCAGCATAATAAACTGCTGGGAGGGAAATCTGAAGGCGATGGTGTTCCTATGTATCTGCTGCCTTTGTCTTTTTAGCTAGTAATGACCATGCATTTGGAAGATGTAGTCTTAGGAGCCTTCTAGCTGATACACACAGCTGCTGCTCAGTGTCTTTGGTGGAGGGATTGAATTTTGAGGATATGATGCCAATCAAGTGGATTGCTTTGCCTTAGATAGTGTCACGCTTTTTGAGTGTTGTTGGAGTCGCATCCATCCAGGCAAGTGAAGAATATTCCAACACACTCCTGATTTGTGCCTTGTATATGGTAGACAGGCTTAGAAGAGACAGGAGTTGAGTTATATGCTGCAGGGTTCCTAACCTCTGTCCTGCCACTATATTTACATGACTTTCCCAGCTCAGTTTCTGGTCAATAATAACCTCCAGTTTAAGGATGATAGGCTATTCTGTACCTGTAAAGCATTGACTGTTAAGAGATATTGATTAGATTCTCTCTTGTTAGACATGATCACTGGCTGGCACTTGTGTGATGTGAATGTTACCTGCCAATTGTCAACTCAAATTTGAATATTTCCTGCATATGGGCATGGATTGCCTTGGTATCTGAGGAGTTGCGAATGGTGCTGACCATTATGCAATCATCAATAAACATCCTCACGGCTGACCTTATGATGGAGGGAGGGTTATTGATGAAGCAGGTTGATTGAATAAATCATTCTCAACACACACAAATCTTGGAACTTTCACCAAATTATAGAAATTATTATAATAGTTATAAAAAATTATAGAAATTTCAGCATTAAACAAAATGGCCATTTCATCTTTTAGGTACTACTTACAAACTGGAACTGGCAACACAATATCCTTCTTTTTGGTGCTTTTCTTCATACTTTACATTATTTTAACTGTCACTTCATTGTTGGGGGTTAACTGGTTGTTGAGGTTTATGAAAGCCGTTTCTGAGATGATAGGACTGGTATATGAACAGATACTGGATTGGTTAAGACTTTAGTTGCTGGAGTTTACAAGAATGGGGTCCCAGAAAGTAGAAACCTATAAAATTCTATCAGGATGAGACAGGGTAAATACAGGAAAATGTTCCTAATTAACGGGGAGTCCAGAACCATGGAGTGTGGTCGAAGGATATGCGGTAGCCCATGGAGGACTGAGATGAGGAGAAATTTCTTCACTCAGATATTGGTGCATGTCTGTGGAATTCTCTGCCATGGAAAGTAGTTGAGGCCAGGAATGAGTGAGGTATTGCATTGGTTGGAATGAGGTCAGCCAGATGGACCTCATAGAACATGAGATCCCTGACTGGGGCTGAATAAAAACTGAAAGAGCTGTGGATGCTGGAAATCAGAAACAAAAACAGAACTTGCAGGGAAAATCTCTGCCTGCACAGGTTGTAGGAGGTTGCTATCCTGGTTTGGTTAAATAAAAATAAAACCTTATGATTGTTCCTTTGTTTACATTTCAGTTCCATA
This sequence comes from Stegostoma tigrinum, assembly GCF_030684315.1. Lineage (NCBI taxonomy): Eukaryota > Metazoa > Chordata > Chondrichthyes > Orectolobiformes > Stegostomatidae > Stegostoma > Stegostoma tigrinum. The sequence continues at coordinate 45,358,448 of NC_081376.1, read as the reverse complement.
CTCCTGAAATTTGGTCATGCAGTTTAGAGGGGAATGAAGGTCAGAGGACCTCTTCATGGTCCTCCTCCTGGGCCTGGCTAAAATAGCCATCAACAGATCCAGGCAATGAGCTGTGGGGAGTGTCATAGTTCCCAATTGACCTCCCCTCTCTTGTAGCTATGTCTACCCCTTAAATGTCCTTAGGAAGAGAGTGTGCGGTGTCCACTGATATGATCAAAGCCTTTGGGGATAGGTGGGGACTGCAGAGGTTGGACTGCATAATGTCCTTCTCAGACACTATTTTGATTGTGTCCCTCCTGTGATTTTCCCCCATTTTTGGATATTTGCTATTGTTATATTGCCCCTGGGGGCAGTTTTTGTATATTGTTCTCAGGGATTGGTTAGTTTGGTTGTGGGTTTGGGGTTCTGCCTCAGTGCATGATTGCTGGACAGAGAAAAGTAGAAACTGGTTCTTGTGCTAAGCTATAGATTTAGCCAGTCACCAGTACTTTTGCATACAGTGTGTGGGAAAATGCAATAAATGGCAAAAGATTTGTGGTCTCATTACAAACAGTTATGTAGATGCAGCTTCTCAATGGAAGCATGTTAACAAAAGAATCAAACTTGCAGTCACAATGATTTAATGAATTGTTGTGTTACAAATGCCAGTATTGGAGTAGAACACTTTATTTGCCCAGAATAAATTGAACATTGTGGAAAGAAATCCAGAAAGTATTCAGAATTTCCACTTTTTTTTTGCTTTTTGCCCTGGCACAATGGAAAAAAAAAATCACTGCAAACTGAAATGTCTGTATCTTATAATTTAATTGTCTGTCAGTAGATTAGATTCCTTCTAACAACACTCTTCCGACAAATACAAAAGGCATTGTATAATATGAAGCCTACCACACAATACTGCCTTGTCCCTCAGTGAATAAAAGACTCATAGTGAGTTAGAATAGATATCAATAGTACCCAAAATAAAAACAGAAAACACTGGTGAAACTCAGCAGTTTGGCAGCATCTATGGGAAGAAAGCAGAATTAACATTTGAGTCTGGTGTCTGCTCATCAAAACTGACTGGAAACATTAACTCTGCTTTCTCCCCACAGACCTGCTGATTTTTTGCCAATTTCTGTTTTTCTTTCAGATCTCCAGCATCCATATATTATTTGTTTTATCAATACCATCCATTTTGTTTTACAGCTTAGCTGACAAAAATGAATACTATTTAACATGCTCAAGAATCCCTCATTAAATACTGCCTCGACTTCGGAAATAACTCATTGATTGTAAAGTGCTTTAAGATATCCAGAGGTTGTAAAAGGTGCTATGCAATAGGAAGACAGAATAAGTAGTAGGCCATTCAGACCATTGAGCATGTTCTGTCCTTTAATATGGTTATAACTGATCAAACACACGAATGTCTTTTACTCACACTATCCCTGTAACCCTTTATGCTATTGATAACCAGAAATCTATCAAGCCTTACTTTCAACATACTGAGCTTCATATTGCTCAAGGAAATTATCCCAATTTTATAAGCTCATCCTCCAGGCTATAATTACAAAACTGATTCATCCAATTTATATGTAGATTAAAATCAGCCATTGTAATTGCTGTACCTTTGTCATAAGCCCCAGTTATTTCTTCGTGTGCACCCAATCACACAGTGTGATTGCTGTTAGGGGGCAAATAAACTCCTCCCATAAGTCATTGCTTAGCTTTATTATTTCTCATCTCTACCCAAATTTTGATGTTCAGAACTGTGATCTTGCTCTATTGTACCAATGGCATTCTTAAATAACGAGCTACTCTTCCACCTTTTCATAGCCTCCTGTCCTTGCTTAATGTCATATAACTTTGAATATCCAGGTCCAAGTCTCTGCCATCTTCTAATCATGTCTCATAATGGTCATCAGATCAAAAATATTTATTTCTGTTTGTTCTGACTGTTCATTGTTTTATTATGAATGTTGTGTGCATTCTGATAAAGAGCCTTAGTTGTTTTTTTTCACTATACATGTAATCTCTGGCTCCATCCACTCTTTCAACTTAGAGTTGTACTCTCACCCTTCCTATCATGTCTGATCACTGTTTGCCTTATTGCTACCTTGATTTTATGCCTTCACTTTTCAATTTAATTAATACAGACTTCCCAAATTTGATCCATTGCCACCCACTATTCAGTTTAAAGCCCTTTCCATCACTCTAATCATATGACTTAACAGAATACTGGTCCCAGCATGGTTAAGGTGGTGACAGTCTCAAAAGTGTGTCTTCCTTAAGCCACAATTGTTTGCCAGTATATGAGGAAACAAATTTTATTTCTAACATAAAAATCTTAGAGTCACTCATATATTTCTTTGCTATCATGCAGTATGAGTGCAGAGATTCTTACCTTAGAGGGTCTGCTTTCTGATTTTTCACCTAACTTCCCATATTGTTTCAGCAGAACCTCTTTCCTGGTTCTACTTATAACATTGGTCTCTATGTGGACCATAACCAATGGATCCTTTCCCTCCCACTACATGTTCATCTGCAGCTCAGAGCAGATGTCCCGAACTAGGCCCTGGGCAGATAATGCAGCCATCAGGAGTTCCTCACTTTGTCCAATGAGAACAGTGTCAATCCCTCTGATTACCACTACCTCCTGTTAACTTGATCCCTCTTGAATGGTCTTCAGCATCATAATACCACGGTTAGTTTGCCCATCCATCTTGTAGTCACTGCATCCAATCAAGTTGAAAGAACCTCAGATTTATTGGCAATTATTGCATCGTCATCTCCTCTGGAATTTAAATACCTTCAGTTGCGGTGGTGGGGTTTTAACCCATGTGACCAGAATCCAGACCAATTAGATTTGTCCTTAGCCTCTGGATTGCTAGTGACACTTGGAGTGCATTACCATTTCCCGTAATAATTCAATCTATGTCCTACACGTTAATGATTGCACGTTTGCTTCAAAGATAATTTCCATCATCAATGCATGCCATTCTAAATTCTTCCTCCTGACGTCGAAGAACACTTACTTTTGTTTGATTTAAAGCCATATATCAATGAAACAGATTGAGACACTGCTGAGAGGTGGACTTCGAGTCTCTGTTTAGTAGGCAAGCATTTTAATCTATGAAACCACAGGGCCAATATGCAGTTTAGTTAATTGACTTCGGTTAATCATGTATGTTTGGAATGAAAAACTCATGTCAATGATTCTAACCATGAAAGTACAGGATTGTTGTTTAAGAAAAATAAGCATTTATTTTACTAAAGTTTTAAAGGAAAGGAAATCTGCTATCTTTCCCCAGTCTGGCCTACAGGTAACTCCATACTGACCCTTAATTGTCCTCTGAAATAGCATATCCACCAAGTTGTGTAAAAGAGCTGAGAGAAAGTACAACAGATTCAGTACATGATGATTGAAGGGACTGACTTCAATTCCAAGACCAATTAGGGCATGGGCAATAAATTCTGGTCTTGTCAGTAATGGCCATGAACAAATTATTGGAAAAAAAAACCAGACACAGTAATTGTTAGTTCCTAATGGGTCATTTGTGATTTTTATGTTAAGAATGTGCTTAACCAAGTCAGTGTTTCCAATCTATTCAATAGCTCCTAATTTTTGTATCAACTTTCCAATTTGTCTTAAATGTTTGAAACAAACCCTGTAAGTTTGTCTGCAAATGTAGGTGAAATTAAATACTATGCAAAAACACATTTCATGTAATATTCCTGACAAATTAGCAACTGTAATGTTATTCGATAAATATATTAACAAGGAGCCACTGGGAGAAGTGTAGCAGAACACTGACTCAACAATTTCCCTGCGCACCATGTTCCTAAGCGCATAATAGGTAGATAGAAAAGTCTTTTAAAAATCAATAAAAATGTAGAATTCCATTCCTTCCAATAGCTTTAATGGGCTTGACAAACAACTTATTCAATTCTTAATATAAATGAAGTATAAATCAACAAGATCATGTTCATTTGTTTTTTTCTGACCACTGGTTCAAATTGTAATAGATTATAACTGCTATACACTGGAAGATAGCTGTGCTTAAACCAAGTCCAAGTTCACACTTTTAGTGAGAACTTTATTTCCGCCATCTGTGTTCTTTAAACCTTACACCCCATCAATTGCTGGCTCCCCATATATCTACAACCAATTCATGTCCAATTAATCCCAAATTAATATCCATTGCCAATTACCTCACTTCATTAGGACTCAGACATTCTTTCAGAACATACTAATTGATAACAGCATCAACCACTTGTATTCAAATGGCACCTTGAATATCCCCAACTCAAAATATTCAAAGGAGCATTATTAATTCCTGACACCAAACCTGAAAAGGCAACATAAAGATTGGTGATCAGCCGCTTGGTGAAAAAGATAGGTAGGAATAATATTTTAGAGAAGTGAGTGGCAGAGAAGACGAAAGTTTAAGGAATGGTTACTTTCAAGGCAACTGAATGCTTGACTCCCAAAAGTGGAGCGATTAAAACTGGGGAGACACAAGAGTCCAGAATTGGAAGATTGCAGAAATTTTGTAGCATTGCAGAACTTGAGATGTTTCAGAAATTGATATGGGTTGAGAGGAAGTCAGAAATGAACAACACATTGGATAGTATCCTTGCCATCTTTGTCCCACAAAAATGTATGAAGTATGCTTTTTGATGTAGAATTTGTTTTTGTCAGCATGAAAGGAAGGCAGAGAGCTCAATTACTAGATTTGTAAAATTAAGGAGGTGGGAAGAAATAGTCAGAAATAAAACTGGAAAATTCTGGGAGTTCACAGCAGGACTGGCATCAACAGTGATGAGAGAAACAAAATCAGGTCCGTGACCTTTCATATTGAATCCGTTTCTCTCTCCACTTGCAGACCTGCTGAATACTTCAATCCTCTGCAGTATTTCAATGTTGAAATAAAAGTTACAAATGCGTTAACTTTGAGGGAAGAAACTGGATCCTTCAGATTTGAAAGGACGTGACTGTCAGGGGACTTTATAGAAGTATGCAAAGCAATGTTTTTCATGTTTTACTGCCCTATTTATGCTCAAAAAATGGGACAGTAGCAGGATCAAAATAGCGCATGAAAACACTCACCACTGAGTTCCCATCTGTGCTGGTTTTCAAACGGGTTTTGATCCAGGTGGTCAACCTTCCTTCAGATATAGACAGGATCATCAAGAATGTAGGCTTATTAAACAGCATAGTTATGAAACTGCCATACCCCACCCTCCTTGGTAGCAATATTTTTGAATCCTCCTGCAGGATTAGTCTCAGTTCCTGCATATGACCATCAAGTCAGGATGAAGCAGTTTCAGGGATCTTGTGCTGCAATGGGAAAAGCTGGACATAAATCTTTATCATAAATGCTATCAGGCCTTTAATATTAAAAGCTTCCACATTTAATGTCAGACACCACACAAATGTAGCCAGCTGCTGTATGTTGATGTCTCCCAAGAATGCTACTGGTAGCTCTTCCAGATCAGCTGGATCACTGGATTTCTTAGTCCTCCTGAATAGTGAGGCCTGTATCATAATATCCATTAGACTACGATTCCACCTGGGCAAACATGGAAAGACAAATCCTCTGATGCACCCAATCTTAACCTGGAATACAAGAAAATGTATTTAAAGATCCTAAGATCATTTACGTGTTTCAGATTGCAAGCATTGTGCTGGAAAGTGCCCTCAAAGTGTCCTGCTCAATATTACACACATTCTTATCTATCAGATAGCAGCAGCTTCACAGAGGGAAAATTTACTGTCAGTCCCTGGAAAAATATGACCAATCATTTCACATTTCACAGGTCTCTTCAAAGGCTCAATAGACCCTAGGTTTGCAGCATTGTAGACAAAAGAGCCGTTGCAGGCACAAGGGCTGAATTGCTCCTTTCATACCATAACGCTCCTGTGATCACATTGCAAAATACCTTAAAAAAATTCCCTGTTTTGGGGTATTTTCAACAGAGCTATTCAGGTCAGCAGCTTATACAAAATGCAGTACATCTAAGAGGAGCTTTTAATGCTTTAAACGTTAATGTCATTAAATAAGTCCTTTTTGTTTGTAAGCTTTAAAGGCTAACCACTCCCAAGCTCCTTGGTTTTTGTAGGTCAGCTTTATGGGAATGTGGGAATGCAGCAGTTTATGAAAAAATTAAGCCATATGAGTTTGTAGAGTGTGTTGGTGCTGCAGAACTGTTATGTAGTTATTGAGAACTGAAAACATAGATTGAACAAGAGGCAGAAAGCCCAATTTGGCTTGACAGTGATCTTTTATTTTTGATTAGATTTCTTTTCAGCGTGCATCCCTTGCAAGTGCGATAGAGTTTGACCATCCAAAAATTCATAGCAGTGTTGCAAACAAAAACTCATGTCTTTCTTCTGCATTACCAGTGAACGAGCCAGTGATTCATTGGAAAAGCAAGACAATTAACTATATTGCATTTGGCAAAGTATGATATAGAAAGTCTTGCATTAGTGATACAGAAACATCAACCTCCATTGATCTTCTCATTGCGCTTAGGTTTAATCAACTAATTATTCATCTAGTATGCATTTATCCTGACAGAGTAGATGGCAAGGTTATTAAGAAAAATGAGCAGGGCCATTATATTGGATATTTATGTGCTTCTTTTGTGCTGAATTCTCTTGAAGAAAGTTGCATTTCATTAGCAACCATCAAAGGAAAGATGGATGAGAATGAATGGAAATAGTGCTGCATATTGTAGATTAATAGTTGATCTCAGACTTTTTTTCCTTAAGATTCAGTTGAGCTGTTCTGTATTGCAGAGAAGAGATGAAAGACATGAATTTACAAAGTACCTTTCGATATGTTTCAAAGTAGAGGAATGCAATTCCATCAAACATTAAGAAATATTCAATGGAACATTAATTTATTGTCTTTAATCTGGTAGACTTGATCCACATTTCCAGACCACTGTCATTTAAAACCATGTACATTTATGTGGCACTTTTAATATATTTGGACATCACAAAGTGCTTCACCGAAACTTAATACTTTATAAAAGACCAGAGCCCAAAATTCTTAAGAACAGAAAAATGGTACCAGACTCTACACATTTACCTCATTTTCATAGAACAATCCATACCCCTGTCTTTTCACTATCACTCAATCATTTTATTTTCCAGAAGCGCATGTTGAATTTATTTTTTTCTATCCACTTAATTGTGTTACCAAAATTCAAGGAGGCCACAGTGCATCTGGAACCTTGGATGAAAAAGATCTGTCTAATATTCCTTCTTGTTCATGGTTCCCTCATTTGTGTATCCTCAGTTACTTGAACCCATTGCCATTGTTAACAAGTTGTTTGGTTTGGGTTTCTTCTTTCACAGCCCTTAAAACTTAATTAGGTCCACCTAAAATCTTCTAATTTTCAATCGAAAGCAAATCCACTTTTTAAAAATTGTTCACAGTTTCTTGGTACTCAAATCAACTTCATTATTTGCCTCTGAATCCTCTCAATCACAATAATATCTCCTGGAGCTGCTAATTCTGATATGACCAAAGTATATGCTAATACATGATTTGGCCTTTATTTTGCAGTGTGCTATTTTCTAATTCCACAGGGACATAATTTGTGCTGAAATTATTAATTTAATTGAAACATTCAATGTTCTTAATGCCTTTTTATTATTCACTGCTGGAACTTCCCTGTTGGATTCAAACAGTAATGTGCTACATCAGGCAGAAAAAGCAAAAATATGCACGATTATCGAGAATTGGGTTAGATTTCAAGCCTACCAAACACACTAACCATTCCAGGATAGCACTACATCTGTATTTTCTATAATTCATGTTGAGTTAATGATTTCTCACCCACCTATTGATTATCACTTGTAAATGTGTACTGATTACTCATCTGTTAATCCTGCGAAATGAATGCCTTTGTGCATTATCAACCTGAACTATATCAGTTCTGCACCTACCAAGACAACTCCAATTGACAGCAAAAGAAGCAGCTCAAAATTAAACAATACTGTAGGATGATTTTGAGACTATACTGCCAGATCTGGGATTGAATGATAGTCACAGACAGCTGGAGTTTTCATCTTGATGTCATTGTCATCTGAATCTATTGCTGAAGTGACTGCCTTTTAACAATGCCAAGATAACTATTATTATCTATTCTTATTGTAAAGATCCTAGTGTTTACCCCAATGTTTTGTAAGCCCATATTCTTGAAATATTTCAGGGATAATATTTTATTCTATTGCTTATATGGTATTGTCAATAGTTACAACAGAGCTAAATGACAGGTAGATGTTAATATTGAATTCAGCAATATAACATTTAGCACCATGTTCAAAATCAAAATGTCCTCAAACTCTACAATTCTTTTTTTAAGATAACATGACTCATATCACTGAGGCAGCCTCAATCAAGTTAAGTTTTTACTGACACAGCAGTGCAGGAACCCATCTTAACAGAGGGTTAGAGTTGTTCATAGTTACCAACGGTAGTGTGGCAAAAGAAAATAAAGATTTTTCTCTATTTCTGGTCATCGGTTTAAAACTCCATGTTTATCTTTTAACTCCAGCTTAAGCAATGGAGCCATGGACTTTTTCATCCATTTGATGTGATTGCTTGTCTCTTCCCTGACAATCAATGTCATATAAATGTTGTATTCCCAGAGGGTATGAGTTCAGAAGTAGGAATATATTTATAATGGACCTTGGTGAGACTATATCCAATGTATCTTGTGCATTTTTGGTCTCCCAACTTAACAGAGGATATAAATGACATTAAGGGCATGTAGCGAAGGATGAGTAGGCTAATATCAGGTTGTCAGGACAGTTGTATGAGGAAAACTTGGCTTGACTGGGTCTGTATTTTCTGGGGTTTGGAGAGAGGATCTGAGTGAAGAGTATTATATTCTAACAGGGCTGGCCAAACTATACACAGGGAGGATGTTTCCCTTGGTTAAGGAGACTAGAACAAAGGGCCAGAGTCTCATGATACAGGGTAGATCATTTAAAAATGAGATGAGGAAACATTTATTTATTCGGGGGTGGGAAACCTATGGAATTTATTATCATAGAAGGCATTGGAGGTCAGGTCATTGACTATATTCGAGAACAAGATTGTATTTTTTTAGATATTAAACGCACCAAGGGGTACGGTCAGAAAGCAGAGATGTGTTGTCAAGTTAGAAGATCAGCCATGATCATATTGAATAGTGAAGCTTGATGGGCAGAATGGCCTACTCCTGTTCCAATTTTCTATGTTTCAAAATTGGAACCTGCATGTCACTTTTCTTCCCCTGAATGTGACTGTGCCTCTGGGATTTATTTGTTCCAGCTGCAATCCAACACAGAACTGGAAAAAGGTCTCTTGGTCACGTTAGACAAGTATTAAAAGCCAATCAGAGTCAAGTCCCCAGAGACTGGAATTAGAAATGTTTAATTCAGGCTTGGGTGAAGCATTAATCATGAACGTGGGGCTAAATGGCAGTAATTGCTTTACTCCCTCTAGTGGAGAAACATTCAGTCTGACAATAACTGGTCAATTCTCCCTCCCAGTCAGGTCTCAAAAGAAAAAAAAAGCATTTTGATCATTAATTTAAAACACACTATTTTACCACTCAATATTATTGTTTGATATTTGTTTGCCCACAGGAAAGCATTGTACTTTAATCCTATTTTAAAAATGCGTATTTATGTATTTAAGCAGTTTAAAACTGAAAAGTATTGTCAGGCAGATGACATGCGTATATCAAGTATTGCTTACTTGATGAGATAACACGGTGTGAAGCTGGATGAACACAGCAGGCCAAGCAGCATCAGAGGAGCAGGAAAGCTGATGTTTTGGGTCTGGATCCTTCTTCAGAAAATATGAATTATTAAATGAATAATTTTAGCTTCATTGGTTGCAAAAACTTTGGAAAAATATAGTTTGATGTGCTACACAACAGTTTTACAATGAGATGTCAAAGCAACTTGTGCTCATTCATTTCCTCTTTCTTTTGCTGTTTTGTAGGGAATCTGGAGCTGTATACATGGTGTTCCATATGAGGAAAAGAAAAAATCGCCCAACCTGGATTTGAACAGCCCTCAAACAAATATTCTGAGGCTGTTTAACACAGCAAAAACAATGGCCAATATGTCAAATCTGAACGCTTCAAGAGCAAACTCCCCAAAAAGAACTTCCAATTTCATTCAAAGAGGGTCTTTGCTGCTTGATGTGGTTGATCAAAAGGGAAATTTCCTGTACTCTGATAACAGGCCCTATCAGCCCAAGGAGACTGGCTTCACTGATAACACCAGCGAAATCATGACATTTAATGTCAACAGGCAGAAAGATAACCGTAACAATTATATACTCCAAGGGCAGCATCCGTTGACTCTAAATGAAGCAAATCCCAACACTGTGGAGGTTGCAGTTAGCTCTGATACTCCTAAACTTAACTCCAGGCCGAGGCAGCTCTGGAAAAAATCTGTGGAAACGTTGCGGCAAAATCAGGGGTCGCTAGTAGAAAGTGTCAATGTAGAGCCCAAGCAACCTGTTAAAAACCAGAGGTACCTTCCAGAGGAAGTTGCCCATTCAGACATGTCTGATTGTTCAAGTCGCACTACATCTTACAAGGATCCTGACAACAATCAGAAGTATCACAAACATAAAGAGACCTTCAAAAAGAAATCCATGATGGCCAAGTATCCTCGAGACTGCAGTGAAATAGAACTCTCTTATCTTAGAGCAAAGGAGAGCCAGCAACACCATCGTGACAAAGTCTACACCATTGATTCTGACCGGGAGTCCAGTTATCATTCGGATCAGCATCATTACCGAGAAAATGTAGCAATTCCGGAGGATCTGGACTACCCTCAGGTGTATCATGATCAGAATGAGAATTACAGGAAACAGGAAGCAGTTCTGCACGTAAACAGGACTCCTCAGCATAATGAGGACAACCTTACCAATTCTGAAAATAAATACAGCCTCTATAATAAGCACTACAGCTTGAAGGAGAAAAATCTTTCCCCTGTTGATTACAATGATAGGTACAAGCAGCCCATTGCCCACTGCAGAAGCTGCCTCTCCAAACTGCCCAACTATACTCCTCACTACTCAATCAGGTCTCCATATAACAGATGTGATGCTTGTGTACACACAGCAAACTTGTATGATATTAGTGAAGATCACATGTTACAAGAGCCAGTAAGCTCCATGTGCCCTGAAGAATCCTTTGTCCACCACTGGGCGAGTTCTGAAGCCTCGAACATGCAAAAAGTAAATAGGCTGAGGATTAGCAGACAGCATTCATTTGACAATATCCTTGAGAACCCTAAAGAAGTGGATCTTGGAAGACCTGCACGAAGTGTAAGCTTGAAAGAAAAGGACAAATTTCAGGATGACCCTTATGCACATGTATTCAATATTAAGCCGGAGAAACTCTTTAGCACCAAGGTTTCTGTTTTTGACCATAATCTGAGAGAGACCAAGCGGAGTAAATCATTGTATCCAGACCACGTCTCTGAGAATCCATTTTGGCATTCCTTTCGTGAAGATCAACATTTGGTCCACGGTCGAAGTTCTTCTGACATATATAAACAGTCGGCTGCATCAAAGGCACGCAACGCTAATCACTTTAGATCATCTCTTAGGTCGACAACATCATACTGCTCCAGAGATGGACAAGTTCCTAATGAAGTGTACATTTCAGAACATATTATGCCTTATGTATCACACAGAAATAGTATTTACTGTGCTCCCAGGGTTTTGAATTCTGCCAGCAATAGACGTGTGTACAGAAAAATGCCTAGTATTGAATCAGATGTTTGACTCATCATTTGTTTGTCTAATTCTACATTAATGCCATTCATTTGCTGTAGCTAGTGATGCACATAGTTGCCAACATTCTGACATAGGAACTTAGGAGACATTAAGGGGCAGCTTTGCCAGATAGTCATTGCTAACATTCTCTTCTTTCTCCTATTTTCTGATAGATAGGGCTGACTGGCCTTTCCTACTATCTGATGGCAAAGGAGCAACAGAAAAGAGATACATGTTGATGATCATACCAACTGGTTAGCTTTGCTGCAGATGAAGACTACATAAAATGACCTAGTGGAATTTATGTCGCCCTTTTACTGTGCATTAATCTATAATAGACCACACTAGACAGGTCACAGAATCCTAGGAGAATTTTGGTTATGTAAAGTATGCAAGAAATAGATGACAATCTCAATATTGCTGTGTAAATGTAGGGAGTTGGCAACTATGCTATTATGTGTACTCCAGTTCTGTGTCTGCTGATACTTTTTAAATCAAATGTTTTCTAAAGTGAAACCCTGAGCTAAGCAGCTAATGGCAAACTTTATAAATTTCTGATATGGAATGGGGCCCCTAGAAGCCAGATCTTTATCCCTTAGAAAATCTGCAAAGTCTTCTCTGCATGTTTCATACTATAGAGGTGATTGCTCCATTGTTCAAGCTCATCTGTGGTGCACTGACATGTGAGGATATCAATAAATTAGAGTACAGTGAGGACTACATTATTGAATTAAACTGTATTGATTATCACTCCATATACAGCAGCATATTATTCCTTTAGTAGAAAATCTTACTGTCAAAATCTTTTGACTCACGTTCTGTATTGATACATCTGATAGTTTGTTCCAACCTTTATTGCTTATTTAAGTTTGTTTATCTGATGACATTGTAGACCAGCAGTCCAGTGGGGACATTAATGGATTACTCACTGGGAGCAACAAAAAATTTTGCTAATAAATTGCACGGCATGAAAGTTCAGGGATTTTGAGCTCCTGAAAATTATAGATCTTTTAACTCCCAGTAGTTATAAAATGTAACATATAAGCTGTTAGCTTGGGGATTCACTACAAATGAATTGCTTAACTCTCCCCAGATTTAATAGACATCAACACACGAATAGTGAAAGAGTCTGCTATTCCATCTCTTTGCAATATATTCCCATTGTATTATATATTTATCATGTAAGCTTGAAATTATTATTTTGACTATGGAAGCAGGGACATAGGATATGCCTGTTATCTGACAAGAAACATTAGACTGTCACCATTATAGAGAAAAAGGAATATAATTATTAAAGCTAGTGTAAGTAAGTATATTCAGTTAACTCTAGATTTCTACCAGCGCTGAATTTTGCTGCTTGATCAATTAAAATATGCCCACAGCTTTCAATAAGAGCCTCCATAACTACTAGTATTCTGTGGGAATTTTGTACATTGAAAGGGCTGGAACTTATGACTTCATGTACCAGTGAAATGCTTACATTATAAATTGTCATTTGTCTCTTGAATATATCCATTTAAGGCTTAAAGGTACCTGTATTTTTATGATTTTTTTTCACAATATCATGTTGATAAAATCATTAAAACAATTGTCAGATTAATTCTGTGAATTTAAAGAGTCCATGTAAATTATGAATCAGTAGCATATATGGTGAGCTAACATCTCAGCATATTGTTGTTCAATTAGTCCCTACTTAATTGTGCAAGCCTGGTGTTTTACTCAGAGAATTGCAACTAACTTTAGCCCAAAAGACCACTCCTTTAGAATGCCCATCAGTAATACGGTGCAATGTGTCCCTTAAACATGTGATAATTGCATGGATTATAAATGATCAGCCTTGCCCATTATCATAGGTCTTCAGGGAACCATTTCCAATCTGCCAGCCAATGTGGAAAAGGTCAGTCAAACTTATTGAGGGTGGAAATCCCAAGCTAAAAGCAAACTTAAACCTGGCAAAGAAGTTAAGAATTGTTAATACTAAAGCAGAAAAAGCCCTATAGACATAAAGTAATAATAGACTGCATCTTCTTAGCCATCAGAAATTCCTGTGGAAATGTGCCAAAGTCAATTAATCTTATTCACCGCCATTTAGTGGAGAAATTATGGCGTCCCACTAAATGGATAGTTTTGAGGACTTCAAAACTCAGTGAATGCAGAGTGTCCTTCTGGTCGTGCTTGGGATCAGGTCACATTGTGCATGCAATATAAGTGAGCTGATCATTGCAGCTGATCTGTGACATGCTCAGAGCTGCATTATTTAGTGTTTCAAAGAATCAGTGCTTTCTTTCCCAGAGCTTTCATTCCAGGCATCTTTTGAAACCCTCAAGGACATTCAAGAGCAAAACAGAGGGGGGTGGAAAAAAGTACCACATGACTATCTACTCTGCAAGGTGGTTAAGCAATCCTTTGGTAAGAATTTGAATCCCTGCTAAATTTTCTACTTAATTCCGATTGATTCTCAAGGCTTCTTCTATTATTCCCAGATCCATATAGCCGCAGAAAAATGAGCTGACAGAAGACATTTCCAACATTGCTTCGATGTGTTTGTAATGCAAAGTTACTTCCCACTTAGAACATAATTCAATTTCAAGCAATAATATAATTTCTATAGAAAATCAAAGTGGTAAGCTCCATTGAATCTCAACAATCACCTCCACTCCTGACAGGGGATCTTTAGAGCAAATTAAACTTGTACTGGAACCTGTAGCTGGTCAATCTATCTAATATGTACCCTACCAGCATCCACCGCATATGTATAGTTACCGTTTATTAATGCGTTGTGCATGAGTAAACCATTTCCAATTGTTCAGGAATTACATCACTTTTGACTTGTAATCTAAGGTAGAGCCTAACTTTATGATCCCTACTTGGCATTCTCATGAAAAACTGTCCAAATAGTAGCCTACTAAAATAGCTTTTACTCCTTCCTTACTGAATACTGTTTCAATACATGAACTATCCAATGTCAGCATTTTCTTTTCTAGGAATAAATAATGAGAATGAAATCATTCATTTTCCTTTTGTAACTGCTAATTTTTATAAATACCCTGCTTTTTAATTATATTTTTTGTTATAGATTAACCTAGTGCAGAACAAGCTTACATTACTTAAGTGTATTTTGAACAGTTCTCAGACAACTGAACAGTTTAGCCTTCTGCCACGATGTGAGTGTGAACTAATTGCTGTGTTAGAATTAGAAAAGAATTTTGAGAAGTTTGATTATTTTACCATTCTTTGAACACTTTTTTCTAATATAATGGAAAACACCAGTGATATTTGAGCTGTAATCAAAAGTTTTTTTGTTATTAAAGTAGTGTATGTGAAAAGTAATTAAAATATAAACAATAGCTTGCAGAACTGGTTAAACAAAGCCAAGGCAATGGTAATCAGTGCAGTTGTTCTTGTTACAAGACATTGTGCATTTCAACTGCACAAAGCAATTAGTAGTTTCTCATCCATTTTCTGTGTCCATTAATGCTGAACTTTTACCTTTATTTTATAGAGAAGCTATAATAATAGTTTGCCATATCAATTTAGGAAAATATTATTTGCATTTATTATTTCCTTTATATTATTAGACCCTTTTACCAAGGGTTATTTTCTAAGATTAGAGGAGTAACATGATATTGTGGAAAACTCATCGCGACATCATGTTTAATTCAGGTACAGTAGATACAAATTGTGGCTGGCAAACGTGAAAGTTGCGAAGCTGCATAACCCTAAGCCTAACATTACCTTTTAATACATGTATTTTGTTTGCTGGTTTATAAAACAAAATCTGAGCCGTTTTGTGTTCTCCAGACAATAGTCCACCAGAACTATCAGTCATAACTTAATTTTTGAAATGATGTAAGTTTGAAGAGAATGACAGCAATGTGAGTTACACACATGGCAGGCTGCAACAGTTAGGGAATTGTAGAAACAAGGAACAGAATATGAAACTGGAAAGGAAAAACATAGAGTTAAGACATATATTTTGCAAGACAGTGTGAATTAAAAGCTAATAACCAAATTTTGGAGTCTGAAATGTTCTTTGGATGTGTGCATGTTGTCCTCAATCCGTAAAGTATGTGTGATGCTTACCCAGTTTATATCTGTGTGCAATCCTAATGTAGAAACATTGGAATCCACGTCCAGTCTTGCTTACCACCCCCTAAAATATTTCATTTAACTGTTGGTACTAAAGTAATTTGATTCCTGCCTATTCCTTCATTAGATGAGAAAATACTAATTATTTCTTTGTGACAATATAGATTTCAAACATACCGGCACATTAAAGTCTGTATTTACATTCGTTTTGGTCTTCATATAAATTCAAATTGTAATATTTGCCAAGGTTGTCTTCAAAACTGTAATAAGTGTTTTTATTTCCTGTTGTAGATGTGTAGAAATTACAACTGGAATGGATTTAGAATGTTCAAAGCGTTTCCACAACAGTATTTGATGTAAATAAGTTGTCAACTGTGCCAGGAAATCTGATGTAAAAATGTAAATAAGTAAAAGTATCACTTTTCTAAGGAAGACTATTTCTGCCACTTTATATTAAAATTAAAATTACAGTCACTTAACTTTTTTTAATACTGTGATTTATTTCAAACGAACCTCTCTGCATTAATGGTCTCCTTTCTTAGTCTCTACATTGGAATCTTAAAGACTTTACACAAAGACTGTGAATCTTAGCAACTTAATTTCAGTAGTTTATTGAATTTCCAATGTTAGGAAAGCACGGTGCTTTACATTTTTGTCACTGTCACGGATGATTTACCTAAAATTCCACATATTCCCATGTGTCTGGCTGTAAGAAGTAACAAATATGCACATCATGTCTGGTGACTGTCTAAGCATAAAAAACTAATGACACTTGCCTACCAAGTGTTTATCAATTTAATGTTTTATTCCACACTTAAAGGTGGAAATGCTTTCTGCTAGTGTTGCAAAATGATTGCGTTCTTTGTTTAAAAGGTCTGAGGATCATTGAATCAAGTACCATTGACAACTCAATTTTTTCCCATTGTACTGTCAGTAGTGCATGATTAATTGGAAATTCTCATTTTTCAATAGTCATTTTTGATCTTGGAGAGATCAGAGGTGATAATCACTGTAGAGCAAGAACCCAATTCAAGTGTTTAAAAATGATATCCTTTTGACAATCTTATTGAGAATTGGTAAAAGACCAGACACTCTGATAGAAACAATATTTACACAGACACTGCCGTGTCACAGTGGAGCATGTGCCAGATGCTCAAGTTCCTGGGTTTGTATTTGTTTTCATTGTTATTCATTCCAGTCAGAAACTCAAGTGACAGCAATACACAGTCACCATTCACTAGAGTTCATTCTGGAACGTTATAGAGTCTATGATGGGTTATTTTAAAGAAGATGTGATCTTGCCACGCCGAAGTGCAGTGTAATGGCTTGCAATGTGGGTGAAGTCTTCGTTGTCTTAAACAATTTCATTCAGATCCCATTAGTTGAATCATATAACAAGTACCCTGATGTTTCGAATGGTTGGAAGATCCCAAGGGTCAGACACTGCTGTAGAGTAGCCATTGGTATTTGTGCTCTGATGTGATTCCACTGCCCATTTCCCTTTCTTTCCAGTTTACAAACATGTGGCTTCCTTTTCTACATCTCTCTGAGGTCCAAATCTTTGTGCCACCTGTCCCTGAATGTACCATTGAAAGATTCAAGGCCGCGTTTGCATCAAGATGCCTTTGATATCTCATGGTGCTGGGAGGTGCTGTTGTGCTTGAGATGTGGAGGTCAGTTGGTCCAAAACCAACAGACTCCCTTGAAGCATTTGTTTTCTGACATAGCCCACATTTTTGTTCATAAGACCAGTTGGACAATTAGACTGTTGCCTGTCTGAACATTGTACTGAGGAGAAATCTGCTCCATTGCATTCACATACCGAGATGGAGCTATGCTGCACTTGGCCTGTACCTTTAAGGCTACCATTCAAAAACTCCTGTGGGAAAGTGATTTTCATTATCAAATACAAGTAATGCTACCTCTTTTCACATTTGTGGCATCAAGACAAGAGAAGCTAGATTTTAATGATCAACTACCTTTGTCTTGATAAGATTTTGTGTAATAGGGCACTGTACATTGCAGTCCAAACCATGACTAATGGGCACTCTTGCATTGTTCATGGTTAATTAGAAGATGCACTGAAGGTACACAATGCATTATTCCACTGCCGAGTTAACATTGCCCTTAAGTGGCCTGGCTCCTTCAAGACCACAAAGTAAAAAGTGACAACATGCTGGATTTACTCAGTACTTGGTCAGCAGATTTTGCAGATTGGATGTGTACAACAGTTTCAGGCTCCAGGCCAAAGGTGATCCACATGAAGTCCAACGCAGTGGGCACTCAGCTGTGGCAGAGTGTACTTAAATGTGGGGAATCTGGTGAGTGAAGGAATTCACTGCGCTATGGGAAGAGATGCCATTCCGGTCTTTTAAAGAACAAGGAATGTAATGAGAGAGGAGGAGGTAGTGAGACCAGTGAGCTGAAGTCAAGAGAAACTAATTAGATAAACAGGTGGGTGGTTGGTTGGCAAATTTTAAGGTTTATTTTCCTCTGAAATCTGACACTAATTCAAACTAGAACCAAGAAAATATTAGTTCTGTACTAAATGTATAGCCCAACAGGTTAAATGAAGACTTCAAATTAATTAAATAATAAAATAAGGTGGTTAACATATGGCAGGGCAGGTTGTGTCTTTGTCTTAGAGTATAAGCCTGCAAATGCCATGACTTTCCTAAGGAAACACGTCTGCAAGAGATGTCTCCATCCTGAGTGTCTCTGGCTCAGAGTTATTGTGTTCACATGAGTGTAGGAGAAAACTCCAACTTCAAACTACAAAGCTCATTACAGAACCTATTTCCAAATGAATCCCTATATTGCGCACTTACGTATACACATGCACATATATACCCACAGGCCTGTTACTCACTTTAAGTAATGTAACTAAGTCATTTTAAAACATAACTGTGTCTTTGAGTAAGAGATAATGGGAACTGTAGATGCTGGAAAATCCAAGATAACAAAGTGTGAAGCTGGATGAACACAGCAGGCCAAGCAGCATCTCAGGAGCACAAAAGCTGACGTTTCGGGCCTAGACCCTTCATCAGAGAGGGGAATGGGGAGAGGGTTCTGGAATAAATAGGGAGAGAGGGGGAGGCGGACCGAAGATGGAGAGAAAAGAAGATAGGTGGAGAGGAGAGTATAGGTGGGGAGGTAAGGAGGGGATAGGTCAGTCCAGGGAAGATGGACAGATCAAGGAGGTGGGAGAGGTTAGTAGGTAGGAAATGGAGGTGCGGCTTGAGGTGGGAGGAAGGGATAGGTGAGAAGAAGAACAGGTTAGGGAGGCGGGGACGAGCTGGGCTGGTTTTGGGACGCGGTGGGGGAAGGGGAGATTTTAAAGCTTGTGAAGTCCACATTGATACCATTGGGCTGCAGGGTTCCCAAGCGGAATATGAGTTGCTGTTCCTGCAACCTTCGGGTGGCATCATTGTGGCACTGCAGGAGGCCCATGATGGACATGTTGTCTGAGGAATGGGAGGGGGTGTTGAAATGGCTCGCAACTGGGAGGTGCAGTTGTTTATTGTGAACCGAGCGGAGGTGTTCTGCAAAGGGGTCCCCAAGCCTCCGCTTGGTTTCCCCAATGTAGTGGAAGCCACACCGGGTACATTGGATGCAGTATACTACATTGGCAGATGTGCAGGTGAACATCTGCTTAATATGGAACAACCCCTCTCCCCATCCCCCTCTCTGATGAAGGGCCTAGGCCTGAAACGTCAGCTTTTGTGCTCCTGAGATGCTGCTTGGCCTGCTGTGTTCATCCAGCTCCACACTTTGTTATCCTGTGTCTTTGAGTAAAATCCTTTTACTGCATAGCATTCTCATAGTTGTAAGCATAAATTGGTGTGTCATTCATCCATGCCATTACTTTTGACTTGGACCGTATGCATTCTTTCTTAACAAAACTGTTTGCAACGAATCAAAATTATGATTTCATCCTCACTTGCTTAATCAAGCCCAAATTATGAATTACCGACAGCCTAGTGGCATTGTTGCTGGACTGTTAATCCAGAGGCTCAGGTAATATGCTGGGGATCCAGGTTCAACTCCAACTTGAATTCAGATCTGGAATTAAGAGTCTCATAGTGACCATGAATTCATTGCCGATTGTCAGGAAAAACCCATCTGGTTCACAACTGCCCTTTAGGGAAGGAATCTGCCATCCTTACCTGGTCTGGCCTATGTATGACTCCAGGCACATAGCCATATGGTTGACTTTTAATTGCCTATAGACTATGAATACTGACCTAGCCAGCGAGACCCTCATTCTGTTAATGAATTTAAAAAACCACAACCCTACACTTTGAGGACAATAATCTCTAGATTTTTGTCCATACCATAATTGGGCTAATAATTGCATATATATATGGAGAATGCATGTGTTTTCAAAGGGCTGGTTTTTAGAAATGATACTCCTTTTCATGGGGCAATGGCACCAGTTCTGAGATATGAAGGCATTGCTGAAAGGGACAGCCTTCACCTGAAATTGGACGGGGTCATATGGCCAATGGGAAAAGGTAATAGGAAAGTGGAAAAGGCCTTCAATAAGCAGCATCCACAGAAAAAAGTTTAAAAAAGGCAAGAGAATATAAGCTAGACCAACGTAAAGGGAAAGAACAAGGTATTAAATAGAGTTACACAACAGGAGTGTAAAAACGTGGTTAAACCAAGGTTAAGAGAAAATCCATTTAAAAATGAGTTCAGTATCTCTAGCAACACACTATTACACAGCTTTGGAGCAGATGGGACTTTGAACCCAGGCCTCCTGGTCCAGGAGTAGGGATGCTACCACTACACCACAAGAGGGCCCAAAATGGAGACAGATCTCAGTAAGGCACAAGTGGGATCCATATGGATCAGTAATCATTCAGACTAGATGGTTAACTTCGTTAATTGATGGGTGATTTTCAATGTAGTGTGATACCAACATTGTGGGTTCACTTCCTATGTTTGCTGAGGTTAACATGAGGCTCAAATTCTCCCATCATCTGAGGTGTGCTGACCCTCAAGTTAAACAACCACCAATTGTCTGTCTCTCTCCCCCTCTCTCTGCAATGACACAGCAGCCTACCATCCAGTAGAACTGTGGTGACTTTATCTTACAGAGGTTTGCAAGTAATTTGAGGAGAACAGAGGAAGAAAGATAGTTACAAAGTGAGTTAAAATAGAATAATAATCGTGAGGGTAATTCAAACTACTCTAATATTAATTAGAAAGAGGAGATATGAAATTCCTACTATTGTACAGGACCCAACATTTCTAACCCAACAGTTGAATAGTCTAACAAAGAAAGATATGTTTTTTGATAGAGTTGTAGTGTCATACAGTATGGAAACAGAACCTTCAGCCCAACTCAGATATGCTAACCAAGATTTCCAAAACCAAACTGGTCCTATCTGTCTGTGTTTGGCCCATATCCCATTAAAACTTCCCTATTCATGTATCTATCCAAAAATCCTTTAAATGTTGTAACTGTATCTGCATCTATCACTTGCTGGGGCAGTCCATTCCATATATGAACCACTCTTTGTAAAAAAAGTTACTCCTCATGTCCTTTCTACATCTTTCTCCTCTAAGCTTAAAAATATACCGTTTCATTTTGAACTCTTTCACCCTAGGGAGAAAAGGCCCTTGCTATTCACCTTATCGTGCCCCTCATGATTTTATAAACCTCTATAAGGTCACCCCTCGACCTCCTGTACTCGAGTGAAAGAAGTCCCAGCCTATCCAGCCTATCATTATAACTCAAATTCTGCAGTCC
Source organism: Stegostoma tigrinum (assembly GCF_030684315.1). NCBI lineage: Eukaryota > Metazoa > Chordata > Chondrichthyes > Orectolobiformes > Stegostomatidae > Stegostoma > Stegostoma tigrinum. Next base: position 45,336,821 of record NC_081376.1, on the reverse strand, counting down.
AAGCAACATCCTGGTAAATCTCTTCTGAATCCTCTCCAATTTAATAATATCCTTCCTATGGCAGAATAACCAGAACAGTACACAGGAGTCCAAAAGTGGTCTCAGCAACATCCAATACGAAGTCAACATGGCACCTCAACTCTATCTCTCAATGGTCTGAGCAGTGAAGACAAGCATACTAAACGCTTTCCTAACCACCCAGTTTACCTGTGATGCAAATTTCAAAGAACTACTTTTCTGAACCCCTAGGCCTCTCTGTTCATCAACATTACCATTAACGGTATGAGTCCTGCCATTGTTTGTTTGGCCAAAATGCAATATATTGCAATTGTTCAAATTAAACTCCATCTGCTACTTCTCATCTCTTTGACCCAATTGATCAAGATCACTTTGTAATCTTAGACAACCTTCTTATATATCTAACATACCATCAATTTTGATGTGATCTGCAAGCTTACTAACCATGCCTCCTAAATTCTCATCCAAATCATTTATATAAATTAGAAGCGAATTGGGAACAAACAATTACAAAAGATGCCTACCATTCCAACCTTTGTCTGCATTTCTGAAAATCAGATCACAACGCTGTGTTCCTCCTCTCAGCTGACAAGCAGAAATTGAAGTCTGAGGACCCAGTACAGAAAGTAGTGCAGTGTTGGTCTGAGACAACAGAAGGGCTTCTCTGCAAGGCACTGGTCCATATTCAAGAACTCAGTCGCTAAACTAAATGAGTATGCCACTACCATTCAATATTTTGTTAGTAAATGTGTAGAAGACTGCATTGGGCATTGGAGGGGAGTGAGCCTGACAGGTTAGATGCTGAAAGATTGTTTCCCTCTGTGGGAGAGCCTAGGACCAAAGGGAAAATTCTCAGAGTAAGGGGGTCACCTAGCTTAGATAGAGATGAGGATATTTTTCTTTTCTCAGATGGTAGTGAATCTGTGGAACTCTTTACGACAGATGGCTGTTAAGGCTGGGTCATTAAGAATATTCAAGAATATGTGACCAGATTGTAAATCATTAAGAAAATCAAGGATTACAGGGAAAAGGCATGAACAAAGCAACCATGATCTTATTGAATGGAGGTGCATTCTTGAAGGGCTGAACAGACGACATCTACTCCTACTTATTGTGGTGTTAGGGAATAGCTACATAAGAGAAAGAAGCCCACATTGAGAACAATCAGAGCAGAGGAGTTCAGGCTAAAAGGGAATACGAGAACATTGGAAGACACTTCGGAGAAACAATTTGGAGAGTGACGCAGGAGCTATGAAATTAAATCATTAAGAAACAGAAAACAAAGAAGCGAAATATTTTACAGGCATGTCAGTTTTTTTAAATAAAGAAATGCTGTGATGGGAATTGAACAATTTAAACAATTGGATAATATCACAAGTACAGCAAAAATGTTCAATAATTATTTTGTTTTTGGTATTTAGGTATTTTGGTATTTTTGATAGAAAAACATGGGCATGATATTGAATAGTAGGATGGATAATGAGATAAGCACACTGAAAATAAGAAAGAAGATATACTGAACAAATTAAATAAATTCAATGAACCATATCCAGATGGATTGCACTCACATATTTTGAATGAATGCAGAGCAGAAATAGCAGAGGCTTAACTACACAAGTATAATCATTCATTAGAAATGAAGTGTCATGCCAGAAGATTAGTGGACGGCTGATGTAATTTAAGGATAGCACAAGATCTGTAAGAAACTATAGACCAGTCAGCTTAACATCAGTGGTATGATAAAGAATAGAATTACCACTAAAGGGGAGAATAGAAGACTATCTAGAAATGAGAAGTATAATAATAAATGGTCAATTGGATTTAAAAAGGGGAGATCTTGTTTGACTAAACACATAGATTTAATTTTGAGGAAGCAACAGAAAGTAGACGATGGTAATACAGTTGATATAATTCACCTGGATTTCCAATGGGCTTTTGACACAATGCTCTGCAATAGACTAATGAAGATTGGACAATGTGAAGCCAGGAACCAAGTTGCAGGATGGTTCCCTAGCAGCTCAAGGACAGAGTGGGAGCAAAGAGTAAATACTCAAAATGGGAGAAATAGAAAATAGTATTTTTTAAAAAAATTCATTCCAAGGATGATGGTGTCGCTAGCTAAGCTTACATTATTTCCCATCTCTAATTGCCCAGAGGACAGTTGGGAGTCAATTACATTGCTGTGAATCTGGAGTCATATGTAGGCCAGAACAGGTAAATATGGCATTTTTTAAATATAAAGGACATTGGTGAACGAGATAGGTTTCTCCCGACAGTTGACAGTAGTCTAATGGTCATCATTCTATATTTCACATTTTATTGTATTCAAGTTCCACTGTCACTGGTGGCAGGATTCAAAACAGTCCACAAGGCTCAGGGCCAGGAACACTTAATATTAATGGCCTGAGGTTTGGGGATTTGGGCCAGTTTGGGTGTACTGGCCAACAGTGAATGGGAATCCAATAAATAAAGAATATGAAAGAAAGTAGATAAAAAGATAATGAATGCTGTGGTGGTAATCTTCTAGGAATCTTTGTACTCTGGAAAAATTCTGGGAGATTAGAAAACTGCCAAAGTAACACCTTCATTTTAAAAAAAGGAAAGAGACAAGAAACAAGTAACTATTAAGCATTTAGCATCTGTCATTGCGAAAATGTTAAATGCTAATTCTATTACAAAGGATATAATAGCATAATACTTAGAAGTGCATAAATTTATCAAACAAGGGAAATTATGACTGACAACTTTAGTAGAATTCTTTGAGGAATTAACAAGCATGGCAAATAAAGGGGAAGCAGTGGATGTAATATATTTGGATTTTCAGAAGGTGTTTGACAAGGTACCACACATTCAGCTGCTTAATAAGATGAGTCTATGGTGTTGGAGATGGTATAACATGGATAGAGGGGTGGCTACCTATTTGAAAACAGAGTTTTGGCAGAACGGGGCATTTTCAAGATTGCAACCTGTAACCAGTGAAGTACAATTGGGATCAGTGCTGAAGCCACAATTATTTACAATACATATTAGTGACTTGGATGAAGAAAGTGAATGTACAATAGCCATAAATATAGGCAGGAAGTGAAATAACTCCACAGACGTCAGTATCCTATCATTGAGTCACCATTTATTTATACATGGACAGTCCTTGACACTGATCCAGCTGCCTCAGAGCCAGGTCTCAGAGTGAACAGGATGTCTGACTTGCCTGTTCTTATCTGCCAGCCAGGACTCCCTGATTCGACCTAATTAACTGTCCCGATTAGGGAACTCATATTCTATGAGGTCCACCTGGCTGAAGTCATTACAATTACTACAGGAAAGCAAGTGGTCAATATGACACAAAGACTATGCAGAGGGATAGTGCCAGGTTAAGTTAGTGGGCAAAAACATGGCAAATGAGGAAATGTCAGTTTAGGTACTTTAGCAGGAAGCGTAGAGGTGCTGAAGGATATTTAAAGGGAGAAAACCTGTAGAAAACTACAAAGAGTCCTTGTCCATGAATCATTAAACCAATTTTAATGGGCAATAGGGAAGGCGAATGGAATATTGACCTTCACTTCAATGGTAATGAAATATAAATGTTATGGTGGTTTTACTAAATCTATACAAGGCACTAGTCAGACCACAGCTGGAATACTGTGAACAGTTTTGGACCCCTTATCAAAGGAAAAATATATTGCCATTGGAAGCAGCCCAGAGGTTAGATAGGAGCCTTGCTTAGACCACAGCTAGAGGGCAATGTGCAGTGCTGGTACCTAAGTTGTAGAAAGGATAAAGAGATACCAGAAAGGGTACAGAGAAGGTTCATGAGGAAAGTAATATTATACATAACAGAAAGCAATTGCCAGGCTGGTAATCTCTGATCTCCTGCTCAAAGAAGGCTGAGGTGTGAGTAATTGAGCTTGTTAAAATTACGGAAGGTTTTGTCTGAGTGTTTTCTCTCATGAGGAAGGGCATCACCAGAGAATTCAATAAAGAATTCAGAAGAGACTTCTGCAGAACAAACTACTGCAGGGAGTTGCTAGAATGTACAATTATAGTGGAACTTTTGCAAGTATTTGATGAGAAGGGGACACGTGACCACTATGGTAGATACAGATATGAGAAGATGGAAGGAGGCTCACTCGGAGAATTAATTCTGGCATGGATTGATTGGGTCGAATGGCCTTTTTCTGTGCTGTATCTCTAATGTAATCCTGTTTAGCAGATTAAAAGCACCAAGTTTGGTTTGCACTGTAAGCAAAAGTCAAATATCTCGAGTATAGCTTAACGGGATTTGGCAGAATTGCAGATCCAAGGAGCGCTGAGATTTTGCAGCACAACAGAGGATCACGGGATAGGATGAACAGTTCCAAAATTATTCAGCACTATGATAGGAGCCATGGAGTTTTGTAGCATTACTGGGAGGAGAGGAAGGAATCTTTAGGATCAACAGTGATAGAGATGTTTGTGAGTTGTGATCCTGGGCTTGAGGGCTCAGGTTTGTATAGCAGAAAAGAGATTGGGGGAGCAAGGCACTGACATTAATATTAGATTGTGCATAACTTCCTGAAGGATGTAAAATAGGATGTATGTAAACATTCTATAGTGATGTATGGATTCCATAATGACAGATATGAACACATATTCCTCCTGTCTCTAAAGAAACAGACTATTTATAGAAAGGTGTTCTTCTCAAATACTAATAATTTCTTACGCTCTTTGTATTAACTGAAGAGGCATTAACAAAATATCTTTTTTTCCTTATAATAGGCTATTGAGGCCTGATTTGCAAATTAATCTAGCGGAGAGGTTACTGTTACACATTTAACTCACCAGGAATGTATCTGAAAGAAGGCAAGAGGGAAGACTCATGTCATCAATTCTGATCAAAAGAATTCCAAATCCAGAGACTGATGTAGGAAATCCATAGTGACAGCAAACTCAAATCACAAGCTTAGCTCCATTTTCTGGTTGAGGGGGTCTAATTTTATCAACCGTGCTGGCAATGTCTCATTGTTGTATCAAAGGTTTTGAAGTTTGTAACATCCAATAACAATATTCATTAAGAAGCTATCTGAAGCTTGGAGGTTCTTTTACTGCAGTCACAAATTTTTAGTCATTTATAAACAAAAAACAAGCTCACGGTAGCAATTCCTTGTCAAATAGGAAGGCAAGTTACAAAGCACCCGAAGCTGCAACAGGGCTAGAGTGGATTAAACAACTTAATGTCATCTACTTGGAGATGGCAATCCTGCCTTTGAGAAATACTATGTGCTATGATGTACTTCCATAGAAAGGACACACTAGGAAGTATTATATATATGCAAGGTGTGAGCTGAATGACTGATGCTCTTGATTCCTCTCTACTGTCTTCTCCTAACTTTCCATTTTTACTAGCTCCTCCTCTCTTTCTTCCCCTCTTCGTCACTCTCTCTTTCTTTCTATTTGCCCACCTTCCTGGCTGACAGCAAAGGTTCGATCCAGAGCTTACTACACATGCATGTGGAAGAAGTCACTTCTTTATTTGAGCACAAACAAATAGTGCCAGTTAATTGCATCCCAAGGATTAACGAGTACAGGAGATAGACTGAAAAGCCGTATCACTGGCCTGTTTTCAATTGAAGAGATTCAATGAATATAATAGGGTCCTGAAAACCAAAAGACTATTTAATGGACCGATCAACGCTCTTTGATTGGTAAGCATTTGAGTTGTACACTCAAAGTTCGAAACATTTTAATCATATGAAATGAAGGCAGCTCTACGTATTTGAGGCAAGCTCCTAAATGAAACATGAATCAAGCTAGAAACATGATTGGCATCTATCAACTTTCTTTTTACTTTCAATTTCACTCCTAGTACTACTAAAACACTGATCTTACCATTGACAAGACTCCTTCGGAAGCATCATCCGAACCTGGAAACTGTGCTATATAGCAGTTAAGGGCAGCAGATGCGTGGGAACACCACCACCTCGAGATTCCTTCCACACCATTCATAGCATCCTAATTTGGAGCCACTGGCACTGGTTTAAAATCCTGAAACTCTCTAAAAACATTGTGTATGCCCCCATATGCTCAGGACTGCAGCAAAAATACAACTCACCACCACTTTCCCAAGGGCAATTAGGGATGAGAAAGAAATGCTGGCCTAGCCAGACAGACTAATATTCCGTGAATGAATTTAAAATGTTCAATTGCAGTATTTGCTAAATAAAATCAGTTGATGGATTTATGCCAAGCTATATGTATTTTAAATGTGATAAAAAAGGCAGCAAGTTATCCTAACGTAATTAAAGCTTCAGATGAGACAACAGCCAGGCATGTTCCAAATAAGATCACAGGAGGGAATTTATAGAACATAGAACATTACATTACAGCACAGTACAGGCCCTTCGGCCCTCGATGTTGTGCCGACCTGTCATACTGATCTCAAGCCCATCTAACCTACACTATTCCATGTACGTTCATACGCTTATCCAATTACGACTTAAATGTACTTAAAGTTGGCGAATCTACTACCGTTGCAGGCAAAGCGTTCCATTCCCTTACTACTCTCTGAGTAAAGAAACTACCTCTGACTTCTGTCCTATATCTTTCACCCCTCAATTTAAAACTATGCCCCCTCGTGCTCGCCGTCACCATCCTAGGAAAAAGGCTCTCCCTATCCACCCTATCTAACCCTCTGATTATTTTCTATGTTTCAATTAAGTCACCTCTCAACCTTCTTCTCTCTAACGAAAACAGCCTCAAGTCCCTCAGCCTTTCCTCGTAAGACCTTCCCACCATACCAGGCAACATCCTAGTAAATCTCCTCTGCACCCTCTCCAAAGCCTCCACATCCCTCCTACAATGCGGCGACCAGAAGTGTAAGCAATACTCCAGCTGCAGCCGCACCAGAGTTTTGTACAGCTGCAGCATAACCTCTTAGTTCTGCAACTCGATCCCTCTATTAATAAAAGCCAAAACACTCCATGCCCCCCCAAGAGCCCTGTCAACTTGGGTGGCAACCTTCAAGGATCTGAATACATGGTCACCGAGATCGCTCTGCTCACGTACACGACCAAGAATCTTACCATTAGCGCAGTACTTTGCCTTCCAGTTACTCCTACCAAAGTGCATCACCTCACACTTGTCTGCATTAAACTCCATTTGCCACCTCTCAGCCCAGCTCTGCAGCTTATCTATGTCTCTCTGTAACCTACAACATCCTTCATCACTATTCACAACTCCACCGACCTTAGTGTTGTCTGCAAATTTACTAACCCATCCTTCTACGCCCTCATCCAGGTCATTTATAAAAATGACAAACAGCAATGGACCCAACACCGACCCTTGGGGTACACCACTAGTAACTGCGCTCCAGGATGAACATTTCCCATCAACTACCACCCTCTGTCTTCTTTCAGCAAGCCAATTTCCGATCCAAACTGCTATATCTCCCACAATTCCATTCCTCCGCATTTTGGTCAATAGCCTATTGTGGGGAACCTTATCGAATGCCTTGCTGAAATCCATATACACCACATCAACCGGTTTACTCTCATCTACCTGTTTGGTCACCTTTTCAAAGAACTCAATAAGGTTTGTGAGGCACGACCTTCCCTTCACAAAACCGCGCTGACGATTCCTAATCAATTTGTTCTTTTCTAGATGATTATAAATCCTATCCCTTATAACCTTTTCCAACACTTCAGCAACAACGGAGGTAAGGCTCACTGGTCTATAATTACCAAGGTTGTCTCTACTCCCCTTCTTGAACGGGGAACCACATTTGCTATCCTCCAGTCATCTGGCACTATTCCTGTAGACAATGACGAGTTAAAGATCAATGCCAAAGGCTCGGCAATCCCCTCCCTGGCTTCCCAGAGGATCCTAGGATAAATCCCATCTGGCCAAGGGGACTTATTTATCTTCACACTCTGTAGGATTTCTAATACCTCTTCCTTGCGAACCTCAATCCCACCTAGTCTAGTAGCCTGTATCTCAATATTCTCCTCGACAACATTGTCGTTTTCTCGAGTGAATACTGTTGAAAAATATTCATTCAGTGCTTCCCCTATCTCATCTGACTCCACACACAACTTACCACTACTATCCTTGATTGATCCTAATCTTACTTTCTTCATTTTGGAAGGTCGAATTTGAAAGCTGAGTACAGGATTAAGGATAGGATTCTTGGCAGTGTGGAGGAACAGAGGGATCTTGGTGTACAGATACATAGATCCCTTAAAATGGCCACCCAAGTGGACAGGGTTGTTAAGAAAGCATATGGTGCCCTGGCTTTCATTAACAGGGGGATTGAGTTTAAGAGTCGTGAGATCTTGTTGCAGCTCTACAAAACTTTGGCTCGACCGCACCCGGAATACTGCGTCCAGTTCTGGTCGCCGCACTACAGGAAAGATGTGGATGCCCTGGAGAGGGCCCAGAGGAGGCCCACCAGGATGCCGCCTGGACTGGAGGGCTTATCTCATGAAGACAGGCTGACTGAGCTCGGTCTCCTTTCATTGGAGAAAAGGAGGAGGAGAGGGGACCTAATTGAGGTATACAAGATAATGAGAGGCATAGATAGAGTTGATAGCCAGAGACCATTTCCCAGGGCAGAAACGGCTAGCACGAGGGGTCACAGTTTCAAGCTGGTTGGTATGCATGGAGGCAGAGGAAGTGGGTGAAATCCTTAATGAATGTTTTATATTAGTATTCACCAAGGAGAAGAACGGAGAAGATAATTAGATTAGGCAGGGCATTTTGGTATTCTTGGGCAATGCTGTTATTAATAAGGATGAAGTATTGAGTGTCTTGATAAACATTCGGGTAAGATAATTCCCTAACGCCTGATGGGAACTGTCCTGGGATACTGAGAGAGGTTTGAGAGATTGCTGGGGCCTTGACAGAGATCCTTGTATTCTCTTTAGCCATGGGCAATGTCCTAGAATAGCTAATGTTGGAGCTTTCTTCAACAAGGGCAAACAGGATTAACCAGGAAATTATGGGCAGGTAAGCCTTATTTCAGTGGCAGGGAAATTATTGGAGAAGATTCTTAGACAGGATTTACTTGCATTTTGTAAAAAAAAAATTGGACCTATTAGGGATAATCAGCATGGTTTTGTGCAGGGGAGGTCTTGTCTCACAAACTTGTTTGAGCTTTTTTGGAGGAAGTAATGAAGATGATTGATAAGAGGTAGGGCAGTGAATAGACTTTATTAAAGCATTTGACAAGGTCCATCATGACAGGCTGGTCCAGAAGATTAAGTTGCATGGGATGCATGATGAGTTAGTAAGTTGGATTCAAAATTGACTTGGTCAGAGAATAGTTGTAGGTTGGTGCTCTCATGATGGAGGCCTGAGACCAGTTGTACAGTGCAAGAATCAGTGCTGGGACCTATGTGGTCTAATTAATAGGTCTGCAGATGACAGGAAAATTCGTGGTGTTATAGGTGGGGCAAGGTTATCAAAGTATATAGCGGGATATTGATCAATCGGAAAGTTGGTCAGAGAAAATGGGTCAGATAAAATTTGATCCAGACAAGTGTGGGGTGATTGGGAGATTAAACGCAAGAGGAAGTTTACAGTAAGTCATAGGGCACTTAGGAGCATTGATATACAGAGGAATTTGGGGTTCAAGTTCTTAGGTCTCTGAAAGTGGCAACACTAGTTGGACAAGGTGATAAAGAAGGTGTACAGCTTGCTTGTAATCAGAGATAATGGGAACTGCAGATGCTGGAGAATCCAAGATAACAAAGTGTGGAGCTGGATGAACACAGCAGGCCAAGCAGCATCTTAGGAGCACAAAAGCTGATGTTTCGGGTCTAGACCCTTCACAGGCCCGAAACGTCAGCTTTTGTGTTCTTAAGATGCTGCTTGGCCTGCTGTGTTCATCCAGACCCACACTTTGTTATCTTGTACAGCATGCTTGCCTTCATCTGAGGGGTCACTGAGTTGGCAAGTCGTGTTGCACCTGTATAAAACCTTAGTGAGACCACATGGGGACTAATTCGTATAATTCTGTTCACAACACTATAGGAAGGAGGCGGGGAGTTTTGGGAGGGTGCAAAAGAGATTTACCAGCATGTTGCATGGATTGCACTGTCTTAGTTGTAAGGACAGGTTGGACAAACTTGGATTGTTTTCATTAGAGTGCCAGGGGCAACCTGGCCTAACGAGAGACATGGATAGAGTGGGCAGTCAGACACTTTTTCCCCGAGGGTTGAAATGTCAAATACTAAGTGGCATAGGTTTAAAGTGTGAGTGGGGATGTCTAAAGGAGCTGAGTGTGGGAAATATTTTACACAGAGAGTAGTGGTGCCTGGAAAATGCTGACGGGGGACATTCAGAAGCAATTAGGATATCATTGTTTAAGAGGCATTTAGACAGACACATGAACTGGCAGAAATTAGAAGGTAAAGAAACAAATGAACTGTGGATGCTGGAAATCAGAAACAAAATCAGAAATTGTTGGAAAAGCTCATCAGATCTGGCAGCATCTTTGGGGAGAATTCAGAGTTATTGTTTCGGGTCCAGCGATCCTTCTTCAGAACAGGGAATGCGCAGGCAGGTGGGATTAGTTTAAAACAGTGTCATGGTTGATGTAAATGTGATGGGCTGAAGGGCCTGTTCCTATGCAGTACTGTTCTATGTTCTATGTTAATCCCTCAAAAGATGACAAAGGAAGAGCTACAAAAACATCATTTCATTGCTCGCTTACCTTCTCGTGCACATAGAAAAAAATATAGAAGTGGGTAAGAATTTTCTTTAGAGGTTTCCCAATTTTCAGCCACAAAGTTAGCAGTAATCAGTCTTAAGGGTACAAATTTCAATCCCAAAGGTATTGACTGATGCATCTTGTCACCTCTGCTTAGGACTTCTGACTTTTCCATGAGAAAGCAGCTGGAAGTTAGAAAACCCAAGGATCGCCTCGGGGCTTACAGATGGTGTGGAGTATGGATAAGATGGAATAGCTTTCTGACCATAGTCCTACGATCTTTCCCATTCTTGAGCTGACCCTTAAATCCTGGCTAACAGTGCATGGCCACCTATAGCTCCAATAACCCACTCAGGGATCAAGCAATAGCCTGTTGAATAGTAAATTGAGATGCAAAGTTAAGAGGCTCATTGGATTACCATAGAAATATTTCATTGCAGTAAACTCCAAGAATCCTGATGAGAGACGGAGGCCTGATCCTTGTGGATCTGACCCTTTCTCCTCTTCACCGAATTTGGAACCTAAGATTCCAGATGCTATAATTCCAGTGAAGCACAGTGCAAACTGGAGGAGCAACGTCTCATCTTCAGGCTAGGTACTTCACAGTCTTCTGGACTTAATATTGAGTTCAACACCTTCAAAATGTGAACCAGTTCTTCCCTTTCTTTTAGCTTGTTACATTCTGTCACGATGTCCTCTCTCCTCCCCCCCCAAATCCAGTGGGACTATCTGTTCTATCCAGTCTGACAGTTAGACACACCATTGTTCTGCCATTCTCACATTCTGATCACTTCATCTGAACTATCAACATCATTTCTCCAACAGCATGCTACACCCACAGCTTCTCCCCACCCCCACCGAACTAGACCATAAATGCTGTCCCCTCCACACTTGACTTCAGCTTTGATGAAGAATCATCTAAACTCGAAACGTTAGCATGCTCTGTCTTTCTCCACGGATGCTGTGTGACCCACTGCGATATTCAACATTTGTTGTTTTTGGTACAAATTCCAGCACCTGCGGTAATTTGCTCCACCATAATTCCTGGTGTGGGCTTTACTTTGTTGGCAATCTAATTCTTTTAAAAATGCACCCCTAGATGGGTGAGGAAATGTTTTGACATTTTTACAATGTTAAGTGGCTCATTAGCTGTTTGGGAAGATTTGAACTATCTTCTTGCTGGTGCATTTTGTTCAAATTTCTTTTGTCCCAGCTAATAAATTCATAAATCACTTGCACCTGCAATTTTATCAATGGTTCACTTAGTTTAATGAGAAATGGGCTTTCTTCCCAGTTTCTGTGACTTGATATACCCCGAGGAGACTGTGATGATCTGTTTTTCATGATACTGCCTTCATGGAATGAAAATTGATGGGATGCCCTGATTGACTGAACAATTTCTGCCTAATATCTTTTAGTTGCACATCAGATACAACTGCGTAATCTAGCAATTTCACAGGCACAGGTAGGCACTTTGTGTGTTAAATATTTCTAAGTTCAAGCTTACCCAGAGAGGCAGGAAAGGAGGTGGAGTTGGCAGTATTACTAAAGGTAGTGCAGTGCTGGAGAGATGGATAATGTCTGTCACAAACAGATCAAGGGCAGAATTGTTTTGGCTGGATCTAAGGAAATGTTCAATTACATTGCTCAATACAGTCTGTAGGCCACCAATAAATGGGAAGGTATTGAAAAACACAAGGAAATTACAAGAAAATGCAGGAGTTATTGTGCAATCATAATAGACGAGTTTAATTTTCTGAATATGGACCAGAATAACAGTGGCACTAAGGGGAGAGAGGCGCAAGAATTCCAGGAGTGTATGAATGAACATTTTTGATAGTTGTTCTTGTCCACCAAGAGAGAAAGCACTGCCAAACCAGGTTTTATGATTGCGATAATAGAAACTGCAGATGCTGGAGCATCTGAGATAACAAAATATGGAGCTGGAAGAACACGGGAGGCCAAGCAGCATCTTAGGAGCAGAAAATTCTGATGATTTCTGATAAAGGGTCAGCTTTTGTGCTCCTAAGATGCTGCTTGGCCTGTTGTGTTCATCCAGCTCTACGCTTTGTAATCTCTTATTTATGATTGAGATGGTCTGCTGGATATAGTGTCAGTAGAGGCATGCATTTAGGCGTCAGTGACCATCACCTCATCAGTTTATGGCTTTATAAGGAAAAGAACAAAGAGAAATCCAGAATAAAAGTAATTAACTGGGGAAAAGCCAACTTAAAGTGGGCCAAGATTCTGTCTGTCTCAGATAAATTGAAATGAAAGATCAGTAGACATAACTGTAAGTGAACAATGAGCAGCTTTTAAAGAAGATATAGTTCATGTTTATTCAAGGTGCGTTACCATACAGAAAAAAGCTGGGACAAATATACCATGTAAAGACTATTATATTTTATTTAGAGTATCAACAGACAAGAATTTGAAGTATAAATATTACTGCATTCAAGAGAATTACTCTTCTTCAACTTGAACATCAAATGTAGGATTGTGTGGTGTTCACTTATTGGTTATACATTGTTATAATTTTGGAAGAAATTGAATTTGATCCTTTTCTTTGGTGAGACGTGCTGGCAGCAGGTGACTTGGTGTTAAATAACTGGCCAGCTTTGCTTTTGCATAGATTTGAGTTATAAGGAGAGCTTGGATAGGCTGGGACTTTATTCCATGGAGTGTAGAAGTTTGAGGGATGACCTTACAGAGGTTATCAAATCATTAAGGGTATAAAGTAGGTGAATGATAGGCGTCTTTTCCCTAGGGTGGGAGATTTCAATACAAGGAGACATATTTTTAAGGGGTGAGAGGAGAAAGGTTTAAAAAAGATGTGAGAGGCAATTTTTTTACACAAACAGTGGTTCATGTGTGGAATGAACTTCTAGAGGAAACAGTGGATGCTGGTAGCGTTATAACATTTAAAAGGCATTTAGATAAGTACATGGATAATTAATATTTGCAGGGATAGGGTCTGGGTGGAGGCAGGTGGGAATAGCTTAGTTTAGGATTATGGCTGGCAGGAACTGTTTGGACTGAATGGTTTGCTTCCATGCTGTATAAACCTGTGATAGACAGTTGTAACTTCCCACAGAGCTGAGAGAAGGAGCAGTTTCACTCAGATCTCCAGCAAGACTGCAAGCAAAAAAGTCATTTTTTCTCTATCTCTCTTTTTGTGAGTGGAAAAGAAACATCACCAAAGACTTTGAAAAGGAAGAACTTCTAACTCAAGCAAAGCCTACGATGAACTGATTGACTACCGAACTGAGGATACTATTGTTGACATCAACATGATAATCATTGCAGAAACCAGAAAGAACTGTAAGAGAGTGTGCCTTGTACCATCTTTGTAGATTGGACTCTGTGATAACCCCTACAAGACCCATGGGGAATCACTAATTAATCTTGTGGCATATAAATTCCTTTGTTAACAGCCAATGGCCTGTCTAGCAAAAACTCATCACCTGAGCCTCTTGTATCATTGTGATAATGTCCCTATACCTGGACCAGGAGCCTTGGGTTCAAGTTCCACCTGTCCCAGAGGTCTGTAATGATGTCTCTGAACAGATGATTAGATAATAAGATAAAGCAGACCCACACCAATGTCCTCATGATCTGCTCTTGGGCCTGGACAGGCTGTCTATAAACAGGTCGAGGCAGCGGGCTGTGAAGGCGGTCATTTCTATCACCTGTCTGCTCCTCTTCTGTTCATTTATGTTCATGCCTGGATGTCATTGTTCAGGAAGCCCACCAATGGCCTCAACGCCTTTAGCGAGGTAGGCACTGCAGGGTACACAGTTCTTTATCTCCCATTCCAATGCCATTGAGACTTGGCCTCTTCCCCCTCTCCCTAGCTCACCCTCACTTTTGATAGTTTATATTGGCGTTAACAGGCTTTGCATGTAAACTTCTAATTGGCTCCATGGGTGATTTACTGTTGGCAGTTAATAGCTAAAAACAAAGAAAGAAGTCATGACGATTTGATGGTGAAGAAAACATTCGGTTGAGTATGACAGTACTTCTCAATTTTAAATGAAACAGCAGACCCAGGAATGTTAACAATAAATGATGTTCCTTTCTATTCATGCTTCCTGAGTTGTTACAGACTCTAAATCCACAGGATTTATTACACCTTCTGTCTGTCCTATTTGTAAATGAATGTGTGTACTTTGGGATTTAAAGAGGGTGTAATATAAATTTTTATATTAATAAGTACAAGAATAGGAAGGGTTTACAGGGTTATGAGCCAAATGTTGGGACTAGATTAATTTAGGATATCTGGTTGGCATGGACAAGGTGGACCAAAGGCTCTGTTTCCCTGCTGAATGACGCAATGATTCTTTTTACTTAACCATCTTTTCAATTGTTAAAGGGCAAGTTAGTTTATAATTAATATCGGAGATAGTAGGAAGTACCAATGCTGGACAATCTGAGATAACAAGGTGTAGAACAAAAAAAACTTACTGGAAAAGCTCAGCAGGTATGGCAGTATTTGTGAAGGAGAAAACAGAGTTATGTTTTGGGTCTGGTGACTCTTCCTCAGAACTGTTTTTTGCAGAAAATAGGGAGGTGGGTGGGGTAGGGAGGATAGAGCACAAAGAGAGAGAGAGAGACAGTTGGATAGACAAAGGAGTTGCTAACGATCAGGCTGGGAGGGTGAGTAGTTGTTAAAGGGGACTGTTAGTGACTAACAACAGGGGGTGTGTAATGACTGGCTATGTGGTAACAAGGCCTGGTTTGTGGAGGACTGGGACATGGGAGAGTTTAGGCCCTAAAATTATTGTACTCAGTATTGATTCTGGAGGGCTATAGGGTCCCCAAGTAGAAAATGAGGTGTTGTTCCTCCAGCTTGTGTGGGGCTTCACTGGAACACTGTAGCAAGCCAGATGTTGGCCAGTTCTGAGGGAAGGTCACCGGGTCCGAAACTTTAACTCTGTTTTCTCCTTTACAGATGCTGCCAGACCTGCTGAGCCTTTCCAGCAATTTTGTTTTTGTTCTTGATTTACAGCATCTGCAGATCTTTTGGTTTTTAACAAGGTGTAGAGCTGGATTTTTCTGAAGAAGATCTAGACCCAAAACGTCAGCTTTCCTGCCCCTCTAATGCTGCCTGGCCTGCTGTGTTCACCAGCTCTACACCTTGTTATCTAATAATTAGTATGTCTTCTGCTCTTATTTATTGATGAATCCTGGTGTCTGTGTATTATATCTTACATAGTGGTCAACATCAGGCCAGTTATGACCTCAGTGATTATACATTTGAGGATGCTTTGTGGAGTGGTATGGTTTGATTTTAGCACACTATTTCCATCAGAGCCAGGGCAATATTTCAAGATGAAGAAGATAAATGTGTCTTTATGACAAACATCAGGTGAATAGTACAACTGAGCAACAGGCTGAATTTAAACAGTCCTTGAATAAGCATATGGATGATGATGGGATAGTGTAGGGGGAGGGGCTTAGATTAGTTCACAGGTTGGCGCAACATCGAGGGCCGAAGGGCCTGTTCTGCGCTGTAATGTTCTATGTTCTATATCAAAATCTCAGAGGAGGATTGGAGAGACAAATAAGACGAGCAAAGAGAGAGTATGAGGAGAGAACTGCAGCTGACATAAAAAGGAATCTGAAACTCTTCGATAGACAGAAAAATAGTAAAATGGTGGAAAGAGGAGGAATGGGTCTGATTCGGGGCCAACAAAGAGTTTTGACATGGAGGCTATTAGAAATAATAACTCTGGTAAAAATCATTTGACAGATGCTGGATAATTAAGGAAAACCAATATGCATTTGTTAAAGGCCAACCTTAAATTCACCTGGACCATCTCTGATACCTCTCTCTCCTTCCTGGACCTCTTTGTCTCCATCTCTGGTAACCACTGAGAAACTGATATCTATTTCAAGCCCACCGACTCCCACACCTGCCTGGGCAACACCTCCTCTGTATGGTTTAGAAGGAGTGGACGCTGGGAAGCTGTTTCTGTTAAGCGGGGAGACTAGGACCCGTGGGCACAGCCTTAGAATTAGAGGGGGTAAGTTTAAAACGAAAATGAGACGACATTTCTTCAGCCAGAGAGTGGTGGGCTTGTGGAATTCATTGCCATGGAGTGCAGTGGAGGCCGGGATGTTAGGTGCCTCCAAGGCAGAGA
Source organism: Stegostoma tigrinum (assembly GCF_030684315.1). Classification (NCBI taxonomy): domain Eukaryota; kingdom Metazoa; phylum Chordata; class Chondrichthyes; order Orectolobiformes; family Stegostomatidae; genus Stegostoma; species Stegostoma tigrinum. The sequence goes on along the minus strand of NC_081376.1, from coordinate 45,319,976 downwards.
TTGATAAATTCTTGATCTCATAAGGAATCAAGGGCTACGGTGAGAGTGCAGGGAAATGGAGTTGAAATGCCCAACAGCCATGATTTAAATGGCGGAGTGGACTTGATGGGCCGAACGGCCTTACTTCTACTCCTATGTCTTATGGTCTGATGGTCTTATGGTCCTCTCATCCACCTTCCTGCAAGGATGCGATTCCCTATTCCCAATTCTTCCGCCTCTGCTGCATCTGCTCCCAAGATGAGGCATTCCACGCTGGGACATCCCAGATGTCTTCGTCTTTCAAGGACTGCAACTTCGCCCCCAACAGTGCCCAAAAACACCCTCAGCTGCATCTCTTGCATCTCCCACACCTCAGCTCTCGCACCTCCTCCCCGCAATAAAAACAATGACAGAATTCCCCTTGTCCTCACGTATCACCCCATTAGCCTCCAGATCCAATGCATCATTCTCCGCCACCTGCAAGCTGACCCCATCACCAAGGATATATTTCCCTCCCCAGCCTTATCCGCCTTCCAGAGGGACCGGACTTTCTGCGACTCCCTCATCCACTCCACACTCCGCACGAGCCCCACCATCCCCGGCACCTTTCCCTGCAACCGCAGGAGGAGCCATAGCTGCCCCTACACCTCCCTCCTCGCCTCCTTGCCAGTCCCCAAAACAAAACCTTCCACGTTAAACAGATGTTCACCTGCACATCTGCTAATGTGGTCTTTTGTGACTGCGGTTCCCGATGTGGTTTCCTCTACATTGAGGAAGCCGCGCTGATGCTCGGAGACTGCTTTGTGGAGGACCTACGCGTGGCTCGTGACAAATGACAACACCTCGCAGCCGCTAACCATCTCAACCTCCCCTCCCACTCCCTGGATGACATGTCCATCCTGGGCCTCCTCCAGTGTCACAAAGATGCCAACTGAAAGCTGGATGAACAGCCGCTCATATTCTGCTTTGGAACCCGACAACCCAATGTCTCAATGTGGACTTTACAAGCCTCAAAATCTCCCCAACCCTGACCTCGTCCCAAGACCAGACTCTCTTGTCCCCACCCCTTTGACCTGTCCATCTTCTCTCCCAGCTATCTGCTCCTCCCATCTCACCGACCAACCGCCACCCACACTTCCTACCTACCCTCACCTACTAGCCTTATCCCTGCCTCCTTGACCTGTCCGTCTTCCCTCCCACCTACGCGCCCCTCTGTCCTCACTGACCAACCCCCATCCCAACTCCCTACACTACACTCACCTGTACTGGCTTCATCCCCGCCTCCTTGATCTGCCTGTCTTCTCTCCCACCTACCCGCTCCTCTATCCACCTTGCATCACCGCCTCCCCCCTCCTATTTATTTCAGAGCTCTCTTCCCCTCCCCCATTTCTGAAGAAGGGTCCCGACCCGACACGTCAGCTTTCCTGCTCTTCTGATGCTGCCTGGTCTGCTGTGTTCATCCAGCTTCACACTTCGTTACCTTATGTTTAAGTAACTTGTTTTAGTTTAATGAAGAAGCAACAGTGAGGGTTAATGAAGGTAATTTTGTTTTTTTTTTCATTCATGTGATGAGGCCATCACAGGCTAATGTCAGATTTATTGTCCATCCCTAATTGCCCAGGGATCACATTGCTGTAGGTCTGGAGTCACATATAGATCAGACCAGGTAAAGATGGCAATTTCCTTCCTTTAAGTTCAATAGAAATACTGTTGATGTAGTATACATGGACGGCCAAAAGACGTTTGATAAAGTGCCATACAACAGACCTATGAGAAAAACTGACTCGATTAAAAGTGATTGGAGTAACATGGATACAAAGTTGGCTAGGTGACAGGAAATAGTAATCGTGAATGGTTGATTTATAGAATGGAGAATGGTCTAAAGTGACTCTCCCAGGGTATTGTGCATTCTGAGGAGGCTAGTTTAGAATTTCAAAACAAAGTAGGCAGGTCAGTAGAATGGGCAGACCGGTGACAGACTGCAGTTCCAAGCGGAGGAATGTTGAGTGATTAATTTTGGTAGGTGGAAAACGGAGAGATAATACAAAATAAAGTGTGTAATTTGAGATACAATGCAGGAGCAGAATGGCATGAGAGTACATGTGTGTAAATCAAGGCATCTCAAAGTGAGCTAAAATTTTAGGGTTCTGAGCTTAGAAATAAAAATAGCTACTGTGGCACTCCGATCGAATTATAACAACTCTGCTTACACTCTAATAGGCCCTGATGCTCATGGCCAACCTTGACTCCTCCCTCACAAAGGGATAGTGACAAGTTTAAAATGTCGATATAAGCTCACAGTGGGAAGAAGGTTTGGAAAGCACTGTCATAAATTATTGAAGGGGGTGGGATAGGTTGAAACAACGCTTAATAAATGGGCTCAATAATCTCAGCTTCAGAAATGGGGCCACGTAGTAGAATATATCGAACATATCTGAAATCCTGGTTTGACCTCAGCTGGATAATGGTTTCCAGTTCTGTGTCCCTTGAAGGCATTCAAGAGGGTGCAGAAAAGATTCATGAGATTGATTCCACAGGATGAGAAACTTAGTTGTGTAGATGGATTAGAAAAATTGATATTGGTTTCTTTGGAGCAGATAATGTTGGGACGTTACTGGCAAAAGACACAATTGAGACACGCGGAACCTTTTTCACAAATAAGTCAGGATCTGAAATGCACAATGGAACTTGGGGAACGTGAGGGGTTGGGGCAGGGAGCAGTGGAAGGTGGTATGCTCAATTTAGAGTTCCAGATGGGTATTTGACACTTAATTGAAATGTAGAGATTTGCAGAGTTACTGGGAGACAGCAGGCAAGTGGCACTTTGTGAATTGCACTTGGGGAGAAACGGGGCCGATGAGACAGGCTGAAGGGTCCTTGTAACCAAAATTTTAGCTCACTTTGAGATGCCTTGATTTACGCACATGTACTCTCATGCCATTCTGCTCCTGCATTGTATCTCAAATTACACACTTTATTTTGTATTATCTCTCCGTTTTCCACCTACCAAAATTAATCAAGTTATAATTCTACATGAAAATTTCACAAGACAAATGAGGGTCAGAGGGCGCATGCATGTTTGCAATCACCTTACTCTGGAAGCTGATATCTACAACGGTATAAAGTGCCTCAAGATTGAAGATGGCGGCAGAGTGGCAGGGCTGTGTGCGGGTTCTTAACCCCAGGACTCATCTGTTCCCTTCTGCTTTCTTTTTTTCTTTTTTCACTTCTGCTCTTTTCCTCCTCTTTTCGTTTAACTTTTCTTTAAAGCTTTTTGTGTTGGGTTAATCAGCATTTGAGACATTGTTGTGAAGTTGAGATTTTATGCTTTGCACATCCATTTCTTCAGGGATCCAGGTTCGATTCCAGCCTCGGGCGACTGTCTATGAGGAGTTTTCACATTTTCCCGTGTCTGTGTGGGTTTCCTCCGGATGCTCCGGTTTCCTCCCACAGTCCCAAGATGTGCAGTGTAGGTGGATTGGCCATTCTAGGTTGCCTGTAGTGTCCAGGGGTATGTAGCTTAGGTGGGTTATAAAGGTGATGGGTCAGGGTGGGTTGCTACAATGGTCAGCGTGGACTTGTTGGGCCAAAGGGCCTTTTTCCACACTGTAGGGATTCTATAAATTCTAGAATAGAAATTGCTGGAAAACCTCAGCAGGTCTGGCAGCATCCATAGGGAGAAAGTAGAGTTAACATTTCAGGTCAACTGACCCATTCCTCAGTCCTGGGAATGATGGATGGCCACTTAAGAGCCTCAGAAGTTTTACTTTGTAGAAGGAGACCATTCAGTCCATTATGTCTGCATTGATTTTCAAATGAACATCTTCACCTTGTACTAACTCTTGCTTTTTATCCCAAAGTCTTTCAAACCATCTTTACCCAAATAATCACCCAGTGTTCTTTAGAATGCTTCTATTGAACTTGACCTCACCCTATTCCCAGGTGATACATTCCGTACCCTAACTACTCGCTGTCTGAGAAAAGTTATTTTCCTCACTTCGCCTTGCTTCTTTTGCAGATTGTTTTAAAGAAAACCCCCTCTCATTCTTAAATAACACAGTGTAGAGCTGGATGAACACAGCAGGCCATGCAGCATCAGAGAAGCAGAAAAGCTTATGTTTCGGGCCTGGACCCTTCTTCAGACCCTTTTCTGAAGAAAAGTCCCAAACCAAAATGTCAGCTTTCCTGCTGTTCTGGTGCTGCATGGCCTGCTGTGTTCATCCAGCTCCACACTGTTGTCTCTGACTCCAGTATTGGCAGTTCCTACTACCCATCTCATTCTTGTCCCTTTTACAATTAGGAACAGCTTCTCCCTTTCTACTCTGTCCAGCCCACTCATGATGTTGAAAACCTCTATCAGATCTCCTCTCAGCCTTATTGTCTCCAGAGATCAGTCCTAATTCATTCAAAATACCCTCATTTCTAATTCTTAGAACCATTTATGCAAGAGTTTGATGAATAACCAGAAGTGTCATGGCTTCCCCACTGTTTACCCAACTGATGGCCAGGATTTCCGTCATGGCCATGAAATTTCAGCCTAATTTACTGAATGTAGTCAAATAGTTTCCCATGTAGAGGAGATGATGATTCCCAATAATGAGTTCTGACTGTGTGCTGATTAAAGAGCCCTGGGTAGAGCAATTATTTTTACATGCTGTTTTAATTCTTGTCAGCTCATTAAGATGAACTAATGACAAAACATTTGATTGCTCCTGTTACCAATGGTTCAATCTTACTCTGGGCAAAACTTCTAAAGGAGTGAAGGAGCAGAGGACGTATGCCTACACCAATCATTGAAGTTGGAAGGACACGTTGAGAGAGAAATTAATGAAGCATACCGTGTTCTCAGCTTTATTGATAGGGGTATCGCATACAAGAGCAGGGACGAGATGTTGAACTTGTACAAGATACTTCTTGGACCTCAATCGGGCCTCAATAGTTGTTTAACAGTGTGGGTGCCATATTATCATTATCATATTATCACATTATCATAATCTCATTATCACATTATCATTATCACATTATCAGAAGGATGTGCACATATTAGAGACAGTGTAGAAGCTGTTTACAAGAATGATTCCAGAGATGAGGAACTTCAGTGATGATGGCAGATTGAAGTAGTTGAGACTGCCCTCCCTGGAGAGGGTAATGCTAAGAGAATGTCTCATGGAGTTTTTCAAAATCATGGGGAGGCTGGTTTGAATAGAGAGAAACTGTTCTGACTCATGCAAAGAACAAAAAAATAAGAGGGCACAGATTTTAAGTGATTCTTAAAAGGAGCAGTTGTGAAACGAGACACACACAGTGAGTAGTTAGAGTAATGGATTGCACTGCCTGGAAATGTGATGCGGACAGAGCCAGCTGTGACATTCAGAAGGGTGGTTGGATAATTATTTGAAGCGAAATAGTGTGCAAGAGTATGGGGAGAAAACAAGAGATCAGCACCAGGTAATGAAACTCATTTACCAAACAGGTATAGATGCAATGGGCTGAATGGCCACCCCCACTTTGTGCTGTAACAATTCTACTGATCCTGAAGTGATTACCAAGACCCTCACCCCCACCCCCATCAAGGTGACAGATATGGCTCAGTTGCTAGACAACACCACCCCCAGCCCCCACCCCCATTTTCAAGTCAGCAAGGTTCTGAGTTCAAATCCTATGTCAGATACTTCAGCACAGAATACCAATTTGACTTTGAATTGTGACAACTGTAAAAAGTAAAGACTGAAACTGTGCAGAGCTTAGACAGCAATGAAAAGATGGATTGCACAAGTATCCATTTGGGATAAATTTAGGTCCAATGACAGATGCCAGAAAACCAGGAACCAGAACAAAAGTTGCTGGAAAAACTCAGCAGGCCTGGCAGCATCTGTGAAGAAAAAAATCAGAGTCAACATTTCGGGCCTGGTGACCCTTCCTCAGAACTTCCCCAGAGAACCAGAGCTGAGGGCATCATTCAGATGTTGAAAGAAACCAAGTGCTTCTGGTTGCGTTGCTCGAAGGGATGAAAAGGTCTGGAGCCCAAAATGAACGGAGTGAGAGCCAAGAACAGGGTTAAAATACCCCATGATACCACCTTGTAAAAGAGAAGAAGACTTCTCCCTGGTGTTTTGGATAACATTTATCCTCAACTCACACCACAAAAAAATCAGATGAAAATTCAACAGACTGAAACATCAGTTATGTTTCTCTTCCAATTTCAAGCTGCTGCCTGACCTGTTAAGTATTTCTGTTTAATTTCCAGATTTCTGGTATCTGTGGTATTTTGCTTTCATCTGTTGAACCAGTGATCTAGCCATTCGTTTTAATGGTGCCTGTCGTTCAGAGGTAATGTATACAAATTGATGGCTGCCTAGTGGGAATTTGCCAGACTATCAATCTAGAGTCACAGGTGATTTTTTTGGGCACTGGGGTTTGAAGCTTTCCATTTAGATGGTGGAATTTGAATTCAACTTTTATAAAGAATTCTGGAATTAAGGTATAACTATGAACACATCTGGTTTATTAATTTCCTTTAGAGAAGGGAACTGCCATCCTTACCTGGCCTGGCCTACACGTGACTCCAGACCCACAGCAATGTGGTTGACTCATAACTGCCCTCTGGGCAATTAGGGATGGGCAATAAATGGCCAAAAACACCCACATCTCATGAGTTACTAAATAAAATAAAATCATCTTGGATTCAATGAAGTGCACCCTTTTCTGTACTTTCATGACCTGTTTTTCATTAAATCATGCAGGGGCCAATTAGCTCAGTTGGCTGGATGGCTGGTTTGTTGATGCCAGCAGCATGGGTTGATGTTACAATGAAGGTCTCACCTTCTCAGCCTCTCCCCTCACCTGAAACATGGTGACCTTCAAGTTAAACCTTCACCAGTTGCTTTGGTCTAACGAGGGGAAAGATCTATGGTCCAGTAGGAACATGGCAAATTTACCGTTATTATTAAACAGGTGAATTGCATCTGGATTTTGATACAACTGTAACATATGAATGAAATTGTCTTAAAAATGCTTGTATTTCTATAAATGCCAAACTGAAACTACAAATGAATAAACAGTGTAGCATTATGAAAAAGCAGCTGCAATAGGAAATGCTGCTAGCGAGATGTAGCCTGCATGATCAATTTACGAGCTGTTCTATGCCGTGGGACAAACTTGACGTTTTATGGAGTGCTGCGCTCTCTGAGGTGGAAATTCATTTGTCCAATGTGATATATTGCCACTGAATATGCCAGACATCACAACAGCAGATACTCATCCACTGGGAATTAAAATCCAACAACATTGTAGGCACAGGCTTCTGGAACGCCCGCTAAAATTAGCCTCCTAAGGATTTATCTCGAAACTCATGATAATGTGAAATGGATTGATGGATACTGACACCCAATCAGAACTATTTCTTCAGATTAGATTGCAGGGAGCAATGGAGCCTGATGGTATCCAATTGAAGTAAGTGATCACTGCGCTTTCCTTATATAAAAAAAACCTGAAGTCTTGGTAGGGATTAAGAGGAAAGAATGCAAGACAGTACAGACGGAATGAGACTGACCACACAGCTCTTTGTCAGTTCTCAGGGCACTGAGTCTGTTACTGGAGAATGCACGACTTTACAATAATAATTTCCAGTTCTACAGTGCATTTCATATCATAAGATAGCTCAAGATGCTTCATAGAAGCAACACCGAAACTGTGTCATGGTAGACAGTGAAATTTGAATTCACTTTTAAAAAATTTGGAATTAAAAGTAATCACTGTCGGGTGTCAGGAAAAAAAAGAACTATTTAGTTCACTAATGGGAAGGAAATCTGCTGTCTTTACCTGGTCTGGCTCACATGTGACTCCAAATTCGCAACAATGTTGTTGACGTTGAACTGGGCATTAAGATCTGGGCAATAAATGCTGGCCTAGAGAGTCACACCCACATACCATGAATAAATAAAGAAAATAAATAAATTTGATGCTGTGGGAGACATTAGGAACAATAGTCAAAAGGGTTAGGTTCGAAGAAACATCTTAAAGGAAGGAGGATGAAAGCAGTTAAAGTCATAACCACCAGTGATTGGACGTATAGGCCAAATCTAAGCTATTGAACTGGGTAACTCAATTTGGGAAATTTACCAGCTCACCATGCATGCCTCACTGAGCAGTGGCTGGAAGGTGTAATCTTTGTTTCAGAGGAAGAGAGACTGGATAGACACAGCTGGGCTGATTAAGAAACCCGCCTTAGTTCTGTGGGACTTTTCCCCAGTTTGCTGGTTACATTTTTGACCTTGTAGCCCTCACGTCTCACAGTCCAATATTACCTCCCAACAACACATATTGCAAAAATAAACATTGAGACATTGACAAAAGAGATCACAGAGAAAAAAAATCATTATAATCTCATGTCAAAGAACATCAAACAGGAAAAGGCAACATTTCTTATCAGCTATGCAAATAGAACTCCCACAGGATTAATCCTCCCTGTTTCTTAAAAGGATCAAACTAAATCTCATTATTTCCCATGTTACCCGTTCTTTTCTAAACTTCATATTGACGTTGGTAAATTCCTCTTCTTGATTTATTTTTTGCTTCCTTTGTACAATTAGTACTTATCCTGTATGCATCACTTTGACCTGAAATGTTATTAGATGTTATTCTTTGCAGATATCAAGTATTTCCAATATTTTATGCACTTACCTTTTCAGATTTCCAATGTCTACAACATTTTGCTTTTCTATTATTCATTTGCCTTCCATTTTTAAAGGAATTCCTGCTTTCTGTCAGGGTAGATCTTTCTCATTGTATATTCTATTTGTACTGTTTATAAATTACAAACAAAGGAAGCCATTGTCTTCACTGTTAGATTGTATTATAACACCTTAACTCTGTGTGTGCAGGAACATAATTACTCAAATTAACATGCTTAAGAGTTCATTCTCAATATGACAACCAAAAGTGCAAATTCATGGAAAAAAATCACTCAGCTTAGTCTTTGATATACTGTAAATACAGAAAAAGAAAAAAAAACAGGCACACATAAGAAAAAGACAAGCAACTTAGCAAAAGATAGTAAGAGCTGCTGATGCTGGAGTCAGAGTTGACAGTGTGGAGCTGAAGGAACACAACAGGCCAGGCAGGGTCAGAGAGCAGGAAGGCTTCTCTTACAGGAAGACATGATAGACCAGTGATATTATTGCTGGAATGTTATCCAGAGACCAAGGTAGTGTCCTGGGGACTTATGTTTGAATCTTCCAATGGCACATGGTGGAATTGGAATTCAACACAAATCAGGAATTAAAAGTCTAATGGTGGCCATATAACCATTGCTAATTTTTGGTGAAAGACTCATCTGGTTCACAAATGTCCTTTACAGAAAGAAACTGCTGTCCTTACCTAGTCTGGTCTATATGTAACTCCAGGCCTACAGCAATGCAGTTGGTTCTTAACTGTTCTCTGGGCAATCAGAGTCAAATGCTGTCCAGCTAGCAGAACCTACATTCCACGAATGAATAAAATCTTCCAAACTTGCAACCCCTACCGCTTGGGGGTGGACATGTGCAGTAGATATAAGGGAACCACCACCTAAACCCTGCCAAGCCACTCACCATCTGGAATTGGAAATATACCACTATTCCTTCAGCATCAAATTCCCGGAATTCCTTTGCTTACGGTATTGTAGAAGAAGAATAATAATAGATGTGAACTATTTACTCTATTTCTTTCTACACAGAGGTTGCCAGGCTAACTGAGTTTCTCCAGAGTGCTCTATATTTGTTTCTGACTTCCAGCCGTCCACAATATTTTCCTCTTACTCGAGTATTCTAGACGTACCTATGTCCCAAGGACTGTAACGGTTCAAGAAGGCAAGTTACTGCCACCAGTTCAAGAGCAACTTAGGACTTGCAATAAATGTTGGGCCTGCAGCGATATCCACACCCTGTCAATAATTATTTACAAATGCCCTTTCAGGTGTCAAAAATTGGTGGAATTTGAGTTAATTAAAAATCTGGAACCACAAGTCTAATGATGACCATGAATTGATTGTTGGGAAAAACATATCTGGTTCATTAAAATCATTTAGGGAAGGAAACTGGCATTCTTACCTGGTCTGGCCTACATGTGACTCCAGACCCACTGCAACGTGGTTGACTCATAACTGCCCTTTGGGCAATTAGGGACGGGCAATAAATGCCGCATAGCCAGTGATGCTCACATGCCATGAATGAATAAAGAAAAAGAACCACCAACTCAATCACCTCTGATCCTCAAACATTGCATTAGCACAGCTTGGAAAGTGAAGCTAAGTTGTTCCTCACGCTATTTGCTAATGTTGCAGTGAACACACAGACGCCTGAAATTTATATTTAAGGAAAACTCAGCCAGATTGAACATTCACAAAATGCCTTCACTGTGAAAATTACATTGCATTTCTATTTTTAAAAAGAGAACACCCAGTTTACAACCGATCTTTTATAATCAGTATTTAGTCCGGGTATCTCTCAATGAGATATGATTCATCTAATCAGCCCTCTCACTAAATTAATTTTTAATGCTAGAGTGCAATCAGAACTGAAATATAAATAAAAATTACCACAAATTTCTGAGGCAAAATTCACTGGATTAAATTTACTCTCAGTAGTTTAAAATTTACAGCTAGTTATGTTCAGTAGGAAAAGTGCTAGATAAATTATAATGTTGTTAAAATGGAACACGGACAATCCAAAGCTCTCGTCTGTGTTTGCTTCACTTACCCCAGCCATTGCAAAGTGCTCTTCACACATGCTATTTGATACTTTTATTCGTTTCAGCTTTTATTATGTTAGCTCAAAAAATAATAGTTCATAAGGTGATTTGGTCAGGACTGATGTTGTTATATTTCCTAATTCCTCTAGAATTGTGGCTTCGAGTCCAGGCCTCTAAAATGTCTATTGTTTAAAGATTTTCTATCAAGCATTGGTTCCTAGTCAGGTTAAGTTAGGTTGATTCAGTCTGTGATGTTTTGAAGGCCTATGAGCAGCATACTTGAGATTAACCCTTTAGACTGGATTCTTACTGAGACCTACCAAGACATATAACATGCAAAACACTGAATTAAGGACAAATTAAATGATTTCAGTGCATACTGGAAGTTCATCTGATCTAATGGCTGTGAAAAAGCAAGAGGATAATGTTGAGATAAATCTCATGGTTACCCAAATGTCTTTGATAGCGTGAAGTCTAGTTTGTTTGTACTGCAATGGCAACTGAGGGGACATTCTTGTCATTGGCAAGAAAGGTACTTGGGACAGTGGAAGAATGAAGGAAGGAAGATGGGAACCTTGGATGACCTGTTGTCTCCATTAGCCCGCTGGGAAAATTGGTCTACTTCAGCCACTTCTACAGCACCACTTCTTTCTCACAAATGACTCCCCCCAGAATGATGGTGACAAAAGCAGTTGGGTCTAGCAACAGAACGTGTATACCTAAAGAAGAACCCTACTGGTTTCAGGTAAATGTCCTCAAAAGCTCAAGAAAACTCCACGATGGAGAAGCACTTTGGCAAAAAAATTTAAGAGCATTTGAACTTTTGAGTACTCAGCTAGCGGAGTCACATGGACAGCTGGCTTTTGATGGCAATAGCGTGTGTTTGATTCGTGTACTGACTGAGGATAAGAAGGGCTCTCCTTAACCTTTCTCTTTGCCGGAGATGTGATGGCTCTCAGGTTAAACCACCAACACTTTTCTCTCTCTCCAATAAGAGAACAGTCCTATGGTCTGGTAGGACAATGACATCTTTACTTTACTTTTATATAAGAAGGCCACAATTAAAGTAACTATTTATAAGCTAGAAAGGGGTGCAATAAATCTTCTGACTCTAACTGGCAATGACTTCACTCTTTTCTTTTCTGCTCCTCACTCTTGCTCCAAATGAGGTGCCAGGAGTTCAATATAATCACATAACTACTTTCAGAAATATAAAAAGAATTGACGACATGATTGCACCTGCAAAATGAGGGGACATGAGAATTGTTTAGATTCTTATTAAAGTGCACACTGTTATTCACTTACATAAACACAGTGCATTTCAAAAAGTCAAGGTTTTTGAGTTGCTCCAAATACGTGATTTATGAGATGTAGATTTAAGGTTTTTGTTTTAATTAAATGTTAAATACATCTCTGAATTTGAGGCTTTAGGCCAAATTTAGGTGTTCATGAGATGGATCAGTTCTGGTTTTCGTGGGTTCAATACTTTGTCTCTTAATCATTTACTTTCGTTGGGTTAGCAGTTGTAGAATGATTTCCTAAATGGTTTTGATCCTATGCTTATGTACATAACATTAAGATATTACTTTGCCTAAAACATACACTGATTACATAGGACCCAGGTATAACGTACAATGATGCCATTTTTATGATGGATCCTGACCACAGTTTAACATTGGTATGATTTTAATACCCTGAGAATGCTTCTCAGTTGACTTGGAATTTTTTATATGGGTGCTGGCCACACCAGCCTGAACTATGGGATTGGTTTGTTCATACTAAGACCAGAATTTTATTTATTAGAACCAAGAGAACAAAGAACAATAAAACACAGGAACAGGCCCTTCAGCCTTCCAAGCCTGTGCTGACACATTTTGCCTTTCCATACTAAAACTGTCTTCACTTACAAGATCTGTATTCCTCTGTTCCCTCCCTACTCATGTATTTGCCCAGGTGTTTCATGAACGCTGCTATGGTGTCTGCTTCCACCACTTCCTCTGGCAAAGCATTCCAGGTACTCACCACCCATCCTTGGTGTGAAAAACCTGCCTCACACATCTCTTTTAAAATGCGGCCCCCTCCCATCTTGAACCTGTGTGGCCTCTCCACTCTGGGAAAAAGCCTCATGCTCTATTCATGCCATTCACAATCTTATAACCCTCTTATTAGGACGCCCCTCAATTCTTGCGCTCCAGTGAAAACAAACTCAGCCTATCCAGGATAATAAAGTGTGAAGCTGGATGAACACAGCAGGCCAAGTAGCATCTCAGGAGCACAAAAGCTGACGTTTCAGACGTTCGGTCAGCCTATCCAGCTTTGCTTCATAGCTGAACTGAACTTAATGAACGGAACTTCAATTCCTCCAGTTGCTGTGGTCAGATTTGAACTCTTATCTTGGAGCACTAGTCAGGAGCTCTGTGTTATTAGTCCAGTAACAAAATCATCACACTTCCAGCTTCCCAAAGGGCTGATGGGCATTCTTTGTCTTTATTATGGCAGACAGGAAAGTACAAATTGGAAATGTGCCACTTAATGTATTCATAATGACCTGCAGAGTGCATGCCAGAAGTAGCTATTAATACCTGAGTCAGTTTGAGTGAACCATCTAATACTTTGAAGTGAGGCCTTTGAAGTGAAAACCTATCCTTTATTCAGCAGAAAAGGCAATTTTAAAAGGGACTTAAACTGTTGTAAATGTGGCCATGCCACGACTTTTTGCGGCCTTGTGTAGTAAAATGGAACGACTTCTTACCCTTGCAATTTAACGGTTATCTCTGAAAACATGAAATACTATTAAAAATAGCCGCCAGCTCTTAGAAAGTTCAGAATATGATTGGGATGTTATTAAAAGGCAGTGGATGTAGTTCACAGTTCAGTAAGCTGACACGTAAATTCAAGGTAAGTGCTAATTAGCACAAACTGCACATGTTTAACACCACCATTTATAATGGAGCAGAAATTGTTCTGTTTAACTTGAGGGAATTTGAAAGTGATAAAATGCTAATTTTGGAATTCAACCACAGAAACATTTCAGAAAAGTGTGGCATATTTGGAAAATGCTAGAAAACGCCAAAAAGGGTTACCAGTATCTGAGGAGAGGGAAATAGAGTTAATGTTCGTGCAAAGGCAAAATTCAGCAGATGCTGAAAATCTGAAATAAAAACAGAAAATATTGGAAGAACTCAGCAGGTCTCACTGAATTTGTACTGAGAGAAACAGAGTTTATATTTCTGGACAACAAGTTTTCAACAGAATTCTGATGCAAGGTCACAGATGTATTATTTCACTCTGTTTTTCTCTTGACAGAAACAGAGTTGCTGAATGATTCCATAAACTTCCGCTTTCATAACAGAGTTGACATTTTAGGTCAATGACCTTTTATCAGGACAGGTAAAAATTCTTTTGAACAGTTTCTCTGTCAAGGAAAAGGGGATACAGAAAGAGCTAAAGGGGAGGTAAGCTATGACTAAAATATATTACAGCCAGGTTGTAGACTTGCTCCCTGAGCCAGTGTGTTTGATTGCAAACATCTTGTCATCCTGCTAGGTAACATTGTCAATGCATCTCTGATGAAAAGTTGGTGTTCTGTTCCACTTGTTATTTATATGCCTCGGTTTGCTGGGCTGGTTCATTACTGGTGCTATATTTCAGTGGTTTGTATATCAGGTCCAGTTCGGTGAGTCTGTTGATAGAGTTCTGCTTGGAATGCCCAGCCTCCAGGCCAAACAGAGACTCACCAGGGAATTCCTGGAGGCCTAGCATTCCAACAGAACTCTATCAACAAACATATTGTACTGAACCCGATCTACAAACCACTGACAAACAGAACCCGAAGTATCACAGAATCATAGAATACTAGAATCCCTACAGTGTGGAAACAGGTCCTTCAGCCCAACAAGTCCACACCGACCCTCAGACCATCCCACCCAGCCCCTTCCCCCTATAACCCATCAATCTACACATCCCTGAACACTATGGGCAATTTAGCATGGCCGATCCGCCTAGCCTCCACGTCTTTAGCCTGTGGGAGGAAGCTGGAGCACCCGGAGGAAACCCACACTGACACAGGGAGAATGTACAGACTCCTCACAGACAGTCTCCTGAGGGTGGAGTTGATCCCAGGTCTCTGTTGGTAATGCCAAAACCCCAGGCAAACGAAAGCATATAAGTGACAAATAGGACAGAACACCAATGCTTCACCACAGGTGTACTGGCGATGTTACCACTGCAGCCTCACAGCACTAGGGACCCAGATTCAATTCCAGCCTTGGTTAACTGTCTGTGCAGAGTTTGCAAATTCTCCCTGTGTCTGCATGGGTTTCCCCCAGGTGCTCCAGTTTTCTCCCACAGTCCAAAGATGCGCAGGCTAGGTTAATTGGCCATGCTAAATTGCCTGTAGTGTTCAGGGGTGTGTGAGTTATAGGGGGATGGGTCTGGGTGGGATGCTCCAAGGGTTGGTGTGGACTTGTTGGGCCGAGGGGCCTGTTTCCACACTGTAGGGAATCTTATCAAATACACTAGCTCAGCAAGCAAGTCTACAACCTCATCCATAACCCTATCTAAAAATCTTTATGGTACTACAGCCAGATTAGGGACTGACACCTTTTGTTTAAAGTGGATGAAATCTGAAATCCCAGTTACTTATTTATAAATTAATGTCAGAAGATACCATAGTTTCATAAGCAAGAGAAGAAATTTTACTATACAAGCATCAATAACAAAATAGTTCTTATCTAACTTATACTCGAACACTCAGAATTAGCAAGAGGCATACACAAATCAACAGGCTAACTCTGGGCGAACACACAACTAAGTGTACATCATAGCAGGCACAACCAGCAGGAGTTCCTCTAAATAGCTGAGCAACTCATCCATACATCAGCCATCACTGTAAACCACACAAAAATCTTAAAAACAATGTTCCTTATGAGGAATTTTAGCTACTGTCCTTCAAAGAGGATGTTTTGATTCCTGGCAGACAGCTGCTCTCCTCTACCTAAATTTTATGACTACAATCCTTTCTCAAACAATGCACTATTCCAAAAACAGAAATTGCTCTAAAGGCTCAGCTGGTCTGGCAGCATCTATGGAGACAAATCAGAGTTGACATTTCAGTTTGCGTGACCCTTCCTCAGAAGTGTGTGCACTATTCCAGATCACTCTCAAACCTGCTACCATGACCAGCTTTCTTGCCAGCTTTTCTAGCTGTTCTGATCTACCACTGAGTGTTCACACTCCCCCATGTTCATCAGCATCTAAAGTAAGGCATAACTTTCTAGCTGCTTTGAGCCGGATGCCACTGCTTCAGGGTTTCTTTGAGCCTCCAGCTGCCAGGACTGAGCGACTCCTGTCGTGGCATTCCCTGCAGCTCCAGAATGTTTTCTTACCCTTTCAGAAGCCTTGGCATCCCCAACAATGCCACTTAACTGTCCATCTTCGTAGAGTTTACTTGCACCATTTCTGATGGCAGTTAAGAGTCAATGGGCCCAGAGTCACATTTATAACAGACAGAAGTAAGGATGACAAATTTCATTGCTTGAAGAACACTTGTGAATCTGATGGGTGTATAAAAGAAATAATTAGTGACAGTTTCATTACTGACTCCAGATTTCATTAATTTCTGCTTTAGGATTTGAACTCCTATTCCCCGAGAAATTGCATGTGACTCGAGGTTATCAGTCCAGTGGCATTACCTCAATGTCAAAGTCTTCTCAGAGTCATGGATGCACACAGAACCACTGCAATACTTCAGCTACTATTTGGAACATAGAACGGTATAGCACCGTGCAGGCTCTTCAGCCCATGTTGTTGTGCCAAAGTTTTAACTTAATCCTAAGGTCTATCTAACCTCCACACCAACCTAATACTATCATCCGTATGCGTATCTAATAGCTGCTTAAATGTCCCTAATGAGGCCGACTCCACTACCTTCTCCGGCAATGCATTCCATGACCCGACCACTCTCTGAGTAAAGAGCCTACCTCTGATATCTACCTCCACTCACTTTACTGCTATGTCCCCTCATAAAAACTACCTCCACCCTTGGAAAAAGTCTCTGGCTGTCTACTCCATCTACACCTCTGATCATTTTGTATACCTCTATCAAGTCACCTCTCATCCTTCATCATTCTAAAGAGAAAAGCCCTAGCTCTCTCAACCTTTCCTCATAAGACCTTCCCTCCATTTCAGGCAACATCCTGGTAAATCTCCTCTGCATCTTTTCTAATGCTTTCACATCCTTCCTGTAATGGGGCGACCAGAACTGGATGCAATACTCCAGATGTGGCTGAACCAGACTTCTTCAGTTCCTAACTCCCTGTTGTGTGGGGTCACTCTATTGCATCACATCCGCAGTCCCAATGACATTGTTTTGAGCCTTACCACTGCACAGATGTCCTGCCAGCTCTGGAGGAATGCCTAAACTGAGCAAATGTGACTTCTGTCTCCCTGTTGCACCCTACACTCACACTGGGGCTCCAAGCTTCCGACACAAATCAGCTTCTGAGGAAAAGAGGGCTGATACTACAAAGCAAACTATTCCTTCTCCTTTTCACATGTTCAAAATGATCACAAGGCAAACACAAAAACAAAGAAACGTTCAAATGTAGTGCAACCAAGGGTGGTAGAGGAAGCATGGAAAGTCTGGCAAGGTAATTTCATCGTCATCAGCTGGGAAAATGGAAGGAAGTTGAGAAATGGATCACGATATTGTGTGTCTTCAACATTTCCTATGCTATAGCTAAGACAACTTACTTGTGTTTCAGATTTTCTTCTACCCCATTTCTCTCCTGAATAGAAAGCACTACTAAATTCTTTGGAAGATGTAATTGAGGTGAAATTGATCTTTGGTGGTTGAATGAATGGCGTAATAGCAAATTGACAATCCATTTAACAGCAGGCTAGTTCTCTCTGACTCTTAGAGAAATATTATATATGAATACTAACCTTCCAATTTTTATTCAGCAAGGAGCAAAATAACATTTCCCATACATCAGTGCAAACAAGTTGCAAAGCATTTAATCTGTATTGGCACGATGACTGATTTTCTTAATTAGGCATTTAATAAGCTTTGACTGTAATTCAGCTTCAGGGAACAGTCAATCACAAGGCTATAGTACTTTTCAAAATGAAAGCAGATCAGTTTGGGGGCTCACAGTTTGAGGGCTGATCTGGACAAAATAATGGGGTAGAAACTGAATGCGTTGTGTTTGCGTGCTAGAAATCAAATTTGTCAGCGTGGTTGGTCCACGGATTTCAAAAAGAAAAGTATATCTTTATAAACCTCATTGAATTCTTTGAGGAAATGGCAGAAGTGTAGATAGGACGTTATCATATATTTGTGATTCCAGAAGTCCTTCGGTGAGACGCCATTTCTTTACTAAGAAGACTGATGGGCAGCATAGATTCTCTACAGTGCAGGAGAGGCCAATCAACCCATTGAGTCCACATCATCCACTCACCCAATTGCCATAATTTTTTATTATAGCTTATCTACCTGACCTGCAAACCCCTGGACACAACAGGGCAATTTAGCATGGACAATCACCTAACCTGCATATCTTTAGACCGTGAGAGAAAACCCAGATAGGCACAGGCAGGATGTGCAAACTCCATACAGACGCTCATCCAAGTCTGGAATTGAATCCAGGTCCCTGGTGCTATGAGGTGGCAGTGCTAACCACTGTGCCACCCAACATCTATTACCGACCACTTCAGCAACATGTAAAATAATCCAAAAGCTTATATGAAGGTAACCCACAGATGCAGCAATCTGCCAATATCCATACTTGCTTACTGTCACTGTAATTTTCAATTATTAATTTTTAGTCAACACACCTACTGCTTGTGAAGAAAACAACTGCCAGACATGGACACACTGCCTCCCAGGTTTCCGAATGTTGTGGGCCTGATGGCTTCAATTTTCAAAACGGAAGCTGTGATGGAAGGATTGCACCTGCCTCAGTGACACTGACATCCTTGTACCTTGGATCTGTTCATTCGGATGAAAATCAAAGTAAATGTATGATGGGCAGCTGTCACCTGGCCCACACTGTCACCTAAAAGACAAAATGTCCCAATTTCTCCGATGAATTTCACAATAACGGTCCGAAATTTATGTCTCTTGCAATTATGAATCAGTGCCTCCTACTGTCATGTTATGCTCCTGATTTACCCCTTCTGTTCTGTTTATTGTTGTGTATCTCTTCGTTGATTCTAAACAGCCAGAAGAACTATCAGTACTGACAGTCCACCCCCACATATCTCATCATCCCAGACTGAGCTTATGCTACACATTCTGCATTCAAAAACCATTTCACTTTATGATGGATATTTGTATTGTTGTCCCTCGCTGTGACATTGATGTCACAGACAGCTGCTGAATATCAACGAGCAAGGAAGCTTTAGAATACAAATTCCAATTTCAGCTTCCTCTTTCTGTTTGATTAAAACCGCTTCATGCTGCACTGCATTGATGCACATTTCTGTGGGACTCCCCTGATATCATTCTTTAAATTCATTCATCGGATGTGGGTGTCACTGGCTCGGCCAGCAATTATTGCCCATCTCTAATTACCCTTGAGAAGGTGATAGTGAGCTGCTTTTTTAGACCGCTACAGTCCATTTGCTGTCATTGTACCCATAATGCTTTTAGGGATTGAGTTTCAGGATTTTGATCGAGCAACAGTGAAGGAACAGTGATGTATTTCCACGTCTGGGTGGTGAGTGGCTAGGTGGGGAAGCGTGATGCCATCTGCCTGCTGCCCTGTCATTCTAGGTAATAGACGACAGGGATTTGGAAAATGCTGTCAAAGGAGCCTTGGTGAATTTCTGCAGTTCACCTTGTAGAGTGTATGCACTGTTGCTACTGCATGTTGGGAGTGGAGTTTTGAGGTCATGGTATCAATCTAGTGAACAGCTGTGTCCTGAATATTGTCAAGCTTCATGGGTGTTGTTGGAGCCACACTCATCGAGGCAAGTAGGGAGCACTGCATCACACTCCTAAATTGTGCCTTGTAGGTGGAGTCAGGCAATGAGTGAATCACTTCAGAACTCCTAGCCTCTAACCTGCTGTTGTAGCCACAGTATTTTATGATTAGTCCGGTTCACTTTCTAGTCAATGGTAACCTCAAGATGTTGATAGCAGGTTTCAGTGATGTTAACACCATTGAATACCAATGAGCAATGGTTAGAGTCTCTCTTGTTTTAGATGGTCATTGTTTGGTGCTAGTGTGGCACAAATGTCACTTTCCCCATGATAGCCCAAACCTGGATGTTGTCCAGGTCTTGCTGCATTTGGAGATAAGCTGCTGTCTAACTTGTGCATGCAGTTTTCTGTGCAATTCCACCCTCTAACATGGCAACCTGGTATCAAAAAGGAATGTTAGATTCACAGTGTGTCATTGTGCATGTTTGTGGGATATGATTTCAGCCAGTGGAATTTACAAGAGAAAAACACATCCAAAATAATGATTCCAAAAGAGAGTAGTTGTCCATGTTCACACTAAAAGACTGATGGATGAAACAGAAACAGAAAGTGCTGAAAAAGCTCAGCACATCATCTGTGGAGAGAAATCAAAGTTAGTGTTTCTGGTTGAATGGCCCTTCCTCAGAACTGAGGGGTGAACGTGGTTTGAAAATATGGCTGAGGGAGGTTTAGAGTTTTTGGTCCAGGAAATTGCATAAAGAAAAATATCTTCTCACCTCAGAGGTGTCAGGTTTGCACCTTGTTGAGATGTTGGTGCTAATGTTAATCATGAAAAAGATGTTGCACTGATTCTAGGTGGTCCAACATTGTTCAATCATTGAACGTTCCTCTAAAAAAGCCCTTCAAAGAGTGCATGAGGACAAAGTGGAGCAAGTGGTTGATCACTCATTGGAGCAGGAATCCAATGTTGTCCATGCTTATTAATGAGATATAAAGACTCAGGATGAAATGGAAATGGTGGCTCTAGTCAAAATATTCAAGGAATATAGGATATGTGTTGCACCTGAGGTACTGAAGATGATTATTTTGGAATGACACGGTCGAATTCAATGTCAATATAGATGAAGATAACATGGATGATCTGCATGGTGCCAATCAAGAAGCAAATTAAAATGACTTATTTGGTTTGGAAAGCAATTTTAGCAGATTTGATACATACTTAGTGCACACTGTGCAGCTAAGATGCAAGAAAGCAGAGAAAATCCGGAAATGACTATAGACCTATCTGTTGACACTTTTAATTATTGGGAATTATCTTGCCATTATCTCTCTGTCTATATATTCTGAGCCTGTGTGTTCACCTCCACTTCACCTGATGAAGGAGCAACACTCCAAAAGCTTGGGTTTTCGAATAAACCGGCTGCACTATAACCTGGTATCATGTGATTTCTGACTTTGTGCTGCTAAGTCATATTCTTTACTGAACTGTGATAAAAGAAAACTGACTGAAATTGTTAGAACTGGATATATAGCTTAAATTTCTGATATTTTTAATAAGCTTAATGAATTTAGTTCATGCATCTGTCTCCATAGTTGGTATTATTTATTTATACATACAAAATTAATACTAAAATGCTTTTGTTTTGT
This sequence comes from Stegostoma tigrinum, assembly GCF_030684315.1. NCBI lineage: Eukaryota > Metazoa > Chordata > Chondrichthyes > Orectolobiformes > Stegostomatidae > Stegostoma > Stegostoma tigrinum. Next base: position 45,298,696 of record NC_081376.1, on the reverse strand, counting down.
CTGAGCGACTTTTTGGGAGCGAAACTGGTGGAAACAGTTTCCCTGCAGGCAGCTATGATAGTGAGGTAACGGTAGAGGGAACCTCTTGAATTATGTTGCTTGTGAATTTGCTGAGTCCCGAATTTGAGCTAAAGATTCAACTTTTACTTGAGTATATAGATTAAATAAGTAACCCTGTAAAATAGGTTACATTCTTGATAGGTTTTTGTATCCAGGGGCATTTAATTAAAAAATAGCAATAAGGTAATATTTGCACAAGACATTAGTCAGGCTGTGGTTAGAAAAGCATAGGTGTGGGTAGATAATTTTATGAATGGATTAAATGCAATGTCCAAATGCAATTTGGCTTGTGAAAGGGATGAAGGGAGACATATGCAGTGGGGTTCTTTTTTGATAAAAAAAACTAAAAAAAAATTGCTGTGAGCTGAATCACAAGTCTTCAAGATAATGAAGACTTAGAAACTTGAATCCACTGCCTGGTTGAGACAGCAACAGGCAGGGACAACTGTGAGGTACACTCAGTTGAAGATATAAACTGGAAGGCAGATGAGAAAATCTTTAAATGCAACATGGAGTTCTCTTGGAGAGGCTCATGAGACATGATACATAATTTCTCTGTAAATACAGATCTAGCTAATGGAAAAAGAATGTGGAGTGAGATATGGAGTAACCTTGGATGTGGGTGAGATGAGATTGGGTAGTTGCCGAAGTGTTAAAAACAAACTCCAAAACTATCTGTGGAATCTTCCCAGGTCCTGAACCCTGTGGGTCTCACAGTGAATAATTTGAGAAAATCAGGTGAGATATCCAGCGAGGCTTTTCCCACAATTTACAACCAAGACCAAGGCAGCAAGACAAGATTCTCACGACTGATTGGTGAGATGTCTTCAAACGAGAATTATCTAAAACCTAACCCTATCTCTAACATTTAAATCTAACCCGACACCTAACCCGAACCCTAACCCGATATCTAAACCGAACCCTAACCCCATCTCTACACCTAACCCTACACCTAGAACTGACACTAACTCCAAACCTAAACATATCCCTCACCCAAAACCTAAACATATCCCTAACCCTAGCCCGAACCCCAATCCCAAACCTTATCCTAAATTTAACACTAACACTAACCTAACACTAAGCATAGTCCTAAACTAAATTCTAGCCCTAAACCTAATCCTAAACTTAACCCTAATCCTAACCCTACCCTGAAATCCAACCCGAACCCTAACCATAACTTTCACCCTAACCCTAGCGTTAACCCTAACCCTAAGCCGAGCCCTAACTCTAGCCCTAACCCTAACCCTAACCCTAACCCTAACCCTAACCCTAACCCTAACCCTAACCCTAACCCTAACCCTAACCCGAACAGTAACCGGAACCCTAAGTCTAACCCTAATCCGAACACTAGATTTAAGTCTAATCCTAAATCGAACACTGAAATTAACCCTAACCCTAAAATTAATCCAAAACCTAAAAATATCTATAACTCCAACCCTAATTCTAATCCTAACCCTAAATCTAAACCAAACCCTAAACCTATTGTAACACTAATGCTAACCTTAACCCTATTCCTAACCCTAACTCTAACTCTAACCCTATTCATAACAATAAACCTAGACTGAACCTTAACCCTAACCCTAACCCTATCTCTAACTCTAGTTTTAACTCTAACTCTAACCCTAATCCTATTCCAAACTGTAAATTTATCCTTATCTCTAATCCCAACCCTAACTCCACCCCAACCCTAATCCCAACTTTAAACCTAACCCAAACCCTAACCCTAACCGGAACCCTAACCCTAATCCTAATCTTAACTGTAAACGTAATCCTAACTCTAACCCTAACCATAGCCAAAACCCTAAACCTAACCCTAACCCTAACCGGAGCCCTAACCCTAACCTTAATCCTAACCTTAACTGTAAACCAAACCCTAACTCTAATCCAAACCCTAATCCTAATACTAGCCATAAATCTAACCCTAACCCAAACCCTATCTCTATCCCTAAGCCTAACCCTAAATCTCTCAGGCCTCCTTTCAGTTTACCTTCTTTTACTAAAAGCCTATGTCCCCTAGTAATTAACATTTTCACCCTGAAAAACAAGGTTTTGACAATCCACTCTATTCATGCCTCTCATAATTTTGTAAACTTCTATCCTTCAAAGTTCACATGAAAACAAACCAAGTTTGTCCACTCTCTCCTCATAGCTAATACTTTCCAAAACAGGCAACATCCTGGTAAACCCCATTTCTGTTGCCTTGCCCAAGCTACCACATTCTTCTGGTGGAGCAGCAATCAGAACTGTACACAATATTCTAAATGTGGGCTAATTAAAGTTCCAGACAGCAGCCACATGATTTGCTAATTTTTATACTCTATGCCCCAACAAATGAAAGCACTCATATCTTATACGTTCTTGACTGCCTTATCCACTTGTGTAGCCACTTTCAGAGGATTGTGGACCTGTACACCTAATTGGTTACGATAGTTAATAAGAGTGACTAGGCATCTGGCTTGATACTGGACCATTCTGTTTTGAGCTGCTCTTGCTCAGGTCTGACTCCAAGCAACTTTACATCCAGTTTTTGACTTGTAGTCCTTTACCTTCCCCCCCTCCGGTAGCCTCAATGTGACACAGATGTAAAACGAAGGTTGGTTTTGTGTGTGTTAAATGACACATTTTCACACCCCTCACTCCTTCCTCTTTGTCCTTCAAGCTATGCAGAACATCATCACGATCAGCTTGATATCAACACTCAATGCACATCCTGTGAGTATGTGATCTTTCTCAGCTCCAACATGGCCACTGTCTATATCAGCAGCAGGCAAGCATTTTACACCAAAGGTGGTAAGTGCCTGGGATGAGCTGCCAGAGGAGGTGGTTAAAGCAGATACAGTAGCAACATTTAAGAGGTACCTTGACAGATGCATGAATAGGCAGGGAGTGGAGAGATATGGACCTTGTAGAGGCAAAATATTTTTAGTTTAGAAAAGCCCCATGTGTCAGTGCAGGCTTGATGGCCAGTTCCTGTGCAGTATTGTTCTTTGTTCTTTGTTAATTTTCATTCTGGTTCTAATTCATAGGTGGCAAAGTGGTCAATCTGTCCAATAAACACTACTATACTTCACTCCCTGTCCAGCATGGAAAGTTTCACATCAAGATGTCCTGTGAGTACCAGAGAGTTAGTGTCTAAAAAAAATTTGCAAGCTACTTTACTTTGCTTTTTAACATTGATAGAGGATTGGCTAACCAATAGAAAACAGAGAGTTGGGGTAAAGGGGGCGTTTTCAGTATGGTAGCCTATAACCAGTGAAGTGCCAAAGGAATCATTGCTGGGGCTACAATTATTTACAATATATGTTGATGAATTGGATGAAGAAAGTGAATGTACATTGTCAAGTTTGTGCATAACGCAAACATTAGTGGGGAGGTAAGTGATGAGGACGATTCAAAAAGTATACAGAGGGATATCGAGATAGTAGGAACTGATGATGCTGGAGAATCTGAGAGACCGAGGTGTCGAGCCGGATGAACACAGAAAGATTTCTGAAGAAGGGTCTAGGTCCAAAACATCAGCTTTCCCGCTCCTCTGATGCTGCTTGGCCTGCTGTGTTCATCCAGCTCTGCAGAGGGATATAGACAGATTAAGTGAGTGGGCAAAATTTCAGAATGTTATATGGGAAAATGAGAAGTTATACATTATGGCTGGAAGAATCGAGGAGCTAAATAATATTTAGATAGAAAAAGGTTTCAGAAAGGCGCAGCACTTAGGGGTATGGTGTTCTTGTGCATAAATCACTAACAATCTAGCATCCAAGTTCAATGTGTAACAGGGAATGCAACTTAAATGTTATCAATCTGACCCTACTACCAAGGATATATTTCCCCACCTGTTTCTACCTTCTGGAGGGACCACTCCCTCCATGACTCCCTTGTCCACTCTACATTCCCCACTAGCCCCACTACACCCGGCACTTTTCCCCGCAACAGCAGGAAGTGCTACACCAGCCCCTACACCTCCCCCCTCACCCCATCCCAGGCTTCAAGAAAGCCTTCCACATTAAACAGATGTTCACTTGCATATCCTCTAATGTGGTATATTGCATCTGCTGTTCCCAATGTGGCCTCCTCTATGTCGGGGAAACCAAGCGGAGGCTTGGAGATTGTTTTGTGGAACACCCGTGCTCGTTTCATGACAAACGACAAAACCTTCCAGTCACGAACCATATCAACTCCCCCTCCCACTCCTTGGATGACATGTCCATCCTGGTCCTCCTCCAGTGCCACAATGATGCCACCCGAAGGCTGAAGAAACAGCACCTCATATTCTGCCTGGAACCCTGTAGCCCATTTGTATCAATGCAGACTTGACAAGTTTCAAAATCTCCCCACCCTAGAGCTCATCCACAGACCAGCCCATCTCGCCCCACCTCCTTGACCTGTCCATCTTTTCTCCCACCTATTCACTCCTCCCACCTCACTGACCAACCCCCATCCCAACTTCCTACCTACTAGCCTCATTCCCATCTCTTCAAACTGTCCTCATTCCCATCTTATTCATCTGTCCATCTTCCGTCCCACCTACCCGCTGCTCCCTCCTCACTGAACAACCCCCATCCCAACTCCCTACCTACAGTGACCTGTACTGACTTCATCCCCTCCTCCTTGGTCTATCTGTCTCCTTTCCATGTATTTTCTCCTTTATCCATCTTCCATCCGCCTCCACCTTTCTCTCTATCTATTTCAGAATCTCCTTCCCCCCCCCCCCCCATTTCTGAAGAAGGAACCAGATCTGAAACATCAGCCTTCCTGCTCCTCTGATGCTGCTTGGCCTGCTGTGTTCATTCAGCTCTACACCTCGTCTCAGATTCTCCAGCATTGGCAGTTCCTACTATCTCCAAATTAAATGTTAGCCTTTATTTCAAAAGGAATGGAGTATAAGAATAGGAAAATCTTACTAAAACTAGACATTGGCACAAGTTGGGCCACAGCTGTGAACAGTTTTGGCCTCCTTATCTAAGGAAAAATACACCTGCATTGGTGACAGTCCAAAGAAGGCTTACTAGCTTGGTCCTAAGTTTGGAGGGATTGTTTTACAAGGAGAGGTTGAATAGATTGGAAATTTAGAATATTATTGATACATATAAAATTCTTAGGAGGCTCCACAGGATAGATACGCAGACGTTGCTTCCCCTTGTGAAAGAGTTCAGGATCATAGAGGGTAATCTCGCAATAAGGGATTACCCAGTTAGGACAGGAAGAATTTCTTCTGTCAACAGATAGTGAATCTGTGCACATCCTAGCCACAGAGGGCTGTCGAGGCAGGGTCAAGCCTATTCAAGGCTGAAATAGATACATTTTTAATCAGTAAGAGAATCAAGGGTTATGGGGAAACTGCAGGAAATTGGAGTTGAGGACTATCAGATCAGACATGATCTCATTGAATGGTAGAGTACGTTTGACAGGCTGATTGGCCTACTTCTGCTTGCATCTTATAGTTTATCTTTGGAGCAGATATTCTACCTCACCCTTCTAGTCCCATACGTTCTAACATTTCCTGCCAGTCAATTCGTTTTTTCTACAAGCATTGTGGACAACCCCATATCTGATTCTGAAAACTTTGTTTAAGAGATAGTAAAATTTCTTCTTTCCTCCATGATGAAGAATCCAATTTGCACGCGGTTGCACCCCAATTTGTTCATCTTCTGCCTCGCACTCGTGATATCACAGCATTTGGAATCCTGGTCCAGATGCATGCGTAACACAGGCATTTGCTGAGATATGTCCAATACTTCCTGGGGACTCCTTTGATAATAACTTTTTACAGCAAACTTATTTCAGTCCCTGTTGGTGGGATTTTACAAAAGATCATTCTGATTGTTTTTGCGCATCAAGGTTTAGACAAAGGAGACAATTACTCCTTGAAACTAAGCTCCAAAAGTTGTCATATATCAACAAGTGGTAGAAATATGAAATGACGATATGGAGGCGGCTTTCACCTTTATGAAGATATGGTTATGCCAAGACAAGACCCTCAAATTATTTTATGATCCAGCTAAAGAACATTAACTTTTCTTTTGGCTAAAGTCATCAAAGTTCAAGATCTCATGTACTCATCATGAGAATCAAGCTAAAAATTTCAATAGTTTTGGACAGACAACAATGAACTTTACTACACAAAGTTAGCAAAGTGAACCAATGTATGACTCCAACATACACTGAAGTAAACATGAACTAACAGACAAACTGTGGTTGGACATCCCACAGAGAACATCAAATAACAGGTACAGGTCAAAAGTGATCCCATGATTATTTTGGTAGCCCCACTACCCCATGCCAGAAGTTGCGAACAGTTGTGGGTCATAAAATATCATTAACCTTTGAGTTGCATTTTATATGACCGCAGTGGATGTGGTTTCAGTGGGTGGGAGAGGCGCATACAATCGAGTGAGTGTCTGTCTAGCACCTTCGCATCTGTTCTAAGCTCAGCCCCCTAACATGGAGGGTGTGTGAGTGCCAACATTGGCAGCACCACCCCCTCCCCTGCCACTATATGTCATTGCATAATTCAAGGTCAATTAACCTCAAAAATACACTTCTCTTGGCATTATACAATTGAAATGTACAGCCAGGTTGGAACGGGAGGCTGATTTTTTAAGAGGTTAGCTCAGAAGGAGAGAAGTCCTATCTTTGCGAAGTGTCTTTTGTGTGCCAAGAACAAACGCTCCTCCTTCAAAGATGACGATCAGTTAGTCTCTGAATAGCTTTATAGTTAGGGGTCAAGTGGAGTAGTCCGTTCAGTGGCGCAGTTATAAAAGATAGCTAATTATCTCCATTACAAGGGATTCCGATTATTTGCTTTTGAAGATGTAGCCTTAGCCTTTGCAGATATAGCTGTTCAATTAAATCATGACCATTATAGCGTTGAAGCCCTTTCAAAGTGACGTTGCCTTGGAGTGAACTCAATGACTGCTGAATTCTCAGTTGTTCAATCTCTTCCCTGAGACTGCCCATGTCTTAAGGCAACACTCCAGTTCCTAAATGCAGGTGCAATTCAGCTGTTTTACAGACACAAAGCTGTTACTGTTCCTGGGATTCTTTGACCCCTAATATTTCACAGCTGTACCAAGAAAGTACTAATTGTGGGCTTCCTTCATCTCCACTCTCATTGCAATGAACTCTCAATCACTCCCAGGGCTTCTTCTGAGTCCTAACTCTCTCCAACATAGAGAGACTTCTCAGAACTCCCTCCATGTTTTGCCTCCCGTGAAATTGCTACCTACAACAAATTTGCTGCTTGGGCCCTCTTCCATGCAATGGAAGTAGTTCACTCAGTCCATGATAACGCTTAACTCCACTTTTTTTAACCCTTTTTCATAATCCTTGATTCCCTCACAAATTAAAACAAATTGTCTATTTTAGCTTTGAGTATATTAAAACAACAGAACCTCGACAGCCCTTTTGTTGCAAAAATTTCCATAGGTTCACCATCTTCTGAGAGAGGAAATTCCTCCTCATTTCTGTTACCCTTTATTCTGAGATTATGCTCTCTTTTCCTAGAATCTCCCATAAGGGAGAAACAACCTCTCTGCATCCATCTTGTCAAGAGCTCTAAGAATTCTGTATATTTCAATACGGTTGCCTCTCACTCTTCTGAATCCCATGAGCACAGCTAAGTACATAATTAGCCTGCAGCATAAGAGTTGAAACTTTTTATTTTGAGTGCTTCTGGTGAACAGACGGGGCTCTGTGGTCTGCTTTGTAAATCTCACAGACCGTCATAGCCCCCTGAAATGTCATGACTATATATATTCATTCATGGAACATGGGCATCATTAGCTACCCTGCATTTATAATCTGTCACTATACCACTCTCCACAATGCAGATACATTAGGTATTCTTAAAATGGCTAAGTATTGCGGTGTCAACGGCAGTTAAAATAAAGTTTATAGTACCATTGTAAATGCAACGCAACTCCCAGGACATTTCAAGTTTTGAATTTTCAGCACCCACACAAAAAACACATTAAACCCCTCACTGGAGCTTTCTCAGGAAAAGATGAGTTGACATTTCTTCACAGCCCCTACTGGGGTCTTGAATCTGGTTGAAAAATTCACTAAAGACCCTCAAGCAGCACCTTCCAAACCCTTGACCGTTTCTTTCTAAAAGGACAAGGGCAGCAGATATACGTGAGCACCACCATTTGCAAGCTCCCATCCAAGGCATTCACCATTCTGACTTGAAAATATATTGCCATTCCTTCAATGTTGGGTCAAAATCCTGGAATTCCCTCCGTAAGAGCATTGTGGGGCAACCTACTACAGGTAGACTGCAGCAGTTCACGAAGGCAGCTCACTACCGCCTTCTCAAGGGGCAACTAGTGACAGGTTATAAATGCTAGGTAGCTAATGATGTCTACATCCCACAAGTGAAAAAAAAGTCAGCACATTTCAGGACGCTATGGGGGTCTGTAAAATTTACAAAGGGAAGCGCTGAAATGGCTGACCAGCGTTGTTCACAGGATGAGGCTTTAAATACAAGAAATATGGAGATCAAGAGTGTTGGGGGAGTGTGGTGTTTGATAGAAGTATAGAAAATTAGGAGACATTTTGATAAGGTAGCCAAGGAAAAGATAACTTTCATTAGCCAATAGCACAGGGACTGCATTGGGTGAGGGGACGGATTTAGGGTTTTGGCCAGGGGATACCCAAGGGAGAATTTTATCATGTGGCGAATGTTAAAACTTAGGACTAAATGTGAACTATCTACGATTTTGAAAGGACTTTGGATCGACATACAAAGGAATAAACATGCAGGGTTAGGGATAGCAGGTTAGTGATATTGACTGGGTTGTTCTGCAAGGAAATAGTATGGGCTTGATGGGCTGAATGGCCTCAGAGCCACGTATGGTACAGAATAACGTTTGGATCATAATTACAAATAGTCTTGTAGACTTGGTGGTGATGGTGTTGAAGCACAATTCATCTTTTTATTTGCATTCTTCCTCTTGGCAATGCAAACCAATATGTTATTTATCTCCTCTTAGTTGTAGCCCAGAACCATTTGCTTATTAAAATATAATCTCTCAAATGAGTGTCCGTCAGGTCAATCAAGGAAGCAAATGTAATGCCTTTATATCTTGTTGCTTGTCTGCCACTTCTTGTTTGATCTCCCATGGGGGAAACCTCATCTGATTGTGAGTCTAACCTTGTAAGCTCAGGGCAGACGATGTTCTAACCTTCTATTTAAACAGCCATTACATTCAGGAATGCTATTGCTTCATTTTTCGATAATGTACTGCTGGTAAACAAAATTCCCTGCTGGGATTGTGACATCAAAACCTGTTGCATCACTTTTATTCACTGCCAATTCCTGACTAAATCAATAAACACACACTCCATTAAAACAAGGTGAATTCAGATGTGGAACAAAATGTAGCAAGATCTACTGATCCACAGGCAAATGATGAGCGAGGTTCATGACAGCACTGTAACCTTTCAATAAAAATAGATCTCTCCCCAGGCTAGTTTTTTGCAATGAAATCATAATGGTTAATTTATTGTGTAAAATGTTCTGCAGCATTTGATATCAGTTCTGTTTGTGCTGATTGCTTCTTTTCATTTTTTTTGTCACTTGGAACACACACAAATTACTGCCTCAATAATGTGTCATTGTGATATTCCTCATCTTTAAAGCCAAGAAAAGAGAACAAAGGGAAGGAAAATAACGTAAGAAATTTCTACTGTTCCACCTGCCAGCCCAAGCATTTGTTTTTTGATACATGCTGATAAATCTAAAACTGGAGAATCAGCACAGCAGCATCATTGTTTACGGCAAAGAAATAAATGGGTTAATGTATCAGCTGTCGGGTCTCGGTCAGTTATTTCAGAAGTCGAGTATTTGATGTTTATTTTAAAACAGAATGAGTGAATCTGATAGCTAAAACAAAATAAAACAAAGAAATTATTGAGCAAATGCTTATGATTTTAGAATTGCTAAGAGAAGTAAGTGCTGCCTAATGGAAGCCACACATTACCACAGAGCCTTACATGATCTCAAGAGGTCCCACATCATGTTGTAGGAGCAAATTACTGCAGATGCTGGAATCTGCACTCAAAACCAAAAATGCTGGAAATCACAGCGTTTTGGGCAGCATCTGTGGAAATACATCATCTTGCAAGTGTTTTTGAAGTGCGGGCACAGTTGGAGCATAGGCAATGCTGCTTGGTTCCTGTTAATCTGTTTTACTTTTGATGACATTTGAAGGATAAATATTGGTTGGGACACTCCTGTGGAATGTCCAACATTTGGAGGTTAACGGTATTCGTGAGGCAACAGGGGAAGCATTTGTTCAGATACACGGAAGCAGACAGAGACTACCTGACATAATGCATCTGTATAGATTGAAGTATGAATGTTTAGAAAGGTATTTCAACTTTCACTCTTAGAGTTTTAAAATCCTGCGCTCTTCATATAAGTGCAAAGAGAACCGTAACCTCCAGCTGATGAGCAATCAGGGAAAGCCTCAGTTCAAAAGGCAGTACTTTCAGTAGTGCAGTTGTCTCTCAGTCCTGCATTGGAGTATCAGCCTGTATATTGGGCTAAACTGAGAAACATTGAGCACAATTGAACCGCACAAGATGGAAAGTCAACTGAGTCGACAGACAGGAAAGGAGCTCAATGCTGCAGCTGTACAGAAGTGAAATGATGCCTGTGTTCTGGAGAAGCATAAACTGATAGAGTGCATTGAAGCATTACCTCATTTTCCTAGAATTGCCAAATGGTTTTATTTTGAATTATACAGATTGTCTATTAGCACAGATGATGCAGTTAATGAGAATATTTAAGCACAAGCAGTAATCAGTCTCTAAAGCCTCAAAAATGCTCTTCCTCATGTGGAAAGCTGTTTAACAAACCAAAATAAATCCAATGATCTCTCTCTCTGTCAACTCTTGACACATTCCTGGACATTTATTCTAGGAAAGGATCATTATTAGTAATGTGTACCTTTGCTCTTAGCTTAGCTTAAGCTTCTACGAGTTTGTAGCATTTCAGAGTCCCATTATTATCAATCCTTAAAAATGCCTATCTTAGAATATCTGTTTTGTTGATAGTGCTCATTCAATTACACTATAATTCTGCAATCACTTTCAATAATTGACCTCTCGAATTTGCACCAAATCACTAATGCTCCATATATATAGGGACCCCTCCAGAACATTGTGGCAACCAGAACACTCTCTGAGGATCTGTAAAAGTTGACATTGATGTGTTACTGAGATCCATTTTAAAAGCTTACAAAGCCTGTTCTTTGCTTGCTTTGTAACTCATTTATGCTGCTCAGTAATGCAGAACTGAAATGCTCCTGAGAAAAAGGCATACGCGGAATGTTACAGGGGCCTGAATGATAGTGACTATGGCGAGAAATCTGAGGGCCTCGCAGGAGAAAGCAAGTAAGGTCTTTCTCAACATCGGGAGCAACTCGTACTTTCAAAGAGAGTTCCGGGCCTTGAGACGGGATTCCCGCTCGGTAGCATTGAGATACCTAATCATGAGGCTGATTGTGAGTTGTTGGCTACATGACCTGCAGATCTCATCTCAATAATGTGCATCTTCCTGCCCTACTACCCACTGCAAGGAAACTGGAAGTTGGTAATTCGCAGTACGAAAGTCAGAGTGGGGAGTTGGCTCATCACTTGCTCATCTTCGACAGCTGGCAATAACATCTAGTGCCATCTGTAGGGCACCTGCTGCATTCTTGGGCCCTCATGACACATTTCTTAATGATTCTGCCTTTTAAACCTGCACTCCAGCATGTATTAACAACTAGCATTGCAATGGTGCTGCACACAGTGACAGGCACCCAGCTCACAGACTGGACCAGGCTGCATCTCCTGACTCATTTAAAGCTCAATTATCCCTGACCCAACGGGGAGGCGCACATCGTCTCTGCCTTGCCTTGCCCTGGCCTTTCTCTGCTTTGTCCAATTTGGACTATTGCTTTTGTCTTGCCTTGCAGTTTAGCATGTACACAAAGCCAGGAAGCTTGTCATCATTGTCAGTCATCCTCAGTCAAGTTCAGACAGATGGACTGCCAGTTCTGTAAGACAAGGGCAGCTTCCAATATCAGTTCAGAGGCTTGGGCACAGACAGTTGGCCATTTGGGTCAGGTCAGTGCCAGGGTCCTCTCCTCCTGGAGGAATGGATCCAAATGTCAGGCAGCCCACCACCATCTCTCCTGGCTCTTTCTGCTCTTTTGTGGGCTGTTTTCTGTAGTAACTAGGAAGAAGTAGATTAAAGATAATTGAAAGTGGTTAAAACTGTTGGTAGTGCTGGTGCTACTGGGGGCAAAGTGGCAAGGAACCCTGAGTGAGTAGGCAGCACAGACAATAGGAGGGAAAGGGTTTGGGGTGGATGAAAGAGTGAAGGAAGATGTTGTTTGGAGTAACGGGAGTGGTAGAGTATGAGGCTCAGTGGGAGCAGGACAGAAGTGGATGGAGTGTGGGGTAGCAACATGACAATGATGGCACTTTCCATGAGCGAGTAGAGAAGGTCATTGACCTTTGTCCTTCACTCCTGGGCATTTCTCCAGACACCTGAGACTGCAATGACCTGGGCGGTAACCTCAGGCCAGGTTGGCAGGTTCTGATGGTATGGTGTCCTCTACTGGTTCTGAGGGAAGTAGATAACCCTTCTCCATACCACCCCATGTAGAAGGACCTCAAGCACATGTCTGTAGAGCAGGGAGCCAAATATTGGTAGTGTCTGGCCAGGTGTACAACTGCCTTTTCATTACGGCATGGGCGCGAGGGCTGTCGATCCATTCTGAGATCTCTCGGCAGTGATGAGTTTTTCTGGTCATGGTGTGTGGTCAAATTCAGGTCACATCAGACAAGAAGGATGACAGGCACAGGGGCATGATAGATAATTAATGAGTCAGGTTTGGGAATGATAACGCAAGAAAACAGAAAGAGATCTTCCAAGAAACTTTGCAAAACTGTCACTCAGTCAAAATATTCTAAGATTCAGCTCTTGAAAGATTAAGCTTTTTGCCTGACACACATCAGGATTGGGACACAAGGAAACCAAGCTTGGAAGGAAGCAGCAACTTTTAGAAGCATGAGAAGAGAATCTCTAATCAGTGGAACTCATTGCTGCAGAATCCTGGTGGAGGCCAAGTCATTAAATGTATTTTAAGACAGAAATAGGTAGATACTTGATTACTAAGGGGATCAAAGGGGAAAAGACGGGGTTGAGAAACACATCAGCCACAATCAAATGATGGAGTAGACTTGATGAGCAGAATGGCCTGATCCTGCTCCTGTATCTTAAGGTTTCATGATCTTATGGTATAACGTAGTCCCTTTCCTAACATGCTTTGGCTTGTTTTTCAGTTCCAATCAGTGCATGTCACAAAACATTGATTTCATGTCTCTTTTCTTGCAATGTTTGACCTATTAATAGAATGGAACATGTCTTATCCAGCCCAAAGTGACCCTGGTGGAGAAGGTTATGAATAGGTGGCTCAGGTAAATAGTCAGGGACCATGCAAGTATGATAGCTAAATGTGCTAGGAAGATATAAGCCAAGAGACAAAATACATTTGGGAAAATTACTGGAGTGGTTTGAGAGAGCATTGTGGTACAGGTATCTTACGTTAAGGTGCGTGAGTATCGTGCAAGTAGGCACAAAATGAAATGTAACAAATTCAACGTTGATAGTCACATGGTTGGAAACAGCATTGAATTGTACAATTCTCCTCACCTCGAATAAAATGCTGGATTTGACTGTGCAGCTGCAGGTTCCTAAATTAGCTCCTCATTGGTCTAAAACAAGATTTACCTGGCCAAAAAACAGGAGATACTCGGTTTGTTTTCTGTTATTTGTAAAGTTACTTTTCAGTCCAGGGAGGACATCTCGATGCTACAGTGGTCGTGGACAAGTGGCCTGTTACTAAAGTTGCATCACTTCATAGATACCTCTACTAGCACATTTAAATTAGCAATAATGATTAATGTTGAATCTTCAGAGTGTGCATACAATTTGCTGGCCTGAGAATTGGAAAATATAAGCATCTGCTTTCCACCTCTCTCAGGCAATCTCAGTTTCAGGCAAAGCTGGGAACACAAATGATAGCTTTGCCACTCAACAAGGAACTCTCCTATTTTGCTATCGTATTTGATTTAATAATATTCATTGTTTATTGGAGCAGCTGTGATTACTAATGTAAACTTGTCGTGCTGATTGAAAAACACAACTCCCTTCTTCAATAAATTGCATTTAAGATTATTTTGCAGTTCCTTTAAAATGTTAATCTGCCTAAAAAAAATCAATTAGCTTTTGTGAACACAATACCTGGGTAATTTCACAGCAAAATACCAGAAATGCTCAAAATCTGCAACAAAACTGGAGAATACTGGAGAAACTCAGTAAAACTGGCAGCATCTGTGGCGAGAGAAACAGAGTTAATATTTCCAATCCAACATGGCTCATCTTATTGCTCAGTTTTTCAGAAAATTTCTGAAGAAGAGTCAGAATGAACTTGGAGCATTGATTCTGTGTCTCTTTCCTCAGATGCTGACAGGCCTGCTGAGTTCCTCAAGCACCTTCAGGGCTTGGTTAGTTCAGTTGACAGGCTGGCTTGTTTGCAAAGTCGGGTAATGCTAATAGCATAGGTTCAACTCCTACACTGACTAAGGTTACCATAAAGGAGTTTGCTTCACAACCTCTCCCCTCACCAGAAATGTGCTGACCCTCATGGTAAACCACCATCTCTCTAATGAGAGAGCATCCCTATAGCCTGGCAGGGCTATAAGAGTGGTCAGTTGGCTGAACAGCAGATATGCAGTTCAGTGTGATACCAGCAACATGGGTTCAGTCCCTACTCTGGCTGAAATTGCCATGGAGGCCACACGTTTTCCACCTTGTCCCTCATCTGAGGCATGGCATCCCCCAAGTTAAACTGTCACCAGTTCACTCTCTACTGGGACAGCAGCCTTTGGGTTTACAACACAAAATAACTGAGGATACTGTAAACTAAGAACAAAAACAGAAGTTGCTGGAAAAGCTCAGCAGCATCTGTGAAGGAGAAAACAGAGTTAACGTTTCAGGTCCGGTGACCCTTCCTCGAACGCTCCCCGAAACGTTAACTCTGTTTTTTTCCTTCACAGATGCTGCCAGACCTGCTGAGCTTTTCTAGCCTTTTGTTTTAGTTGGACTATGCAATCCTTAGCATTTTCTACTTTTGTTTCAGTCAGGTAATTTATTTGGTGCCAATGTGGAAGCTACTTGGAAGTCTCAAAGAGACTTAAAGAGTGTTACAACAGCATTGATTCCTTGGACAATGGAGATTATGGTGGGAGAGGCGTAATAGCTTTGATAATGAAATAATTACTCAGATGCCTAAACTGATGATCTAGAGACCTGTTATAGGAACGACATTATTGCACTGGACAGGGTTCAGAAAAGATTTACAAGAATGTTGCTGGGGATGAAGGGTTTGAGATATAAAAAAAGACCAGAAGGACTGGGACATTTTTCATTGGCGTGTAGGAGATTGAGGGGTGACCTTATAAAAGTTTATACAATCATGAGGGGCATTGATAAGGTGAAAAGAGGGCCTTTTCTTAAGGGTGGGGGAGTTCAAAACCAGGGAGCATATTTTTAAGGTGAGAGCAGAAAGATTTAAAAACATCGTGGGCAACTTTTTTCACACAGGGATGAACTGACAGAGAAAGTGGTGGATGCAGGTACAGTCATAATGTTTAAAAGACATTTGGACACGTTCACGAACAAGAAAGGTTTGGAGGGATATGGGCCAAGTGCAAGTAGCTAGAAATAGTTTGGCTTGGTAGCTGTGGGCTGGTTGAACTGAAGGGTCTGTTTCCATGCTGTATGACACTATGACTCCGTGAGCTAAAATTCTACCATGGCAATAAGGGAATTTAAATACAACAAGTGAAATGAATCTGAAATAGCTAGCTGCTAAAAGTGGCTGCCTTTTTCACTTCTTTCACAGTGTGAGGCCCTGATGCTCTAATTGACCTGGAGAAGGTTATGGTGAGCTGCTTCCTCATACCATCGCAGTCCATATGTCTCTGCTGTCTCTTTAAATAATTCCTTGCAGCATTTAACTAGCATGTTTGTGTTGAAAGTAAAATTCTATCTTTTTAAAAATAGAGTTCTCCGACATCTTGCAAAGGATTCACATGCTGTTTCCTGCACTGAGTCTGAATGACAGATAGAGGCCACCCCTAAAATAAGTGTTCTGTTTTCAGCACAAGGGCAAAATGACTGAAATTGACATAGGAACACAAGATAATTTGTTTTGCAAGCAGGAATTCTTTTAAAGATACAAGGCTTCCACTGGAAGGGCCTGTGTCAATATATTTTGTAGAAGGGTATTGCGCTCAAAGAGTTGCCCACCAGTGGCTGTGACATGAAGGTGCCAGCCACAGAGAGAGTCAATGCTTCAGGGTGCCAAGGGAGTAGGCAGCCACATGAGCCTCACAGAATCCCTACAATGCAGATGCAGGCCATGCAGTCCATCTAGCCCATACCAACCCCTTCCATGAAACGAATCATGGGACATTGTGGGGGTGTGAGATTGACATAGGACCCTTCTGCACAGCAAGATGTCTTTGACTGAGGCCTACTGACCATGGAGGGAAGCTGACTAATCAGGTGACTGTGCTATTAGGGAAAGCAAGCCAAGGCATGGATGTTGTGACCATTCAGGTAGGCTCTAAGTAAGTGGGTGCTCAGAGAGAAAGCAAAGAGCTCTAAGAGGCAGCCTGATCCAGTTCATGACCTGGGTGCCTGTGAGCAAAATGTCCTCGCTGAAGCTTTTCAATGCTCGCTGCAAATATACCCTGCAATGCAGCTCAATGCTTTCAGTGGGAAAGTGACCTGTCCAAAATACATGGATTGAAGTGGACAACCAGTTACCTTTGCTAGCAAATTTTGCACTTACAATTATTTACAGCCCTAAATGCACAAGATATTATTCTTGTTTATTTCTAGATATTAAAATACTCTGTAATAGTATGATTTTATTTTAAAAAGCTGGAGTATTTTGTCTGTCTAGCTGACATCTGGTTGTTTTATTGGGAAAATGTAAATGCTTGCAGGCCCCTGCTTTCACAATGGGTCAATCAACTTGTGGTGAGAAGCTAAGCAGAGCATCTCAGGTTCACGATCTCAATACTTACAGGTACACCATAATTGTTTTCGTTGTTCTTTAGGAAGTGATGTTACATGGAAACTAAACTAGAGATTCTTCTACTGTCTAATAACTAGTTGTTCCTGTTGAAAATAGAGTCTATATACAGTCTCCAATTGGGACAAAATGGTGCTAGGGGAATCATTAATTTGCCAACACTCACTGCTTGGATTTGTGTATAAAAGTTGGTCAACTGGGTAAAAACCTATTCAGACATAGAGCTGCACAGCAGGGGAAACAGAACCTTCGATCCAACTCATCCATGCTGACCAGATATCCTAAATTAATCTAGATCTATTTGCCAGCATTTAGCCAATATACTTCTAAATGCTTCCTATATGTGTACCCATCCAGATACCTTTTAAATGTAATTATACCAGCCTCTAACACTTCGTCTGGCTGCTCATTTCATAGACACAGCACCATCTGCATGAAAATGTTGCCGCTTAGGTCCCTTCCCCCTCTTAACTTAAACCTATACCCTCATTTTTGTACTCTGCTACCCTGGGGAAAAGTCCCTGTCTATTCACCCTATCTATGTCCCTCACAGAGTCATAGAGTCATTCAGGACCAAAACAGATCCTTTGGTCTAACCAGTCCATGCTGAACATAAACCCAAACTAGACTAGTCCCACCCTGCTCCTGGCCCATAATCCCCCAAACCTTTCCTATTCATGTACTTCTCCAAATGTCTTTTAAATGTTGTAATTGTATCCACATCCACCACTTCCTCTGGAAGCTCATTCTACACGCAAACCATCCTCTGTGTGAAAAATTTACCCTCGTGTCTTTTCTAAATCTCTCTCCTCTCACCTTAAAAATGCACCCCCAAGTCTTGAAATCTCCCATCCTAGGGGAGAGACAACTACCATTAACTCTTTCTATATGCATGATTTTATAAGCCTCTATTGGGCCACCCTTCAGGCTCCAGGGGAAATAGACCGAGCCTTTCCCTCCAACTCAAACCCTCCAACAGGTGGGAAAGGGATGCGGGGATGATATCTACCCTGGGACATCCAGTCCTAACCTACAGGCAGTTTACTTTTTTATTGCCTCATAAATATTAGTCCATTAATCTATTAGTGGTTACCAGAGGCAAGGTCACTGGACTTGATATATGAACGCTGCTTTCTCTCCATAAATGCTGCCAGGCCTGTGAGTTTCTCCAGCAATTTCTGGTCTTGAATGTTAGTGGTGTGGGTTAAAGGATAAAAACCGATTAAAGCAATAAGAGAACTCCTTGCTTTCTCTAAACAAAGTGACAGTGGATCTTTTACAGCTACATTGGGAGAATTCCTGGTACAGTGCCTTATTCCTTGTATGACAACACCTGACAAAAACACTTCCCTCAGCACTGCACTGAAGTATCAGCCTAGATTATGTGCTCCAATCCCAGGATGCTATTACAGAACCAAGCTGACATTTGTACAAAATAAAATAAAATGTAAATTTATTCATAAGGCACAGTTTCACTGTACCTTGGAAATCTCACCTGCTACTAGACTTCTTGTGGTTGACATTAGCTGCTCATCTGTCCTTTGAAATGTCGATTGAATTGTTGAATTTGATACCAGGGTTTTGAGCTCACTACAGATATCTCAGCTGTCAGCTGGAATCTCCAGACTCTCGAAGTACAGGAGCAAAGCCCTTTCTGTCCAGGCCTAATGGCTGCAATTGAAATATCATTTTACATTGCAGATCAAGGTCTCTCTTAGCTGATGTCTACATACAGGCTCAACATGTTATTTTTGTGGAAAGAGTTCAAGGGTGTGAAATTTACATTGCACCCGATCCCTGTAGTTCCATGTTGGATGTGTTTGGTTGAAATAATCTTCTCCTGGCATGCCTCTAAGTTGTTCTTGCGACAAAGTACATTATGATGTGGGTAGATAATTTTCCTAACTCTCAAAACTTCTCAGTACTAGGAGACTGTCTTTACTTCAGCTCATTTTAGTCTGGCTTGGATGATCTTACCAGGAGTTATACTGTTGTGTTGAATGGTGTGTAGTACTTTGATTAAGTTGGGATCGTTTACAAATACATATATACATGCTTAATTGCCTATGTGTGAGTGCGTATGTATGTGTGTGTGCATATGTATGGGTGAGTGCATGTGAGTCTGAGAGCGTGTATGTATATGTTTTGTGAGCCTGTGAGTATGCATGTGTGTGTACATGTACATGTGTCTATGTGCATGCATATGTGTACGTGTAAGTTCACATGCGCGTGTGTGCGTGTGTGTGTGTGTGTGTGTGTGCGTGCACACATGTGCGTGCGTGTGTGTGTGTGTGACTACAGATACTCAGTGAAGTCCTCTGGGCACATTTAGAGCTTCCGGAAAATAATCTGTATTCTGAACTTTGAACATGTTTCTATCTAAATTTGTTAAGTTCTGTGATATTTTAATGTTCTGTAAATAAAACAGTTGTATTTCTGCATTGTTTTGAGATAATTTAGACAACCAGGAAGTACCACAAGCTGACAAATCACACATTACTTCCAGCATAGCACTACAAATTACATCGTCACACAAATGCAATGACACCACATCAAGGTGCAATTGTTAGAACAGGTAACAAGCACCGGGAGAGAATGGCCTCCTACTCCCACAGCCCTCATATTCTTCTCTGGCCTCTGCCATCGTTCTGTGCCTGCAGTGCGCCATGCTTATCTTCAGGAAACAGAGTCAGTATTAGAATACCCTCACACCCTTTCCTAGAACCCTGTGGCTGCAAGCTCTCCGTGATGGGCAACCCCTTGCCCTCTTGGGGTCCTGCTGTTGTTGGGGTCTCTGTCAGCTCTTATCCTCCTGCGTGCATCAAAACTTTCTCAGCAGCCCAAGAACCAGTGCTCTCAATGCAAATTACCTACTGTGACAACAGCAGGAGCAAAACAGATTCTTCACTCTGACAGCAGCCTTTGGTGGCATGCCCTGCAGGTATGGGACTCAGTACACTTCACCATCTGCGGATACATACTGCAGCCAGAGAATGAGGAACATGTCTCCACCATCCTTCCACATTCAGACTCATTTCATACAGCAACTTGGTGAAGGAGTCATGCTGGACTGAGTGAGCACTCAATGTCAACGAGATGGAAGTGCCTGCAGTGCTCATCCTAGACCCACATCAAATGCCCCATGATTCATCGCATTCAGAACAGAACACCTTTACACTGACATGGTAGATGTTAATGTGATGTTGTGTGGAAGTTGCACAAATGATGATTCCTCTTCAGCCAGCATTGATGTCTAATGTCCTTTAGGGAAGGAAACTGCCATCTTTACCTGGTCCAGCCTAAATGTGACTCCAGTCCCACAGCAATGTGGTTGACTCTGAGTTACCCTCTGGGTAATTAGGGATGGGCAATAAATGCTGCCTGGTCAACGACACCCTCATCCTGTGAATGAATAAAATAAAAAAAATCTTTTTTTATTGTTACTTCCACTAACTTCAACACTGTGGCACCCAAGTTAAATCTGTAAGCCCCGATGGCATTTTGCAAATTGCTTTGGACAAATATCTGAGCTCTAAGCACACTCACACTTCATGCACAGCATATGGGTGATGAAGTGATCAATAATTATCTGGAATTTACAAGAGACAGCTTCATGTGTTTGTTGGTACAACGTCCTAGCATCCTGCCAGGATTCCACACACTCATCCACTGGATTGTCGGATGAGGGATGCCAGTGTCGGTGGATGAGGAATGTTGATGACTCATTTCCCCTGCTTCACAGAGGTCCCCTTGGGGCAGGAGGCAAGCTGAATCCATCATGTTACCCGTTCTGGTTTCCACTGACTTTGAGCTTGTTTGGCAGCATTGGTAAGATAGGAAGCTAAACATCGATGAGGCGAGTTGGGCTGTTAATAAGGCAGCTAATAGGCAGCAATTCCCTTTAATTGTCAACTCACCAGAACTCACAAGAAAGTCGCCACATTTCTTACGAAAGGCAGAAAAGATGGTGCATTATGCTTCAGAGATGGGTGCCATTAGATCTCGCTTAGTTCTGGCACAAATTTCATTGCGGCCAACATCACTTGGACTCTGGTGAGTTTTGTTTTTATTCATTCACTGCATGTGGGCATTGCTGGTTAAACTGGCATTTATTTTCCATGCCCATTTGACCAGAGCGCAGTTAAGAGTCACCTACATTGCTGTGGGTCTGGAGTCACATGTAGACCAGACCAGGTAACAATGGCAGAGATAATGGGAACTGCAGATGCTGGAGATTCCAAGATAATAAAATGTGAGGCTGGATGAACACAGCAGGCCAAGCAGCATCTCAGGAGCACAAAAGCTGACGTTTCGGGCCTAGACCCTTCATCAGAGAGGGGGATGGGGGGAGGGAACTGGAATAAATAGGGAGAGAGGGGGAGGCGGACCGAAGATGGAGAGTAAAGAAGATAGGTGGAGAGAGTGTAGGTGGGGTGGTAGGGAGGGGATAGGTCAGTCCAGGGAAGACGGACAGGTCAAGGAGGTGGGATGAGGTTAGTAGGTAGCTGGGGGTGTGGCTTGGGGTGGGAGGAAGGGATGGGTGAGAGGAAGAACCGGTTAGGGAGGCAGAGACAGGTTGGACTGGTTTTGGGATGCAGTGGGTGGGGGGGGGGGAAGAGCTGGGCTGGTTGTGTGGTGCAGTGGGGGGAGGGGATGAACTGGGCTGGTTTAGGGATGCAGTAGGGGAAGGGGAGATTTTGAAACTGGTGAAGTCCACATTGATACCATATGGCTGCAGGGTTCCCAGGCGGAATATGAGTTGCTGTTCCTGCAACCTTCGGGTGGCATCATTGTGGCAGTGCAGGAGGCCCATGATGGACATGTCATCAAGAGAATGGGAGGGGGAGTGGAAATGGTTTGCGACTGGGAGGTGCAGTTGTTTGTTGCGAACTGAGCGGAGGTGTTCTGCAAAGCGGTCCCCAAGCCTCCGCTTGGTTTCCCCAATGTAGAGGAAGCCGCACCGGGTACAGTGGATGCAGTATACCACATTGGCAGATGTGCAGGTGAACCTCTGCTTAATGTGGAATGTCATCTTGGGGCCTGGGATGGGGGTGAGGGAGGAGGTGTGGGGACAAGTGTAGCATTTCCTGCGGTTACAGGGGAAGGTGCCGGGTGTGGTGGGGTTGGAGGGCAGTGTGGAGCGAACAAGGGAGTCACGGAGAGAGTGGTCTCTCCGGAAAGCAGACAGGGGAGGGGATGGAAAAATGTCTTGGGTGGTGGGGTCGGATTGTAAATGGCGGAAGTGTCGGAGGATAATGCGTTTTGTCCGGAGGTTGGTAGGGTGGTGTGTGAGAACGAGGGGGATCCTCTTGGGGCGGTTGTGGCGGGGGCGGGGTGTGAGGGTTGTGTCGCGGGAAATGCGGGAGACGCGGTCAAGGGCGTTCTCGATCACCGTGGGGGCAAAGTTGCGGTCCTTAAAGAACTTGGACATCTGGGATGTGCGGGAGTGGAATGTCTTATCGTGGGAGCAGATGCGGCGGAGGCGGAGGAATTGGGAATAGGGGATGGAATTTTTGCAGGAGGGTGGGTGGGAGGAGGTGTATTCTAGGTAGGTGTGGGAGTCGGTGGGCTTGAAATGGACATCAGTTACAAGCTGGTTGCCTGAGATGGAGACTGAGAGGTCCAGGAAGGTGAGGGATGTGCTGGAGATGGCCCAGGTGAACTGAAGGTTGGGGTGGAAGGTGTTGGTGAAGTGGATGAACTGTTCGAGCTCCTCTGGGGAGCAAGAGGCGGCGCCGATACAGTCATCAATGTACCGGAGGAAGAGGTGGGGTTTGGGGCCTGTGTAGGTGCGGAAGAGGGACTGTTCCACGTAACCTACAAAGAGGCAGGCATAGCTGGGGCCCATGCGGGTGCCCATGGCCACCCCCTTAGTCTGTAGGAAGTGGGAGGAGTCAAAAGAGAAGTTGTTGAGTGTGAGGACGAGTTCAGCTAGGCGGATGAGAGTGTCGGTGGAGGGCGCCTGGTCGGGCCTGCGGGACAGGAAGAAGCGGAGGGCCTTGAGGCCATCTCCATGCGGAATGCAGGTGTACAGGGACTGGACGTCCATGGTGAATATGAGGTGTTGGGGGCCAGGGAATTGGAAGTCCTGGAGGAGGTGGAGGGCGTGGGTGGTGTCACGGACGTAGGTGTGGAGTTCCTGGGCCAAAGGGGAGAAAATGGAGTCCAGATAGGTGGAGATGAGTTCGGTGGGGCAGGAGCAGGCTGAGACGATGGGTCGACCAGGGCAGGCAGGTTTGTGGATTTTGGGAAGGAGATAGAAACGGGCCGTGCGGGGTTGGGGAACAATGAGGTTGGAGGCTGTGGGTGGGAGGTCCCCTGAGGTGATGAGGTCGTGAATGGTGTTGGAGATGATGGTTTGGTGCTCGGGTGTGGGGCCATGATCGAGGAGGCGGTAGGAGGTGGTGTCGGAGAGTTGGCGTCTGGCCTCGGCGATGTAGAGGTCAGTACGCCATACTACCACTGCGCCACCCTTGTCTGCAGGTTTGATGGTGAGGTTGGGGTTGGAGCGGAGGGAGTGGAGGGCTGCCCGTTCTGCGGGGGAGAGGTTGGAGTGGGTGAGAGGGGTGGAGAGGTTGAGGCGGTTAATGTCTCGACGGCAGTTGGAGATGAAGAGGTCGAGGGAGGGTAGGAGGCCTGGGGGTGGTGTCCAGGAGGAGGACTTGTGTTGGAAGCGGGTGAAGGGGTCAGTGGAAGGAGGGTTGGGTTCCCGGTTGAAGAAGTAGGCATGGAGGCGAAGACGGCGGAAAAACTGCTCTATGTCCGACCGTGACTGGTATTCGTTGATGTGTGGTTGTAGGGGGACAAAGGTGAGCCCCTTGCTAAGGACTGACCGTTCGTCCTCAGTCAGTGGGAGGTCTGGGGGGATGGTGAAGATGCGGCAGGGCTCAGTGTGGCTGTCTCCTCTGGGGTTGCAGGCTGTGGAGGTATTGCTTTCCCTCAAGGATATTAATGAACCGGGTGGGATTTTCCTGAAAATCAGCAATGGATTACTGGTCGTCATTAGCCTTTTAATTTCAGGGTTTTTAAAATTCAAATTCTACCATTTGCTGTGGCAGGATTCGAACCTGGCTCCTCAGAACATTCCCTGGGCCCAGTGATAATCGTACTAGGTCGTTGATTTTAAAAGCTTCCTGCCATGGACTATCTGTTCTTAATTTAACACACATTCACTTCACAGAACTGCACTTCACGTAAAGCAGTTACATTTATTCTGCTCTTCCTCAGTGCCAGGCTCTCTCTTTGACCATTCTACATGAAAGATGTCTCAGATGTCGTGAATCACCTCTCATGTAAACATTGCACTGTGATGGGCTGAGCTTGGTATTTACAATCAGTTCAGCCGTGTATATCTTAAATCAGATGCTCAATCAACACTTTGAGAAGTTCCACACTCTGTTACGAAGAGACATTACATGCTGTTTATGTTTACTGTAATTATAGTTTGTCATAGATTAATTACACTACCCTGCTCAATTGGCAGACTTGGCCCAGTGCTAATACTCACATTTATTTGCTCAACATAAAAGCTTTGTGAAAGTCCTTGAAAAAATTCCATGTGACACATTCATCCGTTTTGCTATAAAAGTCATTGCAACAATTGGTATCAGTCAGAGATATTTTGACATTATCTGAAAGATTACAATACGCAGTTTTGGTCCCAAATCTCGTGATAGTTGTGAAGGTTCTGCTATGAATGTGTAGGAAGCCAATATAGATGATACCTAAATTTCAATCTGTTAAAATGAAGAACAGGCTTGTAGAGTTAGATTTCTGCTTTATTTTACAGCAATTAGGCTGTTGCGAGATATGATATGTTTTTTATTCAAATCATAAAATTTTAGATAAAGCATATATAAAATCTTAGCACAGGCAGAGTGCTAAACCGCTCGTTTTATTAAATCCCAATCCCCTTGTCTTTCCTCACAGCATTTAGTAGTTCTCTTCAAGTGTTTCTTTATTTCCTTCTTAAATTATTTCAAGTGACTAACTTTCAGCAGTTATTTTCCATGTGAAGTAATTCTCTATCTTAATGGTACAGTGGACTTGGGCATGGCTGTATGGAAATTTGTTGTAAATGCACTCATTAAATTAACTTCGGTTCCCTAAAAATTTGAAAACTAAGTCTGACACAAAATTCCAGTCTGTAGGTTTTCATTGATGTCTTCTAAAGAACAGCCAGCAAGTCAGAAAGGGAGCGCACTAAATGTTATTCAGAAGGCCACTTGCGACATTGTGGCAGTGCCCCTACTTATGGACCAGGTGGCACTGCTGCAAGTCCCGCCCACTGCAGAGGTGTTTAATAGTATCTCTGGACAGGTTGATGAGAAAAATAATTATCTCAATGCTATGAATCAAGTATAAATTGCAATCAGATGAGTCAAGGCAAACTTGAAAGGGTAGGGAAAAGATTTACAAGGATGTTGCCAGGGTTGGTGGGTTTGAACTATAGGGAGACGCTGAATAGTCTGGGTCTTTTTTCCCCTGGGGCATCGGAGGCTGAAGAGTGGCCTCATAAAAGTTTATAAAATCATGAGAGGCATGGATAGAGTGAATACCCAAGTTCTCTTCCCCTGGATAGGGGAATTCAAAACTAGAGGCTGTAGGTTTAAGCTGAGAGGGAAAGGATTTAAAAGGGACCTAAGGGGCAACATTTTCACACAGAGGATGGTGCGTGAATGGAATGAGCCAGAGGAAGTGGTGGAGGCTGGAACAATTACAACATTTAAAAGGCACCTGGGTGGGTGTATGCATAAGAAGGATTTAGGAAGATATGGGCCAAATGCTGGCAGATGGGGCCAGATCAATTTGGGATATATGACTAAGTTGGGATAGGTTGGGCTGAAGGGTCTGTTTCTGTGCTGTACGTCCTTACGACAATGACTGTAAGTCAAGGGCACATCCTTCTTCATTGATTGAGGAAAAGTAGCTGAGGGACTGAGAGATTCCATGCCTACCCCAGAGTGCATGAGAGAAATTAGAAATTAACTGAAAGCTGTCAGCACTGAATTATGACAGAGAAGATTTGTTAAACCCAATAGACTGTGAGTGCACTTCCACAGTTAGCAGTCCCTTGGCTCCCACAGGGGAACCACTTCAAATGGTCAGTCGATTAGATGTTGCACATTTGAAACATTGCACAAAAATCCAGCATTGTATCAATTCCAATTGTCAACATTCACGTATCACACAACAAATGCCCTGTACCTGAACATTGTCTAAGTATTCCACTTGCCTGGCTACATTTTGCAGGAGACTAGCCTACAATGACAATAGATGATGTGAAGAACTGGGTTGGAATGTGATGGTTTGAGCAGTTGTATGGCGGAAGCGACACTGCTGTTACAAATCTTGAAAGCAATTTGGAATTTGTGTGTGTGTGTGTGTGTGTGTGTGTGTGTGTGTGTGTGTGTGTGTGTGTGTGTGTGTGTGTGTGTGTGTGTGTGTGTGTGTGTGTGTGTGTGGGGCGCTGTCTTCTCTCTGCTGCTTTGTACACTCTTTACTGCCAGACCTAAACTAATTGATCCCATCAGGTCCTGCAGATTTATCTAACTTAATGCTTTTCAACACATCCAACATTTCCTCCTTTTTTTATATTGACATGCCCCAGAATATTTGTCCGAAGACTCACCATCTGCTATGTCCTTCTTCTTTGTGAATACCAATGCATAGCATTCGTTAAGGACCTTGCCCACTTCCTTCAGTTCCATGTTCCTTTGTCCTTGAGAGAGCCTACCCTTCCTGTAGCTGTGTTCTCACTCCTTATAAATGCAGAGATGGGCTGAGAGGTGGCAGATGGAGTTCAACCTGGATAAATGCGAGGTGATGCATTTTGGAAGGTCGAATTTGAAAGCTGAGTACAGGATTAAGGATAGGATTCTTGGCAGCGTGGAGGAACAGAGGGATCTTGGTGTGCAGATACATAGATCCCTTAAAATGGCCACCCAAGTGGACAGGGTTGTTAAGAAAGCATATGGTGTTTTGGCTTTCATTAACAGGGGGATTGAGTTTAAGAGTCGTGAGATCTTGTTGCAGCTCTATAAAACTTTGGTTAGACCGCACTTGGAATACTGCGTCCAGTTCTGGGCGCCCTATTATAGGAAAGATGTGGATGCTTTGGAGAGGGTTCATTGGAGGTTTACCAGGATGCTGCCTGGACTGGAGGGCTTATCTTATGAAGAGAGGTTGACTGAGCTCGGACTCTTTTCATTGGAGAAAAGGAGGAGGAGAGGGGACCTAATTGAGGTATACAAGATAATGAGAGGCATAGATAGAGTTGATAGCCAGAGACTATTTCCCAGGGCAGAAATGGCTAGCACGAGGGGTCATAGTTTTAAGCTGGTTGGTGGAAAGTATAGAGGGGATGTCAGAGGCAGGTTCTTTACGCAGAGAGTTGTGAGAGCATGGAATGCGTTGCCAGCAGCAGTTGTGGAAGCAAGGTCATTGGGGTCATTTAAGAGACTGCTGGACATGTATATGGTCACAGAAATTTGAGGGTGCATACATGAGGATCAATGGTCGGCACAACATTGTGGGCTGAAGGGCCTGTTCTGTGCTGTACTGTTCTATGTTCTATGTTCTATGTATAAACCACCTTGGGATTTTCCTTCATCCTGTTTGCCAAAGATATTTGATGGCCCCGTTTAGCCCTCCTAAGTCCTTATGTGAGTTATTTCCTGCTATCTTTCTATTCTTCAAATGTTATGTCTTCAGTTTCCTAAACCTTACAAATGCCTTCTTTGTCTTTTTGCCTAAGCTCTCAATTTATCTTGTCATCCAAAGTTCCCGAATCTTGCCATCTTATCCTTCATTTACACAGAAACAAGTTGGCCCTGATCTCTAATTAACTAGTCTTTAAAGAAATCCCCCACACCAGATGTGGATTTAAATGCAAACAGAGTGCCTTACACCTGATGACCAGGCCTTTACCCGCGATGAAGGGGGTGTGATGCTCCCAAAAGCCCATTTTCTACCTCACCTTTGCTCCTAAGACTTCGCACATGCTATGGCCCTTTTGAACCATATTCCCAGCACCTTCAGGTAACCTGATGGAGGAAGGGATAAAGGATCGGCCGGCTCAGTTCCCAAAGAACATGGCTTCGCTCTTGCCTCAATTTGTCTTGGACTCCTGAGGCCATTTCAAACTAGTTGCAGATGCTCATGAGTCTGCGCATTGACAGCAGATCCCAGCAGAAAAGGGCGATTTCATCTATACATAAGGAGGCTTTGACTTGCAGGCCTCTGCTGCCTGGAATCGTCACCCCTGATGGACATAGCATAGGGCTGTATACAACACACAAACAAGGCAGGAGAGAATGGGCAGCCCTGCCTGACTCCAGATTGACCAGGAAGATTTCTGATTCCCAAACATTGATTGAGACTGCGCTAACAATGCTCATGTAGAGCAGTTAGATCCAATTGTGCATTCCTTGCCCAAATCCCATTTTGCAGACCATGTCTCATATGTAGGTATGCAATATCCTGTCAAATGCCTTCTCCTGGTCCAGGCTGATGAGGCAGGCATTGGCCACCATCCACACGCCACCAGCCCCACCCAAGCTCCCGTCCCTATCCCTGTCATGCACATAAACAATCACATCTATGAGGAGCACAAGGCTCTCAGAGATCATCCTGCCCGGTACAGCGCAGGCTTGGTGGGGATAAATCACCCTAGACAAGATTTTGTAGTCTGCATTTAACAACACAAATTTTCAATTTCCTTCCTGCCACACTTCCACTTGTAGGTGGGAGTAATGGTACCTTTCTTCATGGATTTACATGCTGCCTGCTAGGAGCACACCGTCGTACACCTTCAGCAGGATCTGGCCAATCAAATCCCACAAAGCCGAATCCAACTCGAATCCAAGCCAGTAAGCCATTGCTTCCAGAAGTTTTATTCTTTTCTCAGGACTCAAGGGCCTTGGTCAGCTCATCCAGAGATAACAGCTGGTCCAGCTCTCCCACATGT
The DNA here is from genome assembly GCF_030684315.1 of Stegostoma tigrinum. Classification (NCBI taxonomy): domain Eukaryota; kingdom Metazoa; phylum Chordata; class Chondrichthyes; order Orectolobiformes; family Stegostomatidae; genus Stegostoma; species Stegostoma tigrinum. The sequence goes on along the minus strand of NC_081376.1, from coordinate 45,269,506 downwards.
TAAGACCTCTATGATAGAAGATAGGAATGACTGAGGAGCTGTGCTGTCTGTTGGCTCCATGTCATACAGCCTGGCTTACAAGGATTTGCTGATCCTCAGGATGACAAACTGAGATGACGCTACAATCCAATTTCTTCCTTCAGCTTCTGAACATGGAGCTCTCCCTGTGCACCTTCTGGAAGAAGAAACATGAGCATGTCTTATCCTGCTCCACACTGTGGTCCCTGGACCTTGCTTTGCTGGCTCTTCACCTCCTAGAGATCTTTTGTGACATCAACCCTCATCATCTGCGAGACGAGCAGGTTCTGCACCTTTTTCTGGAGTTTTCTCCATCTCTCTCTCTCTCTCTCATCTTCTGAACACCTTTGTGGATAAAGAACCACAAAATTTGATGTTCCCCTTGACTGTTTCCCACCAGTCCGATGGAGGCTAAAAGAGGGGCTTCATAGTTCTCCAATCTATGTAATCCCTTTTACGGTCCTCATGTAGTGTGGTAGATGACTTTTCTTTTTCTACTGTCTAAGTTACCACAAAGAAATGTGGCATAATGTGACTTAACTTTTAACAGCCATTATTGATCATGTTATTGGAAGACTCAACATGAGATATTTGAAGATAAAGCTGCAGTTAAACTTTGGACAGACAATTCGGTAAACATTGTTCAAAACTCAATCAACAAGATGCTTGATCTGAACTTTAAGACACAATTAGACGTATGAATTTAATTGGTTAGGTTGCAGTTGTTACAACTCATCATATCCTCCAAGATAACAACAGCTCTACACCTTGTTATCTCAGATTCTCCAGCATCTGCAGTTCCCACTATCTCATCATACCCTCCCTTAGCTTGAAAATATACAAGAGTTTACTTACTCTGGGTTATTTGTAGCCATAGATTTCTGCTTCTCAGGCAGCTATTTGTTAATGCCAAGAAAGTCAGACAAAAATAGTTGCTCTCTCCTAACCCTTGAGACACTGAAAAAGGCGAGTTTACAAAATTCCCGAAAGAGTCTGGCCAACTGCTTGCTACTTATACAATATTGAAGAGTAATTAGATAACATGCTATGTAAACCTCAGGAAATGAAAGGTCAGCGATCGCTTTTATATTGTATTTGGGACGACAGACGTAAACCTACCCCAAATCTCCCAGGTAAGCCAAGTAAGCCACACCAGAAACCTCTTTCCATCAACACAAAAATAGTAATGCAACTGCAGCTTTCATGATATTGACGGCGAGGAATTTGTTACGTGCTTGTGCCAATTTCTCCTGTAATTCAAATAAATTTTCTATCCAGACTAGAAATTCTGTTTGAAATACAAAATGCATGATAAGAGTCAATGAAGAAAGTTCTCAATTGCATCAAAAGAGAAATACTGGTCTAATTCGCCATTAAATTTTATGGTTATAAAAATCATCAGTGAGAGTGCATTGTTAAAATGCCACACACTTTGTAAGTGAAAGCCATTATTTTGTTTTGTAGCTCGATTATCATTAGACAGAGCAATACAGAGCCCGTGCACAAAATGTGAGATGCACACAGGTGATGTATAAGTGAGGTAACTCTGGAATGGCACTGGTGGTTCTCTCACCTTAAAAGCCAAAAGTTGTAGGTATAGGCTCCACATCAGAGTTTTCAGCATAACATCTAGATTGAATCTTCGGCATGGTTCCCAGGAAGTGTTGTATTGTCATAAGTGCTGCTCTCTTTATGAGATGCTAACTCAAAGTGCTGGCTCAGGTGGATGGAAAATTACCCAGAATATTATTTTAAGAAGCTGTTCTGAGCAATATTTATTCATTCATCAATAGTCTATAAGACCATAAGACATAGGAGTGGAAGTAAGGCCATTCGGCCCATCAAGTCCACTCCGCCATTTAAATCATGGCTGATGGGCATTTCAACACCACTTCCCTGCACTCTCCCCGTAGCCCTTGATTCCTTTTGAGATCAAGAATTTGTCGATCTCTGCCTTGAAGGCATCCAATGTCCCGACCTCTACTGCACTCTGCAGCGATGAATTCCACAAGCCCTCTACTCTCTGGCTGAAGAAATGTCATCTCATTTCAGTTTTAAATTTACCCCCTCTAATTTTAAGGCTGTGCCCACGGGTCCTAGTCTCCCCGCCTAACGGAAACAACTTCCTAGCGTCCACCCCTTCTAGACCGTACATTATCTTGTAAGTTTCTATTCGATCTCCCCTCAACCTTCTAAACTCTAATGAGAGTACAATCTCAGGATCCTTAGCCATTTATCATACGTTAAACCTACCATTCCAGGGATCATCCGTGTGAATCTCTGCTGGACACGCTCCAGGGCTAGTATGTCCTTCCTGGGGTGTGGGGCCCAAAATTGGACACAGTATTCTAAATGGGGCCTCACTAGAGCTTTATAAAGCCTCAGAAGCACATTGCTGCTTTTATATTCCAACCCTCTTGAGATAAAGCTTTTATATTTCAACCCTCTTGAGATAAATGAATCTGATAAAGAAAAGAATGCTGATTAGGATTTTATGATGGCAATGAAAGCAAAACTTTGAGCATTCATTCCCATTAATCAACTGATGGGCAACAGCAATGGCAGTGAATGTAATGGCCTAGAAGCATTACCATGAGACTATTAATCTAGAGACCAAGCTAGCCTTCAGGAGACTTGGATTCAAGCCCTGCCCTTGCAGGTGATGGAATTTGAGTTTAATTGAAAAAAGATCTGGCATTAAGACTCCATTGTGACACTGAAGCAATTGTTGACCTTTAGGAGCAATCTGTCTGGTCCACTAATGCCCCTTTGGGAAGGTAACTGCCATCCTTATTGGTCAGAGCTGCATGTAGCTCCAGATCCACAGCTCACTTTCAATTCTGGGCAATTAGGGATAAGCCACAAAAGCTGGCCCAACAAGGGACATCCACATCTTGTAAATGTATAAAACAGAAAGCTTGGAGACCCAACAGAATAATATGGAAATTGAAAACTTACTGTTGATTCTATATTTCTCCAGCATTCATGTTACTGAGGCCACTCCCCACCTCCATGCTAGACTGCAAACAATGGAAATCAATTCAGGCACTCTTATACTGTTGATTTTGTTAAAATGTCTGCCATCATTCTTGATGAATGCAGGGAAACTGGGTTTTCACTAATGCATTGATTTCAATATTACTTGTGAACACCATCATTGGCTCCAAAAAGCTGGTTTTATATACCATGGTTGGTATCTCATTTCAGTTTGCAGAATCTTGCTATGTAGTTTACTGAAGAGGCCAGTTTTGGTCAACCCACGTATTTGGGGTACTGGAGTCACATGTAGGCCAAGCTAGGTGAGGATGGCAGATTTCTTTCGGTAAAGGGCATTAGTAAACCAAAAGGATTTCTACAACAATCATGGTGCTCTGAGACTAGCTTTTATTAAATTCAAATTCCACCATCTGCCAGAGTGGGATTTGAACCCTTGATCGCAGAGCAATAACCTGAGCCTCTGGATTGTGAGCCCAATTACATTACCACTACATCATTACCTTCCCATAGCACTTTACAAAATGCCAAGGATGCCAAAGCTGCTATGTACTGCAGGTTTTGTTTTCCTCTAGGGTTCCATCAGAATTTACCACACAATGTAATTTTTGAACTGTAATAAAATATACAAATCTGTCAGATAATTTATATGGATGAAGTGTGACATGCAATGAGAGCTGAAAACAAGGAAGCTGGCATGGTTTCCATTGCAGGGGGCTCACGGAATCTTAAATGCTAGCCTTTTCTGCATCAAACATTTCTGTTGATGAGGGTGGATTAAATGTGTTTTTCATTTATCGTTACAGCAAGCATGTTAAATTCATTACTGTGAAGTTTGTGTCATTCCAGTGTGTTTTTCATTGATGGTTCATTGGAGTTGTTTTAATGTGAGGGAAGTGTTATAGAGACATAGAATGAGATTGCAGCGATTATGTCTTACATACAGGTCAAGGGTAAGGTGAGCTACTTAACATAACCATTCAATACCAGCTCCTCACTGCTTCAAATTATTCAAAATAACAGAGCACTTCAACATAAGACTAACATACATTTAAAAATCTACAAGAAAATCTTGACCACTTGTTTAACATTCTTGCATGGGACGTGAGGACAGCTAAAGAAGCTGACATATGACACCTGACCCTAATTCCCACTCTTTCTTCTTGAATTAAAGACAAAGGAATTTTTAATCCCTATGCTGCAAAAGTTTTTATCTGCCAAATGTCTCCATTTGAATAAGAACTCCATGAAGTCATTCATTCACTTGGCCTTCAGGATATCAACAACAATAATTTTATTATCAGTCTCCCTGTGATTCTTTAGACAAGAACATCATATAAATAAATTCATCATTTTCTTCTCAACATGTAAACCTGCCCTGGTTCTGTAAGCCTTGGCAATATTGCCTAAGAAAAGTCTATCAACTTTAGCTTTTAAATTTTCAATTGATCTAAGCTCAAACATTTTTTGGGGGGTAAATGAGTGAAGATTGGGTGAAGAAGGGATAAAAACAGAAATACCTGGAAAATTTCAGCAGGTCTGGCAGTATCTGTGGAGAGAAGTCAGAGTTAACATTTCGGGTCCAGTGACCCTTCCTCAGGAGAAGCCATATCTACATGTTGTGAAGAAGTGCTATTTGTAAAGTCTACTTCTTTGAATATTATGCCCAAGGTCAAGATGCCTCCGGCAAATAAAATAGCTACTGTTTATGTTCCTCTTAACTCCTTCAACCACCTGAATACCCCTGAAATATGGCCTCTTAATCTTGCAAATACAAGCCTACACTGTCCAATCTGCCACTACAATTGAACCTGATTTACCTGATATTCTTCTGGTGAATTTGGACCTCATTCTGTCCAGGAACAAAGTGTTCTTTCTGATGCTTGATGGTTGGAACTAAACCAGAGACACAAATGAAAGAAAGAATTTACATTTATATTTTTCTGGGTCCTTATGGTATTTTTAGGAGCACTCCAACCAGTAGGTTCTTTCTGAACTGCAGCTCCATGAAAACTGGGTCGATGTGGCAGTCAATTTATAAGTACAAATAAATCAAAGCTGAGAAAATGCAAACATGTGAATTAGGAGCAAGATTAGGCCATTAGGCCCCCTCAAGTATGTTCTGCTAATCAATAAGACTGCAACTGGTTTGATCACTTCACATTCCTGCTTACTGTTAATAACCTTTCACCATTTTCCTTATCAAGAATATACCCGCCTCTGCCTAAAAAATGCTCAAGGGTTCTGCTTCTGCTGCCTTTGCAGGAAGGGAGTGCTATGAGCCCCTGTAGGAAACAGTTTCTCCTTATCTCTGAGTTAAATGGGCAAGCCTTTATTTTGAAATAGTCAGCCCCCAATTGCAGAATATGAATGTCCGTAATATGCCTGCAGGATGTTGCAGCTATACTAGCAAGAGGTGTCCTTGAGACAACTGGTAGCTGACTGGTACTTACTCTGCAAGGAAAAACCTTTCATGACCTTTCCTGTAGAGGCTGCTGAAGACGAGAGAACACTTTAATTTTCCTGCACCCCTGGATTTTCCCAGATGCAGGAGACATTGACTGTAAATATAATTGGAAAGCTAGAATGTAGGGAACTTATGTTTAAAACAGCATACTGCTCGTATATGACCCCTGGGCAGTGGATGATGCATTTATGCATCCAGTTTCCTGGTTGTAATCATTGTACGCTCATGCCTTGTCAGTCCTCAAACCTCTCTCGTTTTCAATCCAGACCAGCTAGTTCCATGTTTGTTCTTGGATACAGGGAATATCCCACAGAGAGTTCATGATTGCCATCAGGTACTTGAAACAAAAACAGAAATTGCAGGAAAATCTTGGCAGGTCAGGCAGCATCTGTGGAAAGAAATCAGAGGTAACAATTTGGGTCCAGTGACCCTTCCTCAGAATAGAACTTGAACATTGTGAAACTCTTGGATGTACTTGAGAATAACAGATCTTGATGAACAAATCATTGGTATCCCTCAAACAAGAGACCATTCTACAGAAGTCACACTTATGTCTTGGTTTGCTGCAATCTCTATCGTTATGTCATCCAGTTGGGGCAGGCCTTGGAAGAACTTGGGAAGGAGAAGGATAATTAGTAGCATGAGGAAACAGAAGATAATGAGGAAGTCCAAGGTTGAACTGTATTGTTATCTACCAGAGCTGGGAAGGTATAATTATTATAGAAAAATTGTCTGAAGCCACCCGGCCCCAACATGTTAACAACCCACCATAAACTGACTCAAGCCTTTTACTCAACCCCTCAATGCCCTCAGAGACTGTACCTTGTGCTCAAGAACAAGGAGACTAACCTAACTCATCAATAAACCTCTTGTGGAACAAATTTTCATTCTCTCAATGATAAGCTGATATCACCAGAAAGAAGAACAAGGAGAAACTTTCAACAACAGAGGAAAACAGAGACAGCTGGCAGCCTGCTGGAAGCGACCACAGTTTGTTAGGAACAGTATGTGAGGCTGAAATTTAAGGGGAAAAGGGCAAAATATATGTCGACCCAGGAGTCCCTGCAGGAGGTATTCTCCAACCTCACACAACACTTAACTCTTGGTGTGGCTTATTATTTCTGTTGATTGAGAGTGAAGATTATGAGCCTCTTCCTGTACTTATATCCTTCTCGGTATTGACAGTTTTCCAGCAAGAAAGCAAGGAGGTGGTCATACTTAGGAATGATTGCAATGTGCAACTTAAAGGGGAATAGTGAAATCTGTTTTTGGAGAGTGGTGGGGAATTGAGGAAGGGAAGGAGGCAATATTGAAGAGAGTAGTAGACACACTATCTTGGATTAGAAGTAGAAGCAAGTGTGTTACAGTGATTTAAATGACCAAGAGAGCTTGAGATAAACTGGGTCTATGGGTTGTGTAGGGTTATGCAGGCAGCAAATTGAAATTGAAGTTAGGAGTCATACCTTAGCAAGACTGTTCAGGTTAATGTCTTCTAACATTGCAAACAAGTCATTGCCACAATAATTGTCAAGCTGATTCATTATGCTAGGGGTGCTATTGCTGTCCAACAGATTAATTTATGACTTTCTGCTACCTTTAGGGAATATTTTGCCTTTCGCTTTGCCCATTTCCACTGCCAAGGTCAGAAATGTTATCATCAATATCAGATACTGATATAACTAGTAGGGAATTCAGGAGAACCTTATGCTAGATAGCTTAAAGGATGTGGAAACAGCTAAGACAGGGAGAAAAAGCATAAATGAGAAAAAGGAATAGAAGGAAAGGTTAGTGGGGTTGAGAAAGGACATGTTGGAGGGGATCAATGGAATATTAAGATAGCCATAGGCCTGCTGGGGTGAACAATGAGAATATTTGGTAAATATTCTGAGGAAGGGTCACCGGACTTGAAATGTTAACTCTGTTTTTTCCTTCACAGATGCTGTCAGACCTGCTGAGCTTCTCCAGCAAATTTGTTTTTGTGCCTGATTTTACAGCATCCACAGTTCTTTCGGTTTTTCTTTGGTAAAAACAGTCTGATAACTGACTTTAGTTGCTGGGAGGTTAAAAAGCATTTGCTACAATAGTCCTTTTCCTGGGATTTTGAAAAAAATATTTTGTGACATCTGCTTGCAGCCAATGTGCATTTACACAGTGGTGTTTTTAAGTGTGGTTATAGACACTATAGTCTGCTTCTGCCTTTCCTGACATATTAGGTGTTCATTTTCTCTGTCCCACATTCACACCCGCACACACATACAGTGTAGGGTTACAGTACCGACTTTCCAGATACAATGTTTCTCATGTAAAGTTGCCTGTGAGATTTACTCCTTTGTTTGTTGTACACTGAAATGTACTGGTTTATTATAACTCAGGAAGGTGACACTGCCATTAATGGAAGCGATGCTCCACAATTGAGAGAGAATATTTGAAAGAATGTGTTCCAACATAAGTAGCAAAGCAGCAAGATATTAGTCTGAGATAATAAAATGTGAGGCTGGATGAACGCAGCAGGCCAAGCAGCATCTCAGGAGCACAAAAGCTGACGTTTCGGGCCTAGACCCTTCATCAGAGAGCAGATATTAGTCTGCTTGGTTTTGATGACAGTTACATTTACTGTAATGTGACCACTGTACACTTTGTGTCAGAATCAGGTCGAAATCAGAAACAAATAGGTTCCAAAATTGGTTTCAACTACAGCTGTCCAAGCCACTGGCAATTGAGCCCAGGTAAGTCACTGTTTCGAGTTTTCTACATTAAATCATTTGAATCATTTGTAGCTTCTGTGATGAGTAAACCGCAAACATCATATGTTCCATCAAAAATAAATTGTTTTACTTCCATTTCAACAAGGTACTTTTGATCATACCAGAAACCTTTCTTTCTTCTCATTATTTGCAAATAATAGTTGTTCGAGTTTGGAGAAAAGCACTGGGTCTCTCTCTAATCCTACTACTCCTCTCAGGTCACAACTTAAAATCAAATGTTTTACCCAGCTACTGATATACACTTTGCTTATATTGGGCGTGAAATAAAAGAATATTTATTAACCAGGTTTGTTTAATAAACAGCAAATTTATTGATTTATAGTGAAAATGAGACTTAATTACTGAATTGACAAAGATGTGAAAATAATTAATGCAATGTTTGAAATATTAAAATACATATATATCTATCCTTCTCAGTACCCCAAGACACGCGCGCGCGCACACACACACACACACACACACACACACACACACACACACACACACAAAAGAAAACAAAAAAAATGCCCAGAATTCTCTGCAGGAATTCACTTCGGGGAAACACACATTTTGACCAATAATTGTTAATGCTTGAAGGAAAAAGAATGGGATGTAGAACATTCCAATGGCTGATAGACTGGTGTTCTGGCATGTGAACAATAGATATATACAATTATCCCTGGGATTTTTGTAAATACAGTCATTCAGGAAATGTCAGATTATTTCCCTCAGAGGCTTCTCACAACAACAGCTCAATAAGGGTTCCAGGTAGCACACTGGATACACAAAAATAGGGTTTTATAAAATAAAAACAGTGCTCAGCTGGGTAGCTTCTTGTTGCAGCAGCCTGGGCATCAATTTCCCCAAGAGGGCCCAAAGTCCTACTCGAACAGAAACTAGTTCTCTGACAATTGTAAAGCCCAGCCAGGTAATCTCCAGCAACACAATTCAGCAATTAGCTGAAACTGCATGGTTTCTAAGTATGATGACCTCAACTAATGTTATTACTGGACATACCAAATCCAAAGCTGAAATCTGGCTTGATAGGTCTTTTTGTTTTATAAATTTTAATAATAAATGATATTGTTTTAACAATTTGATCTTTCACTGAAACATAAGCATGCAGTGCTGTAAATTCTGTTTTAACGATAATGCAGAAGTTTATTATTATGCAAAACAAGAAAAAAAGGACCAAACCAAACTATCTACATATACCAGAAGCTAAAAGATTTCAAAGCACAGTAAAATATGATCCTATTAATCCCAAAATCCTTTATCATGCTCACACTGAACATTCTCTTCTTTATCATATTTATACTGTTTTAAATTTAATTATGGCTTCAATTCTCCATCTTTAGAATCTGATGGCTTCTTACTTACGTCTTCATGCAACTGAGCTTATACTTTCTCAGTTTCAGACAACCCCTTCAGGGTTTTAACCAGCCACTTCAAGTCTGATTTTAAACCAAGTTTCTTATATTGAGCTAACCTATTTCTTAACAGTTCTAAAGGATCCTCTTTCTTCAGCAGCAATGATCTGACACATCCAGCTTCAGCTAAAACTTCTGCAAACACAAAATTAATAAAAAATTCTAGATGTTTATCCAAAGCCTAAAATGTAAATAGTCTCTTTTTCTACCTGAAGCTTAAAGCACGACTATTTACTCTCTCCCCATAAAAAACCCGCCAAATGTAAACTCTCCAGGAAATCTTTGCCTCTCCTATTATGTTTTAAAAGCAATCACTATAGTTACAGAATGCATACAAATTAATCATTAAACCCCTTCAAAGACACAAACCAAACCCATGAGTTCAAACTCCAAACCTAACATAAATGATTTCATAAAATATTAAAATCACACACTGTACATCACGCAAAAAATGCCTTGTTTAAAAAAATGTTACAATACACAAAGTGAGTTCTTTAAAACAAAATAAATCCAGGTTTCCACAGAATTTGAATGAACCAGAACAATTTTTCAACAATCCTTCAAAACTAAAGTATGCAATAACATGAAAGTTTCATAACAACCATGTCTTCATTTAAAATAAAAATTGCCAGTTAATTTCCCAGTTGGAAGAACACTTGGAAAAACATTATAATGCAAAACTCAGCACTTGAGGCAAATATGTAATTCTCTTCTGGTTGTTTCTGGAAATGTTGGCATATAACAATTATAGCACAGAAACAAGCCTTTTGAGCCCTACAAATCTTGTCTTTATTGATGTTCCACAAGAGTCAATTCTCACGTTCCTTCATCTAACCTGCTCATCATATCCTTCTTTCCCTTCTTCCCTCAAGTGCTTTTCTAAATTCAGTTTAAATACATTTCCAATATTCACCTCAACTACTCCTTGTGGTAAGATAATAGCAATAGTATAACGGCATACACAAGATGTTTTGCAGAAATTCACCAAAGATCTTCATATAGCACTTCCTAAACCCACGTAGGACACGGCCAGCAGATCTATGGGGAAATTATCATCTGCAAGATCCCCTCTAAGCCACTCACCAACCTGACTGGGAAATTTACTGCTGTTCCTTCATTGGCACTGGGTTAAATCCCGAATCTCCCTCTTGGTGGCATTTTGGGTGGACCTACGCCAAAATGGGACTTAAGACAGCAGCTTGCCCCCACCTTCTGCAGGGCAACTAGGAATGATCAATAAACACTGGCCCAGACAGAAATCGCATAAATGAATGAATGAATGAGAAACTAGTATTTTTATTTCATCTTTTTTCCATGGGATTTGAGTGTCACAAACAGGGTAAGGACTTGTTGATCAATCCTAATTGCATAGGAGATTGTCGCCTTGTTAGCTGTTGCAGTCCATGAGGTGTAGATGCGCCTACGGTGTTTGTATGAATACCTGGCTGTTTGGTTATGTTGATAAGTATTGCGTTTATGAAATGTAATGCCATTCTCTATCTGCTATCACCCCAAAAGACTTGGGCTGATTGACAATCTTGCTCAAAAAACTTGATTTTTTTTCCACATTCTACTAACTTGACAAAAACAGCATTCCAATGGGAGATCACTGAACATATCATCTCACATTGGAGCAATATTTTTATACCAACAGAGGGAAGTAAACAATCTCAACTATTGAACCTTGCTATTGAATAGTTGTGGTAGTGAAACATGCTCGGCTAAAGCTACCAACAAGAAACAAATATATTTGACCTAACATTAAGTCAATATTGCTGAAATCAATACTGCATGTTGAATATGAATATGCTTTCGTTACTCTTGTTAAATAAACCTGTTTTAAAATTTTTGTTTCTTCCTTGAGTTGTTGAATGTAGACTCTTTGGGATGAAAATTCCTTTTTCTGCAGGCATGGAGTGGTAGAAGGTGCAAATCCTTCAATGTTGAGGCCAGAGGCATTAGGCTCATCAGGCTCCCTCCCATTCCTCATTATTTTCGGTGGCTTATCCATTAAAATCTGTCTGACTGTGGCCCTCAGCTCAGTGAGAGAAAGCAGGTGGCTGGCTGAGGATGGGAAATCATTGAAGGATAGGCAAGAGGCTTTTTCCCAACTGTGTTAATGGGTCATGTTTCTGAAAGGGTTAACATGGACTCCTGCACTAAGCTCCACCCATTATAGGGGGGTGGTAGGGTGGCTGAGTGGTTAGTGCTGCTGCCTCACAGCTCCAGGGACCCAGTTTCGATTCCACCCTCGGGCGACTGCCTGTGTGGAGTTTGCACATGCTCCCTGTGTCTACGTGGGTTTGCTCCGGGTGCTCCAGTTTCCTCTCACATTCCAAAGATGTGCAGACTAGGTGGGTGGGCCATGCTAAATTGCCTATAGTGTTCAGGGATGTGTAGATTAGGTGGGTTATAGGGGGATGGGTCTGCGTGGGATGCTGCTACAGTTGGTGTGAACTTGTTGGGCCGAAGGGCCTGTTTCCACACTGTAGGGATGCTATGATTCAATATGTTGTTGATGATGCTCATTCTGGGATGGGAAAAAGAGGAATGTTGATTGACATCCTGATGGAGACAGATATGTCACCATTGTCTCCTGATTCACTGTTAGATGCAGTAACAAAGGCAATGTAACTTATAGATATCACTATTGCAAGTTTGCAATCAACTACATCTTGTCAAAGTAAGTGCATCTTTTCATTACTAAGAGATAATGGGAACTGCAGATGCTGGAGAATCCAAGATAACAAAGTGTGAAGCTGGATGAACACTGTAGTTCGGGTTGTGGGTGTTGAGGTTGCTTGCCTCGCTGAGCTGGTTTGTTGTTCCACAGATGTTTCGTTATCATGCTTGGTAACATCTCAGTGCAGCCTCTGATGAAGCGTCGGTGTGTTTCCCCAACTGGCTTTTAAACTCTGGGGTCTGTTGTGACGGATTGCCTCACTTCCATGTTTCCGCTGTTGTGGAATGCATATGGGGTCGAGTTCAATGTGTTTATTAATAGCCTGCTTCATGGATTGCCATGCTTCCAGGAATTCTCCTGCTTGTCTCTGCCCAGCCTGTCCCAGGATCTTGGTGTTGTCCCAGTTGAAATCATGGTTCTCCTTGTCCATGTGGATTGATATGAGTGAGTATTGGTTGTGTCTTTTTGTAGCCAGTTGGTGCTCATGTACTCTTGTTGCTAGTTTCCTTCCTGTTTGTCCAATGTAGTGTTTCTCGCAGTCTCTGCAGGGGATCTTGTAGATGATATTGGTCTGTCCTTGGCAGAGAGTGGGTCTTTAGTTCGGGTGAGCACTTGGCGTAGGGTTGATGTGGGTTTGTGTGCCACTTTGATGCCCAGCGGTCATAGAAGTCTTGTGGTGAGTTCTGACACGTTCCTGATATAGGGTAGTGTGATGAGTGTGTCAGGGCATGTAGGATCTTTCTGATTCTGTTCCTGTAGGCATCTCCTGACCCAGTTCTTTGGATATCCATCATCCTTGAACACTTGGAAGAGGTATTCCTCCTCTTCTGGGTGGAGATTGTGAGAAACACTACAAACAGGAAGGAAACTAACTGCAAGAGTACATGAGCACCAACTGGCTACAAAAAGACATGACCAATACTCACTCACACAGGAACAGCATCAGAAACTTCAGACTTTGACTGGGATAACACCAAGATCCAGGGACAGGCTCGGCAGAGACAGGCATGAGAATTCCTGGAAGCATGGCACTCCACGAAGCAGGCTATTAATAAACACATTGAACTCAACCCCATATACATTCCACTATGGAGGAAACCCGGAAGTGAAGCAATCCATCACGACGGACCCCAGAGTTTAAAAGCCAGGCGGGAAAACACACCGACACTTTATCAGAGGCTGCATTGAGGATGTTACCAAGCATGGTAACGAAACATCTGCGGAACAACAAACCAGCTCGGGGAGCCAGCCAATCTCAATAAATTCTCAGCTTCTTAAGGGTAATTTGACGCAGGCATTAAATACTCGACATACAAATGACACATTCATCCCATGAATGTATTAGCTAAATAATAACTTCAGTGACAGTGTGTTACACATGAAACAAGGAATGCTTCTGCAATGAATTTGTCAATATCAGCAATTTTCTTTATTGCAGTTTTCCCCTGTTTAAAACCTGTGACAATCTAACTTTCTTCAATGTATATTTGATTTCTTCCAGATGAAGGAGCTGAAGGATCCAAAGGAAGAGTCAAATCAACCATGACTTAGCCTCGGTAGTGGGGCTCTCTATCTGGCTACTCAGGAGTGTGGATGTACAGCACATTCTGGCTATTGTCAGAAGAAGGAAATTACACCCTCTCTGGGAGGCTGAGCAGTATGGTTGATCATAGCAGTGCAGTTAATTCTCTTCAAGTCTTGCCTATTAATCATAGCATGAAAGACTCAACTGAAATTTTGTTGCAGTTATAATTCCAGACTGTTGCTCATGAGCCAGTGTTCTTTTTTTCCAAAATTGCTATTAGCATTGAGTACCAAACATTTCCTCCAATGACATTCCACACCGTGGGGAGGTAGCAGCTGAGTGGTATTCTCACTCGACTGTTAGTTCCCAGAAACTTAGGTAATGCTCTGGAGATAACAAGGTGTAGAGCTGGATGACCACAGCAGGCCAAGCAGCTTCAGAGGAGCAGGAAAGCTCATGTTTCGGTTGAAGAGGGGTCTAGGCCCAAAATGTCAGCTTTCCTGCTCCTTTGATGCTGCCTGGCCTTTTGTGTTCCTCCAGCTCCACATAGCGTGAAGCATCTCACTGGCTTCACTTTCCTCTGAATCTGGAAAGATTGAAGGTATATGTTGGGGAAATGTTGTTAAACTGAAATACTCCAGATACTTTTTAAAAAACTATAATTTTAGCATTGCTTTCAAAGTGCTAGACATGCCAAATTTTGTTTTGCATCACTTATATCAATCTGGGATTGATCTAACAAATGCAGAAATGAAAGAATAGCATTTCTGTAGAAGTTGGGACACCCTGAGCAATGAAACACTTTTCAAGTGCAGTCCATGTTGTAGCATAGGAATGTGCAACAGTTAAGATGTGCGTAGATAACTTCCAGGCAAGTTATAATGCCCAGCTAATCTGTTGGTTGGATGGTAAATGTTGGCCCGGACACTGGAGACAGGATCCCAGCTATTTTTTGAAATAATGCCACAGATTTTTTTTTACATTCACCTGAGAAGGCAGACAGTTTCTCAGAATAGCGTCTCATTGAGAACTGAGATAAGCATCCATACTTACGTATAGACAACTTCCTCAGTATCATTTTGGTAATCATTATGCAAAGGATCAAAATAAATATTTTCAGAGGTTTATGGTGGAACAGATCATCTTAGGGGGGCTTTTGTCTGGAATCAGGTCATTTCAACAGGGAATAGGGTAAAATTGTCTATTCTTTACTAAAAAAGAACAATCTAGTTGGGGCCAGACATTTCCATTCAGAGGAAGCAAGGTGAATCAGACTGAGCCACTTGTGATTAATCAGATCAATTGCAATTATTTCCACTGAGTGTGAATTACCTGAAATTGGGTGTGCTGTACATTACTTGCTTATTGAGAGGACATTCCTTTATTCATTCTCAGGATGAGGGCATTGCTGGCCAGGCAGCATTTATTGCCCATTGCTAACTGCTCAGGGAGCAGTTCAGAGACAACCACATTGCTGTGGGTCTGGAGTCACACATAGGCCAGATCAGGTAAGGATGGCAGTTTCCTTCCCTAAAGGACATTAGTGAACCAGATAGGTTTTCCCCCAACAATTGGCAATGGACTCATGATCATCATTATACTCTTAATTCCAGATATTTATTGAATTCAAATTCCACCTTCTGTAGTGGATTCGAACCTGGGTCCCCAGAATATTATCTGGGCTTTCTGGGTTAACAGTCCATTGATAATACCAGTAGGCCATCATCCCCTCTCTGTGTGACATCACCTTGTAAAGATGGTTAATTTTTTTGTATTTTTGATTGTGGGCTGAAATGGAAGGAGAACAATTTTAAAAAGCAAAGATGGCGGAAGGGTTTGCTGCACGTTTGAAATGCAAATGCCTGACACTCATTGTATATGGTGTTTATACTGCTGCTTGTTCAAGCAATGAGGGAAGATTACTATAGATGGCAGGTGTCTGTACAAAGTGAGTTTCAGCTGGCAACAAGTAGCTGATCAATCAGTGGAGCCTTGACCCACTGTCATTGTCAAAGGCAGGTTGTCTGCCAACAATGATGTGATTGGCTTCCAAGTACATGAGTAGCTTATGCATGGGAATGATATGGCCAGAAGTCTTTTGGCCTCCATACAGCAAAAAAAGTGCTTAAAGTCTGAAGAAAGCCAGTTTATTTTCCCACCCCAGTTGCTCTGAGTGTTCATTTTTAATCAGTAGCTGAAAGACATTATAATTTGAAAATCAGTGTCTCTGTGCCTCATGAAAGTGGGTGAAAATCACCCAGAAAAAAAGAGTTTGATGACAAGGAAATGCTGACAGAAGCAAATTCTATAAAAACAACTTCAGTAAACCCTGGAGGCAGGAACTATTGAATTTCCTTCTCAGTTTTCCCTCCATCCATAATACCATTACTTTGTTTCTCTGTCTCTGTCAGTCTGTATGTTTCATAAGGGGTTAGAGTTTTAACCCATTGAGTTATATGTTGACAGTTCATCATTATTTTATGTAGCTAGAATCTATTTATTTGAAATGAATATTAATTTTTGTTAAATACAAAAACAAGTTCCATGTTTTCTGCTAACCTGGGTCTAAAGAAACTGGTAACATACGACTATTCCTACACTATCACCAGACCCTTAAGAATCAAAATGATCCTGCAGTTTCCAAAGCAATCCCATAGCCTCTTTAAGGATGTTTAGACAATAAGAGTGAACCCATTTAAAGAAGTAATTGCTGTGTATCAAATGACTTTGCTCGCTCTCTATTGATTTTCATCTCCCTTGCAAACCCAAGAACGGGGTGAGTTTAAAACAGTGAGTGACTTTCACTGGAGTTTGTTCAGTCATACGGAGGAAAGAGAAGTTCGCTTCCTGCTGCCAGTAACCCAAATATGCTGAACTTCCAGCTCAGACATGCAGACTGGAAATAGAAACTTCGGCATTGTAACATTAGCTACAACCTTCTTTTTTTATTTTCAGAAATGCGGGGAGGAAGAAAGTAGTCCAGAGGCATTCTTTGAGTTTACGTACACCCATACTGTCAGATTATTGATGAGAGAAGGGACATATTGTTATAGTCCATATTTATTTTCTGCATAAAGCCTCACACAGGGATGCCTTCCCTGCAAACAAAAGGAATATGATCAATTTTTGTCCCTTTTCAGAAATATCCTCAAGCATGGGGCCCACAGACCCCTTATGCCCAAAGTGCTGTCATGGAGAAAATCAATCAGTGGCGATTTGCCAACTAATCAAAACCTTGTCTGCGATTTGGGGTTATTGCATTTGTCCTGATGAGAGCATGATAAAAGTCTTCACCAACATGACTTTCCAAATGCACATAATTCCTGTCCCTCAGAATCCCCTCAATCAACAGACATCCGGCTCACTGGTCTTTAATCCCTGGCCTTTCCTTGTCACTTTTCTTCAATAATGGCACCACATTAGCCAACCTCCAGCCTTCCAGCACCTCACCCAAGGCTATCGATGATATAAATATCTAAACAAGAGGCCCAGAAATCCCGAGCTTTCTGCAAAGTTCTGGGATACATTAGATTGAGTCCTGGGGATTTAGCCAGTTTTATGTGTTTTATGAGATCCAGCACCTCCTCTTCTGTAAACGGACACTTTTCAAGGTATTATTATTTATTATTACTGTTTATTCCCCATGTTCTCGAGCTTCCATGTCCTTCTCCACAGTACATATTGACACAAAATACTCATTTAGTATCTCACCCATCTCCTGTAGTTTCACACAATGATTTGTTGATCTTTATGTGGGCCTAGTTACTCGTTTCCCCTTGATATATTTGTAACATCTCTTTGGATTCTCTTGACTCCAGTTTCAAAAGCTACCTCATACCTCCCTTTTGCCCTCATGATTTCCCTCTTAGCTATACCCTGAGTCCCCTTATACTCTTCGAGGGATTCATTCAATCCCAACTGTCCATACCTGAGATAAAAAGAGATAACAAAGGGTGGAGCCAGATGAACACAGCAGGCCAAGCAGCATCTTAGGAGCACAAAAGCTGACTTTCAGACCTAGACCCTTCATCAGAAAAGGGGGATGGGGAAAGAGTTCTGAAATAAATAGGGAGAGAGGGGGAGGCGTATCGAAGGTGGATAGAGGAGAAGATAGGTGGAGAGGAGACAGACAAGTTAAAGGGGCAGGGATGGAGCCTGTAGAGGAGAGTGTAGGTGGGGAGGTAGGGAGGGGATAGGTCAGTCCAGGGGGGACGGACAGGTCAAGGGGCCGGGATGAGGTTGGGAGGGAGGGAGTGGAGGTGTGGCTGGAGGTGGGAGGAGGGGAAAGGTGAGAAGAAGAACAGGTTGGGGGGGGCGGGGACGAACTGGGCTGGTTTTGGGATGCAGTGCGGGGAGGGAAGATTTTGAAGCTTGTGAAATCCACAATGATACCATTGGGCTGCAGGGTTCCCAAGCGGAATATGAGTTGCTGTTCCTGCAACCTTCAGGTGGCATCATTGTGGCACGACAGGAGGCCCATGATGGACATGTCGTCTAAGGAATGCAAGAGGGAGTTAAAATGGTTCGCGACTGGGAGGTGCAGTTGTTTATTGCGAACCGAGCGGGAGGTGTTCTGCAAAGTGGTCCGCAAGCCTCCGCTTGGTTTCCCCAATGTAGAGGAAGCCACATTGGGAACAGTGGATACAGTATACCACATTAGCAGATGTGCAGGTGAACATCTGCTTGAAGTGGAAGGTCATCTTGGGGCCTGGGATGGGGGTGAGGGAGGAGGGGTGGGGGCAAGTGTAGCACTTCCTGCGGTTGCAGGGGAAGGTGCTGGGTGTGGTGAGGTGGGAGGGGAATGTGGAGCAGACAAGGGAGTCACCGAGAGAGTGGTCTTTCCGGAAAGCAGACAAGAGTGGGAATGGAAAAGTGTCTTGGGTGGTGGGGTCGAATTGCAGATGGCGGAAGTGTCGGAGGATGATGCATTGCATCCGGAGGTTGGTGGGGTGGTATGTGAGGGCGAGAGGGATTTGCTTCTGGTGGTTATTGCGGGGGTGGGGTGTGAGGGATGAGTTACAGGAAATGTGGGAGACACGGTCAAGGGCGTTCTCGACCACTGCAGGGGGGATGTGGCAGTCCTTGAAGAACGAGGTCATCTGAGATGTACTGGAGTGGAATGCCTCATCCTGGGAGCAGATGCGGAGGAGGCAAAGGAATTGGGAATAGGGGATGTAATTTTTGCAGGAAGTTGGGTGGGAGGACATGTGTTCCAGATAGATGTGGGAGTCGGTGGGCTTGAAATGGATATCGGATGCTAGGTGGTTGCCTGAGATGGAGACAGAGAGGTCCAGGAAGGTGAGGGGTGTGTTGGAGATGGTCCAGGTGAACTCGAGGTTGAGATGGAAGGTGTTGGTGAAATGGATGAATTGTTCATCCATTGTTCAAAGGCATTTGATAATGTTCCCCATGGCAGGCTGATGGAGAAAGTTAAGTCACATGGGGTCCAGGGTGTGCTAGCTAGATGGATAAAAAACTGGCTAGGCAACAGGAGACAGAGGGTAGTAGTAGAAGGGAGTTTCTCAAATCAGAAACCTGTGACCAGTGGTGTTCCACAGGGATCTGTGCTGGGACCACTGTTGTTTGTGATATATGTAAATGATCTGGAGGAAGGTGTAGGTGGTCTGATCAGCAAGTTTGCTGATGACACTAAGATTGTTGGAGTAGCTGATAGTGAAGGGGACTGCCAGAGATTACAGCAGAATATAGATAGAATGGAGAGTTGGGCAGATAAATGGCAGATGGAGTTCAATCCGGGCAAATGTGAGGCCATCTGCGTGTGGAATACAGGTGTATAGGGACTGGACATCCATGGTGAAAATGGGGTGTTGGAGGCCAGGGAATTGGATGTTCTGGAGGAGGTGGAGGGCGTGTGTGATGTTGCGGACGTAGGTGGGGAGTTCCTGGACCAAGGGGGAGGAAGTGGAATCCAAATTGGTGGAGATGAGTTTGGTGGGACAGGAACAGGCGGAGACAATGGGTCAACCAGGGCTGGTGGGTTTGTGGATTTTGAGAAGGAGATAGAAGCGGGCTGTGTGGGGTTGGGGAACAATGAGGTTGGAGACTGTGGGTGGGAGGTCATCTGAGTTGATGAGGTCATGGATGGTTTGGTGCTCAGGGGTGGGGTCATGATCAAGAGAGCGGTAGGAGGAGGTGTTGGAAAGTTGACATCTGGCCTCAGCAATGTAAAAGTCAGTGGGCCATACTACAACTGCGCCACTCTTGTCTGCAGGTTTTATGGTGAGGTTGGGGTTGAAGCGGAGGGCTGCACGTTTTGCAGGGGAGAGGTTGGAGTGGGTGAGATGGGTGGACAGGTTGTGGCGGTTATGTCTCAATGGCAGTTGAGATGAAGAGGTCAAAGGAGGGTAGGAGGCCTGGGGGTGGTGTCCAGGAGGAGGACTTGTGTTGGAGGTGGGTGAAGGGGTCAGTGGAGGCAGGGTTAGGCTCCCGGTTAGAGAAGTAAGCGTGGAGGTGGCGGAAAAACTGCTCGATGTCCAAACGTGACTGGTATTTGTTGAAGTGTGGGTGGAGGGGGACAAAGGTGAGCCCCTTGCTGAGGACTGACCGTTCGTCTTCAGTCAGGGGGAGGTCTGGGGTGATGATGAAGACTCGGCAGGGCTCAGTGTGGCTGCCTTCTCTGGCGTTGCTGGCTGTGGATGCTGTGGGCGGAGCAATGTCAGTGTCAGCTGTGGGTGGGGTTGCATCAGCTATGGGTGGGGTTCCATCGACGTCGGTTGTGGGTGGGGTTGCATCAGTGGTGGGCGGAGTTCCATCGTACCTCCTTTCTCATGACCAGACATCAATTTCACTAGTCATTCACCATTTCCTACACCTACCAGCCTTTCCCTCCACGCTAGTAGGAACATACTGTCTCTGAACTCTCATTATTTCATTTTCGAAGCCCCCCCTCCCAACTTTCCAACCATCCCTTTGCCTGCAATAGCATCCCTCAATTAATCTTTGAAAGTTCCTGCCGAATACCATCAAAACTGGCCTACTCGAATATAGAACTTTAACTTTTCGATAAGGTCTAACCTTTTCCACAACTACTTTAAAATTAATTATGATCTCTGATCCCCAAATGCATTTACATGCATTTGGAAAGGCAAGGACTGATCAGGGATAGTCAACACGGCTTTATGCATGGGAAACCATATCTCACCAACTTAATTGAGTCTCTTGAAGAAGTGACAAAGAAGGCAGAGTGGTGGATGGTGGCTGTATGGACTTCAGCAAAGCGCTCAATAAGGTTCCACATGGCAGATTGGTTAGCAAGGTTAGATCATATGGAATCTGGGGCATCTAGCCAATTGGGTACAAAATTGGCTTGAAGATATGAATTAGAAGGTAGTGGTGGAGGTTCGGTTTTTAGACTAGAGTCCTGTGACCAGTGGTGTGCAACAAGAATTGGGGCTGTAACCATTGCATTTCGTCATTTACCTAAATGATTTGGAAGTGAATATAGGAGGTATCGTTCGTAAGTTTGCAGCTGACACCAAAATTGGAGGTGTGGTGGACGGAGAAGGAGGCTCTCTTAGAATACAACAGGGCCTTGATCATATGTGCTGAGAGGCCAAGGAGTGGCAGTTGGAATTAATTTAGATAAATGTGAGATGTTGCATTTTGGTAAGGCAAATCAGGGCAGGACATATATGCTTAATTATAAGGCCCTGGGGATTGTTGCCAAACAAAAAAACCCAGGGGAGCAGGTGCACAGTTCCTCAAAAGTGGAGTTGCAGGCAGACAGGGTGATGAAGAAGATGTTTGGCATGGTTGCCTTCGTTGGTCAGTGCGTTGAGTACAGGAGTTGGGGGATCATGTTGCGACTATACTGGACATTGGTGCGGCCACTTTTTAGAATACTGAGCTCAGTTCTGTTCTTCCTGCTATAGGGAAGATGTTGTTAAACTTGAAAGGGTTCAGAAAAGATTTACAAGCTTGTTGCCGGGGTTAGAGGGTTTGAGTTATAGGGAGAGGTGGAATAGGTTGGGGCTATTTTTCGTTGGAGTGTCAGAGGCTGAGGGCTGGCCCTACAGTGATTTATAAAATCATGAGGGACGTGGATACAGCAAATAGCCAAGCACTTTTTCCAAGGGCAGAAGAGTCCAAAACTGCGGGCATAGGTTTAAGATGAGAATGGCAAGATATTAAAGGAACCCAGGGGGCAACTTTTCTATGTAGCGGGTGGTGCATGTATGGAATGAGCTGCGAGAGGAAGTGGTGGAGGTGGGTACAAATACAACATTTAAAAGGCATTTGGATAGGTATATGAATAGGAAGGGTTTAGGGGGATATGGGCCAAATGCTGGCAAATGGGACTAGATCAGTTGAGGATATCTGGCCAGCTTGAATGATTTGAATTGAAGGGTCTGTTTCCAGGCTGTATAACTCAATGACTCACTTCCCTGCAAAATTCAAGTTGTCAGATTTCATGGCCTTTATTGACTGAGTTTATTTCAAGGAACTGTACAGATGCAATGTCTTCTCTGGTGTCCTACTTGAAAGGCTGACTGTACAACTACTAGACCATATAAATATAGAAGGGATATATAAATAGATGTGCCTCTTTTGTTTGGCCCATTAGCTTCCATCCCCAGACACAGAGCTGTTTGTACTTGGATAAAACTAATGGAAGTTTCACTTTGAATAAAATAAAACCAGAAGTGAATATATTGCCCCAAGGAAGAGCTCTGTCTTAAGAAAAAATACTAAATGAATAAAGCAATACTTGGTGGAGAAAGATCAATAACCCAACACGGGCAGAGGAGAGTTCAAGAGCAGATTTGGAACTGTCGCATCAGGAAAGATCAGTCTGTTACTTGCCTTCAGATTGTTTCCAATGTTTCATTTTCAAGAAAAGATGTCTGGTCATGTGCAATTTAAAGATAACCAAGGAGCATGGTTTCTGTGTTCTTATCATGAGATCAGCCCTGATGTCTGTGAGCCACAGATGTTCAAAAGCCCCCCCAGTGCTTAGGTTGGTAACATTGGTGGATGCTCAGAGACTACTTGGTTGTCTCTGAGGAATTAAGCTAAGACTCAATTTGCTTAATTGGGCTGCTAAAGACTCTATTTGACCTACACAACATGTTACACCATCACTGGCACTAAACATGCAAGATGACTGAACCCGAACTATAAATAAAATGATTGTGAGCGGATGTTCTGCAAATCTCTTGACATTAAAATCAAACTGACATGAGTTTGCCAGTTCCATTGTCCAGCTGACAGTGTCAGAGTTCCAACAAGCTTGTGATTTCAAATAAACCCATTGGACTATAACTTGTACAGCCGCAACATGACCTCCCAGCTCCCATACTCACTGCACTGACCAATAAAGACAAGCATACCATATGCCTTCTTCACCACCCTGTCGAAATGAGATTCTGCTTTCAAGGAAGGAACTATGAACCTGCATTTTGAGGTCTCTATGTTCAGCAACACTTCCCAGGACCATATCATTAAGTGTATAAGTCCTGCACTGATTTTCCTTGCTTAGGAATCTACTCACCAACAATCTGTGGTGTGCTCTCCTCCTAACATCATTACAGCCTTGCTCCAAATGTCGACAAAAGAGCTGACCACAAGAAAGAAAAGCACTGTACTTGACATCAAGGCTTTATTTGACCTCAGTGTAGTATCAAGGAACCCCGGAAAAACTCGAGTTAGTGGGAATCAGGAGAAAATTCTCCACTGGCTGGAGTCACACTTGATGCATGGGAAGATGACTGTGGTTAATGGAGGTCAACCAACTTAGCTGAAGGAGATCTCTGCAGCAGTTCCTCAGGGCCTCCTAGGCCTTGCCAACTTCAACGGTTCATCAATGAGCTTCCTTCCATGATACAGTCAAAGATAGAGATGTTTGCTAATGATAGCACAATGTTCAACACCATTCAAAACTCTTCATATGATAAAGCAGTCAGTGACTGAATACAGTAAAACCTAGATAATAGAGTATGGAGCTGGATGAACACAGCAGGCCAAGCAGCATCTTCGGAGCACAAAAGCTGACGTTTCGGGCCTAGACCCTCCATCAGAAAAGGGGGATGCAGAGAGGATTCTGAAATAAATAGGGAGAGAGGGGGAGGCGGACTGAAGATGGATAGAGGAGAAGATAGGTGGAGAGGAGCGTATAGGTGGGGAGGTAGGGAGGGGGTAGGTCAGTCCGAGGAGGATGGACGGGTCAAGGGGGCACATGAGGTTAGTAGGTAGGAAATGGAGGTGCAGCTTGAGGTGGGAGGTGGGGATAGGTGAGAGGAAGAACAGGTTAGGGAGGCGTGGACAAGCTGGCCCGAAATGTCAGCTTTTGTGCTCCTGGGATGCTACTTGGCCTGCTGTGTTCATCCAGCTCCACACTTTGTTATCTTGGATTCTGCAGCATTTGCAGTTCCCAGTATCTCTGAAAACCTGGATAATATCCAAGAATGGGCTTAGAAGCCACTAGTAACCTTTGTGTCACACAAATGCCAGGCAATGACCGTCTCCAACAAGCGAGAATCCAACCACTATCCTTTGACATTCAATATAATTCCTACTGCTGAATCTTCCATTATCACAATCAAGGGGTTACCATTGATAAGGAATTGAACTGGACTAGCCTTATAACTTTTGGAGGTACAACGCAGGTAGGGGGCTAGGAATTCTGTGGTGAGTAACTCACTTCCTGACTTCCCAAATCTAGTCCACCATAAAAAAGGCAGAAGTCGGGAGTGTAATGCGTACTTGCCTGGCTGAGTGCAGCTCCAACACTCAAAAATCTTGCCACCATCCAGGACAAAGTAGCTCACTTGATTGGCACCCCAGCTAATGCCTTGAATGTTCATTCACTAGTAGTTAAATATAACTCCTTAGGCCCAAAGTGATGAAAGGCTTGGAGACGAAATGGGGACTGTGTACTAATTTGGATGATCAGCCATGATCATATGAATGGCACATCAGGTTTGGAGGGTTGAATGGCCTACGTGCGCTCCAATTTAAAAAAAAAGAATAAATTGAAGAATTCCCTCCACCACTGATTCACATTGGAGCAGTGTGTACTCCAACAATTCACCAAGTCTCCTTTGATAGCACTTCCAAATCCACAACCTATGTATCCCCTAGAAAGTGAAGGGTATTAAGTGCATGGGAAACACCATCACCTCCCAAAGCCATTCACCATCCTGAAGAGATAGTAGGAACTGCCAATGCGGAAGTCAGAAATAACAGTGTAGAGACAGAGGAACACGGCAGGCCAGGCAGCATCAGAGGAGCAGGGAAGCTGACATTTCGGGTTGGGATCCTTCAACCGAAACATCAACTTCCTGCTCCTCTGACACTTCCTGGACTGCTGTGTTCCTCCAGCTCCACACTGTGTTATCACTATCCTGAAGTTGCTGTTCCGACAGCATCACTGCCTCAAATTCCTGGAATTCCCTCCCTAATAACACCATAGGCTTACCTAGACCTCATGGATTATGACACCTCAAAAATGTGGCACTCCACCACCATCTCAAGGGCAATTAAGGGTGGGAAATAAATGCTGGCCCAGCCAGGAATGACCACATTCCCTGAATGAATAAAGCAAAATATTATGAACATTTAGATGGGAATCGTAGGAAATAAATTCCAGTGATAATAATTATGTTCCTAGTCTCAAATCGAAAGCCCAGATACTTGTTTACACACTTCAGTCCTTTGTTAAGTGCATGTGCTTATCTCTTGAACTACCTTTAATTAACAAATGCAGTGGTGTACTCTACAAATCAACAGTTGAAAAGCCATCCACTACATTTGTAGAATTCAGTGTCCTAACTTCACCCTTATGAGTACACTGAGTTAACTTCACAGTAATTACTTTCTTTAACTGGAGTTGACTTTTTCCAAAAATGCTTCAAACTATTTCTAATCATTTTAAGTGAAGAAAATATTGATGGACAGAAGAATTCAGCATTTTGTGTTGAGAGATGAATAAACATGGCTAACAAGTTATGCGTTAGTGATATCCTTACACTGTGTGGTTGTGGACTTGAAAGTTCTATTAGTTGATCCATGAGCTGAACTACATCTATATAACAGTCTCCTTCAATGCTGCATCACTGAAGTGAACTCTAGTGCAGCAAAGGAATATGATAGACAGATTGAATATGTGATCAAATCCACTGTCATAACATTTACTATTTAGAGTCATGGAGTTATAGAGATGTATAGCATGGAATCAAACCCTTTGGTCCAACGCATCCGTGACAACCATAAATCCTAAATTAATCTAGTCTCAGTTGCCAGCACTTGGCCCACATCCCCCTAAACCCTTACTATTCATGTACCCATCCAGATGCCTTTTGAATGCTATAATTGTACCAGCCTCCACCACTTCCTCTGGCAGCTCATTCCATACACACACCATCCTCTGCATGAAAAAGTTGCCCCTTTGTTTCCCTTTAAATCTTTCGCCTCTCAGCTTAAACCTCTGCCCTCTAAATTTGGACTTCCTTACTCTGGGATAAAGACCTTGGCTAATCACCCAATCCATGCCTTTTTGATTTTATAAACTTTTATAAGGTCACCCCTCAGCCTCCAATGCTACAGGGAAAATAGCCCCAGCCTATTCAGCCTCTCCCTAGAGCACAAACTCTCGAACCCCGGCAATGTCCTTGTAAATCTTTTCTGAACCCTTTCACATTTCACAACATTTTCCCTGTAGCAAGGAGAGGGTAGAGTGAATGCAGTATTTCAAATTTGGCCTGGATTTTTGATGGCTTCATATATCTGAGATGATGGGACTTCAGCAGACTGAAGAGAGAACTTTTTCACCTGGTCAGTATTTCTGGCTCTAGGTTTATCAATTTGAACTGAATTAAATTATTTATTGTCATTTGTACTCAATTTAAAATACATTGAAAATTGTGTACCGTTGCCATGCATAGACATCATTCGCATTAACTTAAAATTAAAATAGGAATGATAAATTAAAAGAGAACCTGACTTTTCCTTCTCTGCTGCTACAGACCTGCTCCAGGCTTCATCAGCCTGTGCCATGCTGCCATCAGAATCCCCACACTAGACTATACCAGCACATGGCATGCAGCCACCAGGAGCCCACTCCACACAGAGGTGAGAGTCCCAATCTGGGCTTCACAGCCTTCTGCTGAAGACACCACTGCTGCTTCAGAATGCATCAAAGGCACTCTTCTACTGAAGGCCTCTCTTTATGAGATAAATTCAAGTGAAAACCAAATAAGGGCACAACGTTAATATCCAGGTCCTGACGAGTTGAGTAATTCTTTCAGAGTTGGTGTTACAGTTGCTTTGAGATTCCCACCTACAAGAGCACTTGCAATATCCTAACTGCATTGCAGGAGTACATTCGTCACACAAAGCACAGCAGTACAAGAAGGCAACAGGGCTTTGACAGTGATCGTTGGTATTGTGTTCTGCACTATCCACACGCTCCCAAATCTTGGTCACTGTGATGTTGCAGAGGTTAGGATTCTGAACTTGGGACAGATTTCACTTCCTACTGGGTACAGAGACTGTGGAGGGTCAGAGTGTGGGAGCCTGCTGGTGGTACAAAGAGGTGCTTCCACAACGAAGGATTTTAACTGCCCTTACTCATATCTGTGCACAGCCATAGCCTGCTAACATTTGGATAAAACCTCACCAACCAGAATTCCAAGACCTCCCTTCATAAAACTGACCAGCGCCCGCTCACAATTGGGTCAAATAGCAGGAAATATGATAATGTCTGTGATTTATCGCTCTCATTCTAATTCGCTTGTCATGTAGCATCTCCATGGGAGTTGGTTAGCTCAGTTGCCTGAACAGCTGGTTTGCAAGGCAGAATGATGCCAACAATTTAGCTACAACTCCCACAGACTGGCTGAGATCACCATGAAGGCCCTGCCTTCTCAACCTTGCCCCATGCCTGAAGCATGGTGACTCTCAGGTTAAACTCACCACCTGCCAAATGAGTGAGCAGCCTTCTGGGACTATGAAGACTTTACCTGAGCTGTGTCCTGGCCATATGTGTAGCTTTAAAGTATTGTGCCCAGAAGGTATAGAACTTACAGCCTCAAGATGACTTGAGAGCGGTTTTCTGGCCTTGAGGTGAAGCCTAGTTGGGTCTGGACTCAAGGCCCAATGCAAACTAGAGGTTAGATGCCAGCGTGGGTTTGGTTGGAAGGACTGTTATTCTGAACTTTTTATTTCTTTATTTTTCTAATTTATTCCTATGATCCGTAATGCTGAACTTTATATTTCTTTATTTTTTTCTACTTTCTTTCCTTAAGAATTTGTACTAAAGAATGTGTACCCAGGTACCTTTCTACCTAAGATGGCATCGTAAATGGTGAAGTGGAAACGCTTCATTGTACTCATTTGAATATATGTGACAGTAAAACTAATTCTAGCGGTAACATTCTGGGACCCTCCATCTCTGCACATTTTATGAGCCAACCCTTTAACTCACATCTGTTAACCTCTCTGAGGAACTAAAGCAATACACAGTGAATGGTAAACTAGACAACATAAAAAGTTCCATTTACTCTCCAATAATGTTGCATTTAAACGATTACTTCTACTTTCCTCACATTTGAAATCTGCTGAGGCAAACAGGTCAGACAAGTTAAAATTTCAATTCCTAGTGCATTCTTACTCTATTTCAGGTACCTTAGGGAAGAATAATACTTTTACAGAGTATTAAAAAAATCAATCTTCATTCCATTTTAATAACATCGAAAACAATATTCCACCTTCTTCATTTACTTTTTACGATTCATATTCTTGCAAGTAGATTTACTTCTGAATACCGTTGATGTATTTGTTTTCTGGCATTCAGTACAAAAAGGAGCAGAACATCATGTAGAATTTAATAGTCACTTGTCCCCAGTTCAAATGGGCTGTTTTCTAAGTGATTGCATGATGACATTTTTCAAGTAGTGTCCAATTGACATGAATGTGCAGCGAAACGATCCATAAATTTAATCATTTTAACTGAAGAAGCTGTGGCATGATTGAAGCGAGTGTTTGTGTAATTTAGTTCAACTTCAGTCAATGTGCGCTTTTGTAATTGAAGTTAAACGATCTTTTGTATTTTCTCCTTTAATCATCTGCTTTACTTGCCTTGCATTCCAATGGGCCAATAATGCTTGGGTTCCTTGCCAAAGGGGTCAGGCTTGCATTGGCAGTCTCAGCACCGAGTCTTGGAAGAATATCTGCCATTGAGAGATGCACCCAATCATGGCCTCACCCGATGTCAAATACTGAGGTGTACTCACAAAAATGCACAGAGACTTAAAGTTACAAGAGCACACGTGCACAGGTGGGAATGATGCATGCAGACAGATTCACATGCACGCACAGATACACATGCCAATAGATACAGATACACGTCATTCATCATTGGTGGTCCCTAGCAGATGAGGATGAATCTCTTTCACTCTCAGGTTGAGTCCGTAGGTGGCTGTACAGACTGATGCAGCTTCTGTGGGTTCTGTTACACTTGGGATTGAAGTTGGTTGTGGGAACGGGGTGGTTGAGGCACCAGTGCAGTAGGGTACTCCTAATGCCATTTTCACCTGGTTTGATGCCTTCCCGGTTACCCCTCCTCCACTTTGATTCCCAGGTGTCTGTGGGAATGCCACACTTTGCCAGTGAGGCCTTGGGAGTATTCATGAAGTGACTCCTCCATCCACACGGGGCTCACCTGCCATCCCAGAACTTGTAATAGAGCACCTGCTTGGGGAATCTAGTGTCACACAGACACACAGCTATAGATAGACACACACACATCCATACACAGGAATAAATGCACATACTCATAGACACACAGTACACATATCCAAAGGCGTATATAGACATTCATGCACACTTAGACAGCTGGATGTGCACCCATGGATGTGGCTCAGTGGTTAGTATTGCTGCTTCAGAGCACCAAGGGCCTGAGTTCAATTCTATCCTCAGCTGTCTGTGTGGAGTTTGAAGATTGTTGTCGTCACTGCTTGGGTAGCATTGTGACAAAGGAAAGCAAAAGATGCTGGAGATCACAGCAGGTCAGGCAGCATCTGTGGACTGAAAGCAATCTAACATTTTGACTCGAGATGATTCTTTAACAGAGTTGATGTAGAGGGGACAGCATTTATACAGTAGTTGGGGTTAAGGTGTGGAGTACTGATGGAGAAAAGATTTTGATAGTTCAGATTAAGTGTTCGGAATGAGAGGATGGCAGAACAATTGTGTGTCTAACTGCCAGAATGAAAGTGATGACAATCCCACTGGGGTTGAGGGAGTGGAGAGAGGATATGGAGACAAAGAATGTTATAAGTAAAGATAAAATAAAAGAAAGGAGTGGGAAAAAGTTCATAATTTGAAGACATAGTAAGAACTGCAGATGCTGAAGTCGGTGTGGAGCTGGATGAACACAGCAGGCCAGGCAGCATCAGAGGGGCAGGAAAGCAGATACCTTGGGTTGGGACCCTTCTTCAGAAAATATGAAATTGTTGAACTTCGCATTAAGTCCTAAAGGTTGTAAAGTGCCTAGCCTGAACAGATGTTGTCCCTCTAGTTTGCGCCATGATTCACTGGAGCATGTAGCATCCTGCACTGTGACAAAGCAGATCACCTGCCACTTCCAGGGCCCAAACTAATTCACACCCCATTGACTAAAACAAAAATAAGATGAGCTTGACTGCATCAGCATCAGAGGTGTCAATGTTGATAGCTTGCTGCCAGGAACCGAAATTTTAACTTTTCTAGCCTGTGTGACTCAGTGACTCATCTAATTATCAATCAGTAGGAAGGAAAGAGTTGTATTTACATAGTGCCTTCCATGACCTCAGATGGTCACAAGTTATTTTACACCCATTGAGGCACTTATGAAGTATATTCACCGTTGTACTATTGGAAATGTTTGCTATTTACACCAACTGAGTTTGAACAGAAAGTAAAGTTGAAAATGGTTCTGAGATAGCAAGAACTACTGATGCTGGAGTCAGATTCAATACAGTGTGGAGCTGGAGGAACACAGCAGGCCAGACAGCATCAGAGTCAACATTTCAGGTTTACACCTTTCATCAGGACTGGAGAGGGGAAAGGGAGCTCGGAAATAAATAGAGTGAGGCTTTGGGCATGGGGGGAGGTAGGTAGGATAGTGATAGGTAGATGTAGGGGGTAGTGCAGATTGGTCAGTGAGAAGGGAGGGGCTGATAGATAGGAGAGAAGATGGACAAGTTGCATCAGGTCAATAGACCATAGACAATAGGTGCAGGAGTAGGCCATTCGGCCCTTCGAGCCAGCACCACCATTCATTATGGTCATGGCTGATCATCCACCATCAATATCCTGTTCCTGCCTTATTCCCATAACCCGTGATTCCACTATCTTTAAGAACTCTATCCATCTCTTTCTTGAAAGCATCCGGAGATCTGCCCTCCACTACCTTTTGGAGCAGAGCATTCCATATATCCACCACTCTCTGGGTGAAGAAGTTTTTCCTCAACTCTGTTCTAAATGGCCTACCCCTTATTTTTAAACTGTGTCCTCTGGTTCTGGACTCACCCATCAGCGGAAACATGCTTCCTGCCTCCACAGTGTCCAATCCCTTAATAATCTTATACGTCTCAATCAGATTCCCTCTCATCCTTCTAAACTCAAGTGTAGACAAGCCCAGTCGCTCCAATCTTTCAATACATGATAGTCCTGCCATTCTGGGAATTAACCTCATGAAACTATGCTGCACTCCCTCAATAGCAAGAATGTCCTTCCTCAAATTTGGAGACCAAAACTGTACAGAATACTCCAGGTACGGTCTCACCAGGGCCCTGTACAGCTGCAGAAGGACCTCTTTGCTCCTATACTCAATTCCTCTTGTTATGAAGGCCAGCATGCTATTAGCTTTCTTCACTACCTGCTGTACCTGCATGCTTGCTTTCATTGACTGATGTACAAGAACACCTAGCTCTCATTGTACTTCCCCTTTACCTAACGACTCCATTGAGATAGTAATCTGCCTTCCTGTTCTTGCCACCAAAGTGTATAACCGCACATTTATCCACATTAAACTGCATCTGCCATGAATCCGTCCACTCACCTAGCCTGTCCAAGTCATGCTGTATTCTCATAATATCCTCCTCACATTTCACACTGCCACCCAGCTTTGCGTCATCGGCAAACTTGCTAATATTACATTTATTGCCTTCATCTATATCATTAATGTATATTGTAAATCGCTGCGGTCCCAGCACCGAACATGTGGTACCCCACTTGTCACTGCCTGCCATTCCAAAAGGGAGCTGTTTATCACTACTCTTTGCTTCCTGTCAGCCAGCCAATTTTCAATCCAAGTCAGTATTTTGCCCCCAGTACCATGTGCCCTAATTTTGTTCACTAATCTCCTATGTGGGACTTTATCAAAGGCTTTCTGAAAGTCCAGGTGCACTATATCCACTGGCTCTCCCTTGTCCATCTTCATAGTTACATTTTCAAAAAGTTCCAGATTAGTCAAGCACGATTTCCCCTTCGTAAATCCATGCTGACTCTGACCTATCCTGTTACTGCTATCCAAATGATTCGTAATTTCATCTTTTATAATTGACTCCGGCATCTTTCCCACCACTGGCGTCAGGCTAACCAGTCTATAATTTCCTGTTTTCTCTCTCCCTCCTTTCTTGAAAAGTGGAACAACATTAGCCACCCTCTAATCTGCAGAAACTGATCCTGAATCTATAGAACTTTGTAAAATGATTACCAATGCGTCCACGATTTCTAGAGCCACCTCCTTAAGTACCCTGGGATGCAGACCATCAGGTCCCGGGGACTTATCAGCCTTCAGACCTAACAGTCTATCCAACACCATTTCCTGCCTAATATAAATACCCTTCAGTTCGTCCATTACCCTAGGTTCTTCAACCACTATCACATCTGGGAGATTGCTTGTGTCTTCCCTAGCGAAGACAGGTCCAAAGTACCTATTCAACTCTTCTGCCATTTCCCTGTTCCCCATAATAAATTCACCCATTTCTGTCTTCAATTTTAGTTTTAACCATTTTTTTTCTTTTCACATACCTAAAAAAGCTTTTAATATCCTCCTTTATATTTTTGGCCAGTTAGCCTTCGTACCTCATTTTTTCTCCTCGTATAGCCTTTTTAGTTATCTTCTGTTGCTCTTTAAAAAGCTTCGCAGTCCTCCAGCTCCCTGTTCATCTTAGCTATGTCATACTTCTTCTCTTTTATTTTTATACAGTCCTTAACTTCCCTCGTAAGCCACGGCCGCCCCTGCCTCCCCTTAGGATCTTTCTTCGTCTTTGGTATGAACTGATCCTGCACCTTCTGCATTATATCCAGAAATACCTGCCATTGTTGTTCCACTGCCATCCCTGATAGGGGTATTGTAACAATGAACTTTGGCCAGCTCCTCCCTCATAGCTCCATAGTTTCCTTCGTTCAACTGCAATACTGACACTTCCGATTCTCTCTGCTCCCTCTCAAACTGCGCATTAAAACTTATCATATTATGGTCGCTACCTCCTAATGGGTCCTTTACTTCGAGGTCCCTGATCAAATCCGGTTCATTA
The DNA here is from genome assembly GCF_030684315.1 of Stegostoma tigrinum. Lineage (NCBI taxonomy): Eukaryota > Metazoa > Chordata > Chondrichthyes > Orectolobiformes > Stegostomatidae > Stegostoma > Stegostoma tigrinum. The sequence goes on along the minus strand of NC_081376.1, from coordinate 45,236,101 downwards.
CACAACACCAGATCCAGAATTGCCTCCTCCCTGGTAGGCTCCAGTACAAGCTGTTCTAAGAATCCATCTTGGAGGCACTCCACAGACTCCCTTTCTCGGGGTCCAGTGCCATCCTGATTCTCCCAGTCTACCCGCATGTTGAAATCTCCCATAACAACTGTAGTGATACCTTTGTGACATGCCAATTTCAACTCGTGATTCAACTTGCACCCTACCTCCTGACTACTGTTTGGGGGCTTGTAGATAACTCCTATTGGTTAAGGAGGCAGGGATGAGAAGGAGGGTTGGACATGGGATGATGTTGGACATGGGGGTGGGGAGATTTTAAAACCGGTGAATTCTACGTTGAGGTCATTGGGTTTTAGGCCCCGAGGTGGAATATGAGGTGCTGCTCAGTTTGCCTGTGGTGTCATTGTGGCACTGGAGGAGGCCCAGGGCGGACATGTCACTAAGGGAGTGGGAGGGGAGCTAAAGTGTTTGGCAACTGGAAGGTGTTGTTGATTATAACGTACAGAGTGCAGATGCTCTGCAAATCAGCCATTGAGTTCTGAACTTTCTATTATGGATCATTTGTGACACCATTATTGTTCTGAACTGTTCTGCAGCAGTAGGAGGTTGTACATTCAAAGCAACTTATCCCAAAGCCATGAACCTAAATGTAAAACGAACAAAAGTAGCTCTGTGACTCAATAAAATTGGCAGACTTTAAATATTGGGAATGAGTGAGTGGAAGAAATTACAGTGTCCTCAAAACACCCCACCACGTATTCTGTTTTAGATAGCACACTATCTAACACATAGATTGATTTTCATTTATTAAATTGCACATTTTTTGTTTATTGGGTAATTTGGTTGTTTGTAATTTTATTCTTCTGTAATGACAGATAAAAGCTGCAACAACCCCTGTTGTGGTTAGGTACTGTTTTCCCAGATCTAAAGTGATAGGACTGTATAGCATGGAAACAGATCTTTTGGTCCAACTTGTCCATGCCAACCAAATATCCTAAATTGATCTAGTCCCTTCTGCCAGAATTTGGCCCACATCCCTCTAAACCCTTCCTATTCATATATCCATCCAGATGCCTGTTAAATGCTGTAATTGTACCAGCCTCCAAGACTTCCTCTGGCAGCTCATTCCATACATGCACTGCCCTCTGTGTGGAAAAGTTCCTCTTAGGTCCCTTTTGTATCTTTCTCCTCTCACCTTAAGCCCACACCCTCTGGTTTTTGATATCCCTACCCTGGGGAAAAGACCTTGGCTATTTACCCTGTCCATGTCTCTCATGATTTTACAAGCCTCCAACACTCCAGGAAAAATAGCCCCGCCTATTCAGCCACGCCCTATAGCCGAAACCTCAAACCCCTACAACATCCTTGAAAGTCTTTTCTGCACCTTTTCAAATTTAATAACATGTTTCCGATAGCAAGGAAAGAACAGAATTCAATGCAGTATTCAAACAGTGGCCTAACAAATGTTTTGTACAGCCTCACTACAATTCCCAACTCCTATACTCAGTGCAGTGACTAATGTAGGCTAATATACCAAAGACCTTCTTCACCACCCTTTCTACCTGCGACTCCACTTTCATGGAACTATGAACCTGCACACTCCATGGTCTCCTTGTTCGGAACACCCACCCGCATCCCAGGACGGTACCATTTGGAAAATTCCTTTATTTGTGCTTGTTATTCTTTCACAGACAACATTGCAAGCGAGGCCAGCATTTATTTCCTTCAGAAGGAGATAGTCAGCTGCCTTCCTGCACCTCTGCCCTTCAGCTTTCCATGCCAAATAATTAGCAATTAAACCTCGAGATGGGTTTCAACCTTGACCCTGTGTTTTTTGCCTGAAATATTTGCCACTTCAGTGCTTTCAGAGTGTTTCAATCTCGAATAACAATGGGCCAACTGCAACCTCCTGTAAACTAGCAGAAGTGATATTTCATTGCATGGAGAAGGAAATTTTTAACACTGCAGACATTTGCTAAAAGTTAGTTTGGCAGCGTGGAGAGCTTCTTTATGAGGCAAAAACTCAGGCGGTGAGAAAGTATCAACAACTATAAGCTTAAAAGAAATATATGATGCTTCTAAGTACTTATTAATTTGGAGTGGCACAGTGGCTCAGTGGCTAGCACTGCTGTCTCACAGTGCTACAGACCTGGGGTCAATTCTACCCTTGGGCACCTGTCTGTGTGGAGTTTGCATATTCTCCCAGTGTCTGTGTGGTTTTGCCCTAGTTTCCTCCGGCAGGCCAGTTGGTTTCGCCATACAAAATTATCTACAGTGTCTCGGGATATGCAGATTAGTTGATGGGTCTGGGTGGGATGCTCTGAGGGCCAGTGTGGGCTTGTTGGGCCAAAGGGCCTGCTTCCCCACTGTAGGGATTCTATGAAAGCACCTTCTGGCTTGTTACACATAAGCAGAATTTTTGATTTTTCTGAAGAACAGTTGTACTGGACTTAAAAAATTAACTTTGTTTTTCTCTCTCCACAAATTCTGTCAGTTTCTTCAGCATTTTCTGCATTTGTTTCAGATTTCCAGCATTCACAGTTATTTTAGTGTTTAATTCACTGCCACTTCTCTTCCCAGTGTACCACATTGAAGAGTCTCTACTCTTCTGCCTGATGGGATTTCTGTTCTAAATTTTCATCTTGTTCACATTCATTACTTTCCATCTCCCTGCTAGTGTTGGATAAATTCTTCATGAAAATGAAAACTTACTTTAGCAGTGACATTTCTTTCCTCGATGATAATCTCTGGCCCCACTTTACTCCGCACAAATTCCAAATGAAGATCCATCCTTTGTGATTTGAACCAGATCAGGAATTCTGGAGAAGTGTTGTCCTGGACTCAAAATATGAACTCTTGTTTTTCTCTCTCTACAATTGCTGCCAGACCAGCTGAACTTCTCCAGCATTCTCTATTTGTATTCCATTTTTAAGTTTTGCTCTCCTGATTGTTAGCTGCCCCATGGGTGGCATGATGTGACAGTGGTTAGGACTGCTGCCTTGTAGTGCCAGGCTCCTGAATTCAGTCCCAGCCTCAAGCAACTGTCTGCGTGAAGTTTGCATGTTGCCTGCATGGGCTCCCTTCTACTGTCCTAAAGATGTGCAGGTTAGGTGGGTTGGTTATGTTGAATTTCCACAGTGTGCGAGGTGAATTCACCATGAGAAATGCAGGAAGAGTGTGGGTCTGGGTGTGGTGCCCTTCCAAAGATTGGTGTGGACTCGGTAGGCCAAATCACCTGCTTCTGCACTGTAGAAATTCCATGATACACCAGTACCAGAGTTAATGGATGGAATTTAATCTTCAATGCCTAAGTTTATACCTTTTGTATAACTGGACTCCTTCATGAGAGCAGACCACTATTGTTACACTATCAACCGCTTTAATAATCTTGGTAAAATGAGGTCTCGATTAAGGTATGTGACAATGGTAACATGTTCCAGAAAAACAGTTGGCAATATTTCTATTGTGATGGAATTTGTTGTACATTTAAAGAGATTGTTGAGATTGTTTCCTCCAATTTTGCATTTGTTTCATAATACTTGCATGGGAGAAATAATCTTTACGATATATTCCTCATTTAGACACACACACATACAAAAACACAGACACACACACACACAGACACACACACACAGACACACACACAACAACATCTATTCTGATACACTAATATCTATTCAGCATTACCCAGGTGAAGCTAAATTCTTACACTGGGATTATCAAAGTTCATCGAGATTCTTTCCAATTACCCTATGGTAGAATTTGGATCTACTTAAGTCACTTTTACTCTGCCAACTCTCGAGAAGTGTTCCTCACACAGATAACACTCTATAATTAGCAGGGCAGGAGAGACAGGGAGTAGAAATACCTAAACAGTCAAAAACCAGGTCCAATTTCTAATCCCCAATAAATCTGTCAGACAACATTTCTTTTAAAAAAGTCATCTCAGGCTTGAAATGTTGACAGTGTTTCTTTTTCTGCAGATTAGATTCCCTACAGTGTGGAAACTGCCAGATTCCCTGTTGAGATTCTCCACAAATCTTCACATATTTCAGATTTAGTGAGTTTTGAGAAGATTTGTAGCTCAGATTGAGGTTCTGGATGTGAGTTTGCTCGCTGAGCTGGAAGGTTAGTTTTCAGATGTTTCGTCGCCTTTTTTTTATTTGAAAAAATATACTTTATTCATAAGATGTATAAAAAATAAAACATATTTATACACCTACCCAGTCATGCAAGCTGCTCCGGGTTACCCAGGGGGTACGTACACCAACTAAAGGAAAAAAAATCAAAACAAAGAAGAAAAAAAAAACAAAGCAAAGAAAATACCCCGGCAGTCGTCACCCCGCACAGTCCCAGTTGGCCCCCTGGCCAGTTGGGGAAGGCGCCAGCTGGGCCCAGTTACCAGATAGGGTTCTTTTTTCTATTCTATTCTATTCATACGGTGGTCTTTCCCCACTGTGCCTTGGCGGTGGCTGCCCCAAGCTTTAGCACATCCCTCAGCACGTAGTTCTGGACCTTGGAGTGCGCCAATCTGCAACACTCGGTCAGGGTCAGTTCTTTCAGCTGGCAGACCAGCAAGTTGCGGGCAGACCAAAGAGCGTCATTCACCGCATTGATGATCCTCCAGGCACAGTTGATGTTGGTCTCGGTGTGCGTCCCAGGAAACAGCCCGTAGAGCACGGAGTCCCGCGTCACAGAGCTGCTCGGGATGAACCTCGACAAATACCACTGCATCCCCCTCCAGACCTCCTGCGCATAGGCACACTCCAGAAGGAGGTGATCGACAGTCTCGTCCCCCCCCGCAGCCGCCTCGAGGGCTGTGTGCGGTGACACAGAGATTCCGGGCATGCATAAAGGATCTCACTGGCAGAGCCCCTCTCACCGCCAGCCAAGCAATGTCCTTGTGCTTGTTTGAAAGTTCTGGCCATGAGGCATTCTGCCAAACAACTTTGGCAGTCTGCGTGGGGAACCACATGACGGGATCCACCCTCTCCTTTTCCCGAAGGGTCTCGAGGATACTACGTGCTGACCACTGCCTGACGGCCTTGTGGTCAAAGGTGTTTCCTTTCAAAAATTTCTCCACGAAGGACAGGTGGTACGGAACGGTCCAACTACTCGGAGCGTTCCGCGGCAACGAGGCCAGGCCCATCCTTCGCAACACCGGGGACAGGTAGAACCTCAGTAAGTAGTGACACTTGGTATTTGCATACTGAGGATCTACGCACAGCTTGATGCAGCCACACACAAAGGTAGCCGTCAGGGCGAGGGTGGCGTTCGGTACGCCCTTTCCCCCATTTTCCAGGTCTTTGTACATGGTGTCCCTGCGGACCCGGTCCATCCTCGACCCCCAAATGAAGTGGAAGATGGCCCGGGTGACCGCAGCGGTGCAGGTCCAGGGAATAGGCAGGCCCGCACCACATACAACAGTACCGAAAGCCCCTCGCACCTGACAACCAGGTTCTTACCTGCGATGAAGAGGGACCGGAGCGTCCACCTGCCCAGCTTCTGCTTCAATTTGGTGATACGCTCCACCCAAGTCTTAGTGCACGCCCCAGCTCCACCGAACCAAACACCCAGCACCTTCAGGTACTCTGTCCTGACGGTGAAGGGGTTGAAGGAGCGGTCATCCCAGTTCCCGAAGAACATGGCCTCGCTCTTACCCCTATTGACTATGGCACAAGAAGCCAGTTCAAACTGGCCGCAGATGTCCAACAGCCTACTCACCGACTGACGATCGGTGCAGAAGACGGCAACATCGTTCATGTACAGGGAGGTCTTGACCTGAAGGCCTCCGCTGCCTGGGATAGTCACGCCCTTCAGGCTCACGTCCTTCCTGATGGATGTGGCGAAGGGCTCCACACAGCACACGAACAAGGCAGGAGAGAGCGGGCAGCCCTGCCTGACTCCAGATCTGATGGGAAAACTGTCCGATTTCGACCTGTTGATCGAGACTGCGCTAACGATGTTGGTGTAGAATATCCGGATCCAATTGCGAATGCCCTCCCTGAACCCCAATTTGGTAAGGACGTCCCTCATGTAAGCATGAGAGACCCTGTCGAAGGCCTTCTCCTGGTCCAGGCTGACGCGGCAGGTGTCCACCCTCCTGTCCTGTACGTAGGCGATCGTATCCCTGATGAGCGCGAGGCTCTCAGCGATCTTCCTGCCCGGCACAGCACAGGTTTGGTCAGGGTGAATCACCGACTCCAGGACAGACCTGACCCAGTTGGCTATGACCTTGGCCAGGATTTTGTAGTCCACGTTCAATAGTGAAATGGGACGCCAATTCTTAATTTCTTCCCTCTCCCCCTTCCTCTTGTAAATGAGGGTGATGATGCCCTTCCTCATGGACTTGCACATTTCCCCTGCCCGAAGCGCACGATCGTACACCTCCAGCAGGCCCTGGCCGACCGGGTCCCACAGAGTGGAATACAGCTCGACCGGTAAGCCATCGCTCCTGGGAGTCTTATTCGTTTCCAAGGACTTGAGGGGTCTGGTCAGCTCGTCCAGGGATATCGGCTGGTCCAGCCACTCCCTCGTGCCATCGTCTACGACCTCCGTGATAGACAACAGGAATGACTCGGAGGCCGTGCTGTCCGTGGGCTTTGCGTTCTACAGTCCGGCATAGAAGGATCTGCTGATCCTCAAAATGTCGGGCCGAGACGATGTCACCGAGCCGTCGTCCTCCTTCAGCCGGCTAAGCACAGAGCTCTCTTTGTGCACCTTCTGAAAGAAGAAACGTGAGCACGTCTTGTCCTGCTCCACAGAGTGGACCCTGGACTGGAAGATTATCCTGGAGGCGTCCGCGGCGAAGAGTGAGGCTTGCTGGACCCTCACCTCGCGGAGGTCTTCCGTGACATCGACCCCCATCAACTGCAGAAGGAGCAGGTTCTGCACCCTTTTCTGGAGTCGCGACAGCTTTCCCCACCTCTCGCCTTCCAAACACCCTTGAGGACAAAGAACCTCTTGATGTTCTCCTTCACCGTCTCCCACCAGTCGCCCGGAGACTCAAAGACGGGTTTCACGGTTCTCCAACCGACGTACTCCCTTTTAAGCTCCTCGATGTTCTCTGGGGTCAACAGAGTCGTGTTGAGCTTCCACGTCCCCTTGCCGGCCGGCTGGTCGTCCTGTAAGTGACAGTCGGCTAGCAGGAGGCAGTGCTCAGAGAAGAACACCGGCTCGATGCTGGTGGACCTGACTGAGAACGCCCGTGACACAAACAGGAAGTCTAGTCTTGAGTGACTAGACTCCGTCTGGCTGCAACCAGGTGTATCTCTGCTGTGCTCCGTCTGCAGGGGTGCTGAAGACGTCGAGCAGCTTTGTGTCCTTCATCGTGCCCATCAGGAATCTGGACGTGATGTCCAGTTGACTTCCCCAACCCGCTGTACCCACGCCGGATCTTCTATCTGGATCGATGATGCAGTTGAAGTCTCCGCCTAGGATGACCGGCCTGGACGTAGCCAGCAGGGGAGGAAGCCACTGCAGGACGGCCAACTGCTCACTCCGTACCGCTGGAGCGTACACGTTGATCAGCCTCAGGAGAGCGTTCCTGTAGGTGACATCAGCCACTAGGAGGCGCCCCCCCCACCACCTCCTGAACTTGAGAGATGGTGAAGTCACGCCCCCGCAGCAGAATAGCCAGGCCCGAGGAGCGACAGTCCCCCGACCAGATCGAAGGCCCACAGGTCCAGGCACCAGACCGTTTCCCGTACCTGCTGAGGTGCGGTATCCCGCATTCCTGCAGAAACAGGAGGTCCGCCTTGACGGTGGTCAGGTAGGCCAACGTGGATACACATCTTGCGGTGGGCTTGACGCTGCGCACATTAATACTCGCAACTCGTACCCCCATTGTGGGCAGTGACCGCAGTACCCTCCCCAAGTCCAAGGTCCAGCCTCTCCATCTGTCCCTTCATGCCCATTGCTCGGGCTAACTGCTGGACGCTCTCCGGGCTCAGGAAACCGTCCGTGCTGCCTTCCGGGTGGCATCCCCCCATCGGGGGTACGGAGGCAGGAGAGGCTCTGGGTCAGGCTGGGGACACGCTGTTTCCTCCTTCCCGCCTGAAACTTCCGGGGGGCCCACCAGAGCTCCAGCGGTGCGTGGCTGGGTGTCGGAGGGAGCCTCAGGACGCCTCCCGTCACCTGGAAGCAGGGTGCTGCTTTCCTTCTCCCTTGAGATCTTTAGCTTCTGCTTTGGGCGGGCCTCCTCCGAATGTCCCTTGTCAGAGGAGCTCTTATAGCACCCCTGTAGCTGCCGCTTCCTGCTGATGGTTGTGGTGCCTGGGCCCGCCGGACGCCTTTCTCCTCGCTTTCCAGACTGTCGTCCACTCCCCTGGGTCACCTGTCGCCTCCTCCATCGACGCCGGGTTGTCTGGGGAGAGTGGAGCCTGCAGGGGTGCTTTGCTGGCCTTGGGCCCATCCTGTGGGGCTGGGCCCTCCTGCACGACCTGGCCCTCCTGCACATTAGCAGGGTCCTTGTAGGGCCCTGGGGCCTTCCTCTCCTCCGGGGGGGCTTGCTCCGCATTGCCCCTGCCGGCGACCTGGGCATAGGTGGTCCCCCGCTGCAGGCATGCCCTATAGAGGTGGCCCGCTTCCCCGCAAAGGTTGCAGCTTTTTTCTTGTGGGCAATCCCTTGCAAGGTGTCCCTCCTCCCTGCAGTTCCTGCAGATGTTGGCTTTGCAGTCGGCCGCCACGTGACCTGACCTACCACAGGCATGGCAGAATTTAGGTTGCCCTGCGTAGGTCAGGTAGCCCTTGTTCCCACCGATCGCGAAGCTGGACGGTGGGTGCACGATGTTCCCATCTGATCCCGTCCTCAGCGTCACCCTGACCTGCCTCTTACTGGTCCAGATCCCGAAGGGGTCCATGATGTCAGTTAGGTCCCCTTCCACCTTCACGTACCTTCTGAGGAAGATCAGGACATCAACTGCTGGCACATGCGGGTTGTACATGTGTACAGTCACCATACGGCTCCTCTGCGCTGGCATCACGAACAGCGGGACAGCGGTCAATACAGAGAGGGGGCCCTCACCTCCTTTCTCCTTGAAAACCTCCAGGAAGCGCTCGCAAAGCTTGGCACTCCTGAAGGTCACATCGTAAAAACCTCCTGCGGGGAAATCCTGCAGGTAGTAAATGTCCGCAGCAGCGAACCCACAACAGTCCAACAGGACCCTCTTCACGAAGAAGGTGCGGTCCACAGGTGCACCTTCATCCACCTTCTTTACGGAAACACGGATGGTGTTCCGGACCCCCTGACCTGGGGCACGAGCACTCGCCGCAGCCATCGTTGAAGGTTGGCTGCTCCCCTGAACCAGCATTAGGCCGAAGCCAGCATTAAGATCCACCGGTTGCAAGGATGCACAGCCAACCCGACGTCTTCCTTCCACCTCCAACTCAGTCGCGCTCTGCTCTTCTCGGTCCACAAGAGAGTGGGTCTTTATTTTGTTCCAGATTGAAGCTGGTTCACTGAGCTGTAAGGTATCTTCCCAGACAATCCATCACCATTCTAGGTAACATCATCAGTGAGCCTCCTATGACGCGCTGGTGTTATGCCCCATTTTCTATTTATCTGTTTAGGTTTCCTTGGGTTGGTGATGTCATTTCCTGCATTGGTGATGTCATTTCCTGTTCTTTTCCTCAGGGGATGGTAGATTGGCTCCAAATCAATGTGTTTGTTGATGGAGTTCCGGTTGGAATGCCATGCTTCTAGGAATTCTCGTGCGTGTCTCTGTTTGGCTTGTCCTAGGATGGATGTGTTGTCCCAATCAAAGTGGTGTCCTTCCTCATCTGTATGTAAGGATACGAGTGATAGTGGGTCATGTCGTTTTGTGGCTAATTGATGTTCATGTATCCTGGTGGCTAGCTTTCTGCCTGTTTGTCCAATGTAGTGTTTGTCACAGTTCTTGCAAGGTATTCTGTAGATGACGTTCGTTTTGCTTGTTGTCTGTACAGGGTCTTTTAAGTTCATTAGCTGCTGTTTTAGTGTGTTGGTGGGTTTGTGGGCCACCCTGATGCCAAGGGGTCCGAGTAGTCTGGCAGTCATTTCGGAAATGTCTTTGATGTAGGGGAGCGTGGTTATGGTTTCTGAGCCCGTTTTGTCTGGTTGTTTGGGTTTGTAAACGGGCCCAGAAACCATAACCACTCTCCCCTACATCAAAGACATTTCCGAAATGACTGCCAGACTACTCGGACCTCTTGGCATCAGGGTGGCCCACAAACCCACCAACACACTAAAACAGCAGCTAATGAACTTAAAAGACCCTGTACAGACAACAAGCAAAACGAACGTCATCTACAGAATACCTTGCAAGAACTGTGACAAACACTACATTGGACAAACAGGCAGAAAGCTAGCCACCAGGATACATGAACATCAACTAGCCACAAAACGACATGACCCACTATCACTCGTATCCTTACATACAGATGAGGAAGGACACCACTTTGATTGGGACAACACATCCATCCTAGGACAAGCCAAACAGAGACACGCACGAGAATTCCTAGAAGCATGGCATTCCAACCGGAACTGCATCAACAAACACATTGATTTGGAGCCAATCTATCATCCTCTGAGAAAAAGAACAGGAAATGACATCACCAATGCAGGAAATTACATCACCAACCCAAGGAAACCTAAACAAATAAATAGAAAGCGGGATATAACACCAGCGATTCACCGGAGGCTCACTGATGGTGTTACCTGGACTGGTGGCGAAACATCTGGGGACAAACCTTACAGCTCAGTGAACCAGCTCACATCTCGAACACAATAAAGACCCACTCTCTTGTGGACTGAGAGGACGAGAGTGCAGTCTTGGAGGTGAAAGGAGGACGTCGGGTTGGCTGTGCACCCTTGCGACCAGTGGATCTTAATGCTGGCTTCGGCCTAACGCTGGTTCAGGGGAGCAGCCAACCTGCAACGATGGCTGCGGCAAGTGCTCGTGCCCCAGGTCAGGGGGTCCGGAACACCATCCGTGTTTCCGTAAAGAAGGTGGATGAAGGTGCACCTGTGGACCGCACCTTCTTCGTGAAGAGGGTCCTGTTGGACTGTTGTGGGTTCGCTGCTGCGGACATTTACTGCCTGCAGGATTTCCCTGGAGGGGGTTTTTACGATGTGACCTTCCGGAGTGCCAAGCTTTGCGAGCGCTTCCTGGAGGTTTTCAAGGAGAAAGGAGGTGAGGGCCCCCTCTCTGTATTGACCGCTGTCCCACTGTTCGTGATGCCGGTGCAGAGGAGCCGTATGGTGACTGTACACATGTACAACCCGCATGTGCCAGCAGTTGATGTCCTGACCTTCCTTGGAAGGTACGTGAAGGTGGAAGGGGACCTAACTGACATCATGGACCCCTTTGGCATCTGGACGAGTAAGAGGCAGGTCAAGGTGACGCTGAGGACTGGCGCAGACGGGAATGTCGCACACCCACCGTCCAGCTTCGCGATCGGCGGGAGCAGGGGCTACCTGACCTATGCAGGGCAACCTAAAGTCTGCCATGCCTGTGGTAGGTCAGGTCACATGGCGGCCGACTGCAAAGTCACCATCTGCAGGGAGGAGGGACACCTTGCAAAGGATTGCCCACGAGAGAGAAGCTGCAACCTTTGCGGGGAAGCGGGCCACTTCTTTAGGGCATGCCCGCGGCGGGGTACCACCTACGCCCAGGTCGCCGGCAGGGGAAATGCGGGGCCAGACCCCCCCGGAGGAGAGGAAGGCACCAGGGCCCTGCAAGGACCCCACTGATGTGCAGGAGGGCCAGGCCGTGCAGGAGGGCCCAGCCCTGCAGGATGGGCCCGAGGCCAGCAAAGCACCCCTGCAGGCTCCGATCCCCCCCGACAACCCGGAGCCAATGGAGGCGGCGACAGGCGACCCAGGGGAGTGGACTACAGTCCGGAAAGCGATGAGGAAGGTGCGTCGACGGGCCCAGGAACCGCAACAATCAGGTGGGAAGAGACAGCTACAGGGGGGCTATAAGAGCTCCTCTGACGAGGAGGATTCGGAGAGGGCCCACCCGAAGCAGAAGTTAAAGGTCTCGAGGGGGAAGGAAAGCAGCACCCCGCTTCCAGGTGACGGGAGGCGTCCTGAGGCTCACTCCGACACCCAGTCAAGTGCCGCTGGAGCACTGGAGGGCCCCCCGGAACTTCCAGGCGGGAAGGAGGAAACAGCGCGTCCCCAGCCTGACCCAGAGCCGGACCCTCCTGCCTCCGCACCCCTGGCGGGGGGATGCCACCCGGAAGGCAGCACAGACGGTTTCCTGAGCCCAGAGAGCATCCAGCAGTTAGCCCGGGCAATGGGCATGAAGGGACAGATGGAGGGGCTGGACCTTGGACTTGGGGAGGGTACTGCGGTCACTGCCCACAATGGGGGTACGAATTGCGAGCGTTAATGTGCGCAGCGTCAAGTCAACCGCGAGATGTGTATCCACGTTGGCCTACCTGACCACCATCAAGGCGGACCTCCTGTTTCTGCAGGAGTGCGGGATACCGCACCTCGGCAGGTATGGGAAATGGTCCGGCGCCTGGACCTGTGGGCCTTCGATCTGGTCGGGGGGTAACGACTGTCGCTCCTCGGGCCTGGCTATTCTGCTGCGGGGGCGCAACTTCACCATCTCTCAAGTTCAGGAGGTGGTGGGGGGCGCCTCCTAGTGGCTGACATCACCTACAGGAATGCTCCCCTGAGGCTGATCAACGTGTATGCCCCAGCGGTACGGAGTGAGCGGTTGGACGTCCTGCAGCGGCTTCCACCCCTGCTGGCTACGTCCAGGCCGGTCATCCTAGGCGGAGACTTCAACTGCATCATTGATGCAGATGGAAGATCCGGCTTGGGGACAGCGGGTGGGGGGAGTCAACTAGACGTCACGTCCAGATTCCTGATGGGCACAGTGAAGGACGCCAAGCTGCTCGACGTCTTCAGCACCCCTGCAGACGGAGCGCAGCAGAGGTACACCTGGTCGCGGCCAGACGGGTCTATCCGCTCAAGGATAGACTTCCTGTTTGTGTCACAGGCGTTCTCGGTCAGGTCCACCGGCGTCGAACCGGTGTTCTTCTCTGACCACTGCCTCCTGTTGGCCGACTGTCACTTACAGGACGACCAGCCGGCCGGCAAGGGGACGTGGAAGCTCAACACGACTCTGTTGACCCCAGAGAACGTCGAGGAGCTTAAGAGGGAGTACACCGGTTGGAGAAGCGTGAAACCCCTCTTTGAGTCTCCAGGCGACTGGTGGGAGACGGTGAAGGAGAACATCAAGAGGTTCTTTGTCCTCAAGGGTGTTCAGAAGGCAAGAGAGAGGCGGGGAAAGCTGTCGCGACTCCAGAAAAGGGTGCAGAACCTGCTCCTTCTGCAGTTGATGGGGGCCGATGTCACGGAGGACCTCCATGAGGTGAGGGGCCAGCAAGCCTCGCTCTTCGCCGCAGAGGCCTCCAGGATAATCTTCCGGTCCAGGGTCCGCTCTGTGGAGCAGGACGAGACGTGCTCGCGTTTCTTCTTTCAGAAGGTGCACAAAGAGAGCTCTGTGCTTAGCCGGCTGAAGGAGGACGACGGCTCGGTGACGTCGTCTCGGCCCGACGTTTTGAGGATCAGCAGATCCTTCTATGCCGGACTGTACGACACGAAGCCCACGGACAGCACGGCCTCCGAGTCGTTCCTGTCGTCTATCACGGAGGTCTTAGACGACGGCACGAGGGAGTGGCTGGACCGGCCGATATCCCTGGACGAGCTGGCCAGAGCCCTCATGTCCTTGCAGAGGAATAGGACTCCCGGAAGCGATGGCTTACCGGTCGAGCTGTATTCCGCTCTGTGGGGCCTGGTCGGCCAGGACCTGCTGGAGGTGTACGATAGTGCGCTTCGGGCAGGGGAAATGTGCAAGTCCATGAGGAAGGGCATCGTCACCCTCATTTACAAGAGGAAGGGGGAAAGGGAAGAAATTAAGAATTGGCGTCCCATTTCACTTTTGAACGTGGACTACAAAATCCTGGCCAAGGTCATTGCCAACCGGGTCAGGTCTGTCCTGGAGTCGGTGATTCACCCTGACCAAACCTGTGCTGTGCCGGGCAGGAAGATCGCTGAGAGCCTCGCGCTCATCAGGGATACGATCGCCTACGTACAGGACAGGCGGGTGGACACCTGCCTCGTCAGCCTGGACCAGGAGAAGGCCTTCGACAGGGTCTCTCATGCTTACATGAGGGACGTCCTCTCCAAATTGGGGTTCGGGGAGGGCATCCGCAATTGGATCCGGCTGCTCTACGCCAACATCGTTAGCGCAGTCTCGATCAACGGGTGGGAATCAGACAGTTTTCCTGTTAGATCTGGAGTCAGGCAGGGCTGCCCGCTCTCTCCTGCCTTGTTCGTGTGCTGTGTGGAGCCCTTCGCCGCCTCCATCAGGAAGGATGTGAGCCTGAAGGGCGTGACTATCCCAGGCAGCGGAGGCCTTCAGGTCAAGACCTCCCTGTACATGGATGATGTCGCCGTCTTCTGCACCGATCGTCGGTCGGTGAGTAGGCTGTTGGACATCTGCGGCCAGTTTGAACTGGCCTCGGGTGCCAAAGTCAATAGGGGTAAGAGCGAGGTCATGTTCTTCGGGAACTGGGACGACCGCTCCTTCATCCCCTTCACCGTCAGGACAGACTACCTGAAGGTGCTGGGTGTTTGGTTTGGTGGAGCTGGGGCATGCACTAAGACTTGGGAGGAGCGTATCTCCAAATTTAAGCAGAAGCTGGGCAGGTGGACGCTCCGGTCCCTCTCCATCGCGGGTAAGAACCTGGTTGTCAGGTGCGAGGGGCTTTCGGTACTGTTGTATGTGGCGCAGGCCTGGCCTATTACCTGGACCTGCGCCGCTGCGGTCACCCGGGCCATCTTCCACTTCATTTGGGGGTCGAGGATGGACCGGGTCCGCAGAGATACCATGTACAAAGACCTGGGAAATGGGGGAAAGGGCGTACCGAACGCCACCCTCACCCTGACGGCTACCTTTGTGTGTGGCTGCATCAAGCTGTGCGTAGATCCTCAGTACGCAAACACCAAGTGTCACTACTTACTGAGGTTCTACCTGTCCCCGGTGTTGCGAAGGATGGGCCTGGCCTCGTTGCCGCGGAACGCTCCGAGTAGTTGGACCGTTCCGTACCACCTGTCCTTCGTGGAGAAATTTTTGAAAGGAAACACCTTTGACTACAAGGCCGTCAGGCAGTGGTCAGCACGTAGTATTCTCGAGACCCTTCGGGAAAAGGAGAGGGTGGATCCCGTCGTGTGGTTCCCCACGCAGACTGCCAAAGTCGTTTGGCAGAATGCCTCATGGCCAGAACTTTCAAACAAGCACAAGGACATTGCTTGGCTGGCGGTGAGAGGGGCTCTGCCAGTGAGATCCTTTATGCATGCCCGGAATCTCTGCACCACCGCACGCTGCCCTCGAGGTGGCTGCGGGGGGGACGAGACTGTCGATCACCTCCTTCTGGAGTGTGCCTATGCGCAGGACGTCTGGACGGGGATGCAGTGGTATTTGTCGAGGTTCGTCCCGAGCAGCTCCGTGACGCGGGACTCCGTGCTCTACGGGCTGTTTCCGGGGACGCACACCGAGACCAACATCAACTGCGCCTGGAGGACCATCAATGCGGTGAAAGACGCTCTTTGGTCTGCCCGCAACTTGCTGGTCTGCCAGCTGAAAGAACTGACCCCGACCGAGTGTTGCAGACTGGCGCACTCCAAGGTCCAGGGCTACGTGCTGAGGGACGCGCTAAAGCTTGGGGCAGCCGCCGCCAAGGCGCGGTGGGGAAAGACCACCGTATGAGCCCCCTCGTCCAGAAAAGGGAAAAGAATCCTACCTGGTAACTGGGCCCAGCTGGCGCCTTCCCCAACTGGTCAGGGGGCAAACTGGGACTGTGCGGGGTGACGACTGCCGGGGCGGTTTCTTTGCTTGGTTTCTTTTTTCTCTGTTTTGTTTTTTTTTCCCTTTAGTTGGTGTACGTACCCCCAGGTAACCCGGAGTGGCTTGCATGACTGGATCGGTGTGTCAATGTTTTATTTTTTGTACATTCTATGAATAAAGTATATTTTTTCAAATAAAAAAAAAAGGTGACGAAACATCTGGGAACAAACCTTACAGCTCAGTGAACCAGCTTACATCTCGAACACAATAAAGACCCACTCCCTTGTGGACCGAGAGGAGGAGAGTGCTGTGTTGGAGGTGAAAGGAGGACGTCGGGTTGCCTGTGCACCCTTGCGACCAGTGGATCTTAATGCTGGCTTCGGCCTAACGCTGGTTCAGGGGAGCAGCCAACCTGCAACGATGGCTGCGGCGAGTGCTCGTGCCCCAGGTCAGCGGGTCCAGAACACCATCCGTGTTCCCGTGAAGAAGGTGGATGAAGGTGCACCTGTGGACCGCACCTTCTTCGTGAAGAGGGTCCTGTTGGACTGTTGTGGGTTCGCTGCTGCGGACATTTACTGCCTGCAGGATTTCCCTGGAGGAGGGTTTTACGATGTAACCTTCAGAGTGCCAAGCTTTGCGAGCGCTTCCTGGAGGTTTTCAAGGAGAAAGGAGGTGAGGGCCCCCTCTCTGTACTGACCGCTGTCCCGCTGTTCGTGATGCCGGAGCAGAGGAGCCGTATGGTGACTGTACACATGTACAACCCGCATGTGCCAGCAGTTGATGTCCTGACCTTCCTCAGAAGGTACGTGAAGGTGGAGGGGACCTAACTGACATCATGGACCCCTTTGGTATCTGGACGAGTAAGAGGCAGGTCAAGGTGACGCTGAGGACTGGCGCAGACGGGAATGTCGCACACCCACCGTCCAGCTTCGCGATCGGCGGGAGCAGGGGCTACCTGACATATGCAGGGCAACCTAAAGTCTGCCATGCCTGTGGTAGGTCAGGTCACATGGCGGCCGATTGCAAAGCCACCATCTGCAGGAACTGCAGGGAGGAGGGACACCTTGCAAAGGATTGCCCACGAGAGAGAAGCTGCAACCTTTGCGGGGAAGCGGGCCACTTCTATAGGGCATGCCCGCGGCGGGGTACCACCTACACCCAGGGCGCCGGCAGGGGAAATGCGGGGCCAGGCCCCCCGGAGGAGAGGAAGGCACCAGGGCCCAGCAAGGACCCCACTAATGTGCAGGAGGGCCAGGCCGTGCAGGAGGGCCCAGCCCTGCAGGATGGGCCCGAGGCCAGCAAAGCACCCCTGCAGGCTCCGATCCCCCCCGACAACCCGGAGCCGATGGAGGCGGCGACAGGCAACCCAGGGGAGTGGGCAACAGTCCGGAAAGCGAGGAGGAAGGTGTGGCGACGGGCCCAGGAACCGCAACAATCAGGTGGGAAGAGGCAGCTACAGGGGGGCTATAAGAGCTCCTCTGACGAGGAGGATTCGGAGAGGGCCCACCCGAAGCAGAAGTTAAAGGTCTCGAGGGGGAAGGAAAGCAGCACCCCGCTTCCAGGTGATGGGAGGCGTCCTGAGGCTCACTCCGACACCCAGTCAAGTGCCGCTGGAGCACTGGAGGGCCCCCCGGAACTTCCAGGCGGGAAGGAGGAAACAGCGCGTCCCCAGCCTGACCCAGAGCCGGACCCTCCTGCCTCCGCACCCCTGACGGGGGGATGCCACCCAGAAGGCAGCATGGACGGTTTCCTGAGCCCGGAGAGCATCCAGCAGTTAGCCCGGGCAATGGGCATGAAGGGACAGATGGAGGGGCTGGACCTTGGACTTGGGGAGGGTACTGCGGTCACTGCCCACAATGGGGGTACGAGTTGCGAGCATTAATGTGCGCAGTGTCAAGTCCACCGCAAGATGTGTATCCACGTTGGCCTACCTGACCACCGTCAAGGCGGACCTCCTGTTTCTGCAGGAGTGCGGGATACCGCACCTCGGCAGGTACGGGAAATGGTCCGGCGCCTGGACCTGTGAGCCTTCGATCTGGTCGGGGGGTAACGACTGTCGCTCCCCGTGCCTGGCTATTCTGCTGCGGGGGCGCAACTTCACCATCTCTCAAGTTCAGGAGGTGGTGGGGGGGCGCCTCCTAGTGGCTGACGTCACCTACAGGAACGCTCCCCTGAGGCTGATCAACGTGTACGCCCCAGCGGTACGGAGTGAGCGGTTGGCCGTCCTGCAGCGGCTTCCACCCCTGCTGGCTACGTCCAGGCCGGTCATCCTGGGCGGAGACTTCAACTGCATCATCGATGCAGATGGAAGATCCGGCTTGGGGACAGCGGGTGGGGGGAGTCAACTGGACGTCACGTTCAGATTCCTGATGGGCATGGTGAAGGGCGCCAAGCTGCTCGATGTCTTCAGCACCCCTGCAGACGGAGCGCAGCGGAGGTACACCTGGTCGCGGCCAGACGGGTCTATCCGCTCAAGGATAGACTTCCTGTTTGTGTCACGGACGTTCTCGGTCAGGTCCACCGGTGTCGAGCCGGTGTTCTTCTCTGACCACTGCCTCCTGTTGGCCGACTGTCACTTACAGGACGACCAGCCGGCCAGCAAGGGGACGTGGAAGCTCAAAACGACTCTGTTGACCCCAGAGAACGTCGAGGGGCTTAAGAGGGAGTACGCCGGTTGGAGAAGCGTGAAACCCCTCTTTGAGTCTCCAGGCGACTGGTGGGAGACGGTGAAGAAGAACATCAAGAGGTTCTTTGTCCTCAAGGGTGTTCAGAAGGCGAGAGAGAGGCGGGGAAAGCTGTCGCGACTCCAGAAAAGGGTGCAGAACCTGCTCCTTCTGCAGTTGATGGGGGTCGATGTCACGGAGGACCTCCGCGAGGTGAGGGGCCAGCAAGCCTCGCTCTTCGCTGCGGAGGCCTCCAGGATAATCTTCCGGTCCAGGGTCCGCTCCGTGGAGCAGGACGAGACGTGCTCGCGTTTCTTCTTTCAGAAGGTGCACAAAGAGAGCTCTGTGCTTAGCCGGCTGAAGGAGGACGACGGCTCGGTGACGTCGTCTCGGCCCGACGTTTTGAGGATCAGCAGATCCTTCTATGCCGGACTGTACGACATGAAGCCCACGGACAGCACGGCCTCCGAGTCGTTCCTGTCGTCTATCACGGAGGTCTTAGACGACGGCACGAGGGAGTGGCTGGACTGGCCGATGTCCCTGGACGAGCTGGCCAGAGCCCTCAAGTCCTTGCAGAGGAATAGGACTCCCGGAAGCGACGGCTTACCGGTCGAGCTGTATTCCGCTCTGTGGGGCCTGGTCGGCCAGGACCGGCTGGAGGTGTACGATAGTGCGCTTCGGGCAGGGGAAATGCGCAAGTCCATGAGGAAGGGCATCATCACCCTCATTACAAGAGGAAGGGGGAAAGGGAAGAAATTAAGAATTGGCATCCCATTTCACTATTGAACGTGGACTACAAAATCCTGGCCAAGGTCATTGCCAACCGGGTCAGGTCTGTCCTGGAGTCGGTGATTCACTCTGACCAAACCTGTGCTGTGCCGGGCAGGAAGATCGCTGAGAGCCTCGCGCTCATCAGGGATACAATTGCCTACGTACAGGACAGGCGGATGGACACCTGCCGCGTCAGCCCGGACCAGGAGAAGGCCTTCGACAGGCTCTCTCATGCTTACATGAGGGACGTCCTCTCCTAATTGGGGTTCGGGGAGGGCATCCGCAATTGGATCCGGCTGCTCTACGCTAACATCGTTAGCGCAGTCTCGATCAACGGGTGGGAATCGGACAGTTTTCCTGTTAGATCTGGAGTCAGGTAGGGCTGCCCGCTCTCTCCCGCCTTGTTCGTGTGCTGTGTGGAGCCCTTTGCCGCATCCATCAGGAAGGACGTGAGCCTGAAGGGCGTGACTATCCCAGGCAGCGGAGGCCTTCAGGTCAAGACCTCCCTGTACATGGACGATGTCGCCGTCTTCTGCACCGATCGTTGGTCGGTGAGTAGACTGTTGGACATCTGTGGCCAGTTTGAACTGGCCTCGGGTGCCAAAGTCAACACGGGTAAGAGCGAGGTCATGTTCTTCGGGAACTGGGACGACCGCTCCTTCATCCCCTTCACCGTCAGGACAGACTACCTGAAGGTGCTGGGTGTTTGGTTTGGTGGAGCTGGGGCATGCACTAAGACTTGGGAGGAGCGTATTGCCAAATTTAAGCAGAAGCTGGGCAGGTGGACGCTCCGGTCCCTCTCCATCGCGGGTAAGAACCTGGTTGTCAGGTGCGAGGGGCTTTCAGTACTGTTGTATGTGGCGCAGGCCTGGCCTATTCCCTGGACCTGCGCCGCTGCGGTCACTCGGGCCATCTTCCACTTCATTTGGGTGTCGAGGATGGACCGGGTCCGCAGGGACACCATGTACAAAGACCTGGAAAATGGGGGAAAGGGCGTACCGAACGCCACCCTCGCCCTGACGGCTACCTTTGTGTGCGGCTGCATCAAGCTGTGCATAGATCCTCAGTACGCAAACACCAAGTGTCACTACTTACTGAGGTTCTACCTGTCCCCGGTGTTGCGAAGGATGGGCCTGGCCTCGTTGCCGCGGAACGCTCCGAGTAGTTGGACCAACATCAACTGCGCCTGGAGGACCATCAATGCGGTGAAAGACGCTCTTTGGTCTGCCTGCAACTTGCTGGTCTACCAGCTGAAAGAACTGACCCCGACCGAGTGTTGCAGACTGGCGCACTCCAAGGTCCAGGGCTACGTGCTGAGGGACGCGCTAAAGCTTGGGGCAGCCGCCGCCAAGGCGCGGTGGGGAAAGACCACCGTATGAGCCCCCTCGTCCAGAAAAGGGAAAACAATCCTATCTGGTAACTGGACCCAGCTGGCGCCTTCCCCAACTGGTCAGGGGGCCAACTGGGACTGTGCGGGGTGACGACTGCCGGGGCGGTTTCTTTTCTTTGTTTTTTTTTTCTCTGTTTTGTTTTTTTTTTCCTTTAGTTGGTGTACGTACCCCCGGGTAACCCGGAATGGCTTGCATGACTGGGTAGGTGTATAAATGTTTTATTTTTTGTACATTCTATGAATAAAGTATATTTTTTCAAATAAAAAAAAGGTGACGAAACATCTGAAAACTAAGCTTCCAGCTCAGCGAGCAAACTCACATCCATATTTCAGATTCTAAGCATCCTCATCTTTTTATTTTTATTTCTTTTTGAGTCCTTCACAAGATGAGAGCGTCACTGGCTAGGCCACCATTTAATGCCCAATCCTAACTATCCGGAGGGCTGTTGCGAGTCAACCACAATGCTGTGGGCCTGGAGTTGCATGTAGTCTCCTTCCCTAAAGGACATCAGTGAACCGGTCGTGCCTTTCTTCTGATAAATGGTGATGGTCATCATTAGACTTTTAATTCCAGATTTTTATTGAATTCAAATTCCACCATCTGCCTTGGCAGGGTTCAAACCCATGTTCCCCAAAACTTTATTTGGGTCTTCAAATGAATAATCTTGCAATAATACTGCTGGGTCATCACCTCCTCCCATCATCACTCCCTTGTATTCCTTTTTTAAAGAAAGTATTTCTGAAGAGAACTTCATATCAAAGGATTCAACTCCCTTTTGACAGTACCTTCGACTTAATTACTAGCATCTCAATTGCTTTGATGTGCCAACTGAGACCATACCTTCAGAAACTAGAAACAAATTGCTTAGAAATAATTTGGGTTTGCTACGAGCTCACAGCATAAGACATTTAGTGTACTTGTTCTTTGAATAAGTTAATCTCACACATACATTTTTTAATTGAAGCTAAATGATATGCAATTTCTTATAACAGATAACTCTGTGGAAATCAAGCCTGAGGACATGTTCATTCTACAATTGGATTTGTTAGACTACTAGCTCAGAGCAGATATTGGGTGGCTTTTCATTAATGCCTGAACAAATTTACTCCTTTCAGCATCAATTTGTGTTTGCTAGTCCTAAAGATAATACTTTATGCTAATAATTTGATTTAGATTTTCAGAGCTGTTTTCACTAAACTAAAAATGGAACATATGCAGTGCGTTGAATTGTACACGGTGTCATAAACCTACTTACTCGAATCATAATGTTAGTTGTTGGCTTTCCCAACCAAAGCCTGGCCACCCAGTGATGATGGTACACTGGGGCTGGATATAATTCTTTCAAAGTAGGTCCTCTAAACCCATCTGGAAGGAGGTCCTGCCAAAGAGGACAACTCCATCGTCAGATTGGGCAGCAGCTCTGAAGGCTCAGCAGCGCCAGGATTGAACAGTGGCCAATGCTGGGACTACAGGCAGCCCCTGAGGAGGAGGCTTTAGGGAGAATGAACTTCAAGAGAGGTCTAGGATTTTGATGAGACGACCTGGGAGTCCCTGGCATGGTGTTGAGATGGTGTGGGGTGGACCATCGGGGGCTCGGTTGACAGACTTTGTGGGGGACTGGGGAAATAGAATGGGGCAAGTAAGATCTTTCAGAGGTTCCTTTGGGCAAGGGACAACCCTTCTCCTGCTCAATGACATCCTACAGAGTGAAAGCTGGTTTGGACGCCCGAATGTACAAGGTACAAGCAGACGTAGGCCATTCAACTGCTTGAGCCTGCGCTGCTATTCAATTATATTGTCACAAGCACACACACACACACACACACACACACACACACACACACACACACACATATACACGCACATAAACACATGCACACATACACATACACATTGACACGCACACACACATACACACACACACACACACAAACACACACACACAAATGCACAGACATGAACACACACACACACACACACACACACTCACACCCACACACAGACACACACACACACACACACACACATATATATATATCTACGGAGTGAATTTGTATTTGCAGATACATTCTATTTTGTTCAAAAGCACACAATTCATAGACCTCAGACAATGTGGTGTTTTATAAATTCCTACTTTAGAAATAAAACCAGTCTGAATCCAAACCAAAACACGAACAGATTCTAAACAAGGCCTCACACCTAACATGCATTATCTGACGTAAAATGTCATATCTTTTTTGCACTGATAAAACCTTTAGCTCTCTTAGAGCAGTGACCAGAAAGAAACTCGGGGATTTACATATACATACTAATCAATTGAAACCTTCTAATTGATTAAAGATTTAACAGCATCTTAGGTTTGTTTTGTATAACTTCATCAGTTCTGTGATATTTTGATTGTTTTTTACTTATAAATTCTGTGTTCTGTGTGCTTCTTTTTCACTTCACCTGACTAGGTCCGAAACGTCAGCTTTTGTGCTCTTCTGCTGCTGCTTGGCCTGCTGTATTCATCCAGCTCCACACTGTGTTACCTCGTATTCTCCAGCATCTGCAGTTCCTCTTATCTCTGATACGCTCTGAAAGTTTGTGTTTTCAAATGAACCTGTTGGACTATAACCCGGTGTTGTGTGATTTCTGACCTTATCCATTCAAATCCAACATGGCACCTCCACATCATCCTGGTGTGGAAATGTATCTCTGTTCATTCACTGTTACTGGATCAAAATCCTGGAATCCCCTCTCTAAGGGCACTGTGGGTCAACTCAATGTAGGTGGACTGCAGCGGTTCAAGAAGGCACCTCACCACCACCTTGTCAAGGGCAACCAGGGATGGACAATACATGCTGACCCAGCCAGCGACACCCACATTCCATGAGAGAATAATAAAATAAAATTACCACTTCAGGATGTCGAAACACACCTTACAGACAATGAATACTGTTCAGGCTGTAGTTACCATTATAGTGTGGGAACATCAGCAGCCATGTTGTGTACAGAGATATAGCACAGTAATTCAAATAATTGACCAAAAGGTTTTTATCAGACATGCTATCGGTTAGGCTGGGTGACTGGTGAACATGCTTTCAAGGTTAAAGGGAGCAAATCTTCAGTGAATGGGACCCATCAAGGAGATGTTCCTGTTGTGCTGTTGGCGAAATAAGGGAAGCATGTTGTTCTGAGGCTTTTGGCGTTGCACTGTACTTTTGTACAGAACACATTGGTGCCAGAATGGCCTTGGTAAAAATGACCCATGAAGAGAGGTGACGGCAAAAGACCATACCAAGTGCCATTAGTGTCACCACACCAGGATGTGTCTGCTCACGCTGATGTCACCAGGGGTCCAGGGAATCTGGGGGTGAGGCGGGAGCAGAGGTGGAGACTGTCCCTCACAGAGTCTGGGGATTGGATGTCCTCAGCCATTACTTTAGCCATTGTGTTCTCACCACCCGGCCCTCTCCAGTGCCTCACTGCCTAGAGAGGGATCTCTCCTGGAATCAGGAGGGTGTGCCCAGGGACTGGGGCTGCATGTCTGTCCCACCTTGCCCACTCCCCCCAAACCTCCAACAACTACTACCCCCCACCCCCCAGGGGAGAAGGAGTGACCCAAATTCTACAGCTAGAGACTACAGCACACATACTCCAGTTACAAATCTATGCAATAAATTGTTGTGTTGTTAGGGAACAGTTATAACATTAGCACGCACTTCGATCACTTCCAAGTGGCATTGGATTTCTATTGGCAAATGTGAGCTCCCTGGGCCTCCTAGGAGTGGCATTTATAAGACTCAGCCATGAAACAAAGACTTGTATTGATGTAGAATCTTTTACAACCTTGGTGAATCCCAAATCGGTGTATATCCAACAGAAGCATGAACATTGTTGTGCTTTGCCTTTAAGAGAGCTCAAGGACTCTGTAAGGTGTGTGTATACAACATCATGACACCATCAGGCAGTTTGTTTTTTGCAAACCTGCAAAATGCACACTTACAAAATAAATTTCTTTGTTCTAATAGCTGCTTCATACAATGCATCGTGTTTTACTGTATCAACTAAACTAGCCCAGAAAGTTGATCAGTACCCGATGAGTGAGTGATTGTCAGACTGTGATGATTAATGTGATAGACTCTGTCAGAGTACACGTCACAGCAGCCAATTTGCACACAGCAAAGCCTGCAGATGATAAGCAATAATGACCTAATCAGCTATTTTAGTGGTTACTTACAGGACTAAACTGGTTTGGATGTCAAGGAGAACAAAATGTGGAGCTTTTATCATCAAGGCCTCCATTTGAACATCTCGGCTGAAAGGCAGGACCATGTCACTTCCGCAGTGTTAAACTTATCTTCCAGCTGGGGTATTATACTTAACACTCTAGAGCGGGACTTGAACTCATTGCCTCTGTAATGATTGTGCTGTCAACTGAACCATGATTGACAATGGGAAATGGCAACATATTTTTGGGCATTGGATTCTTGCATATCACTTATACCACCTTCCAAACTAGTGCACAAGAATGCAATAATGCTCAGATGGAGAGCAGGCTTATTAATGGCTTATATTCCCATATGACTCACTAGAGGCACTCAGCTCTGTCACAGTTGTCATATCTGCGAATGAGAACAGCAGTCAAGAATGCATAATATGCTCAAAAATGGATAGGGTGACAGCAAATTCTTGTAGGACTCAATGGAACATGAATACTTTAATAAATGGCCCACAGTTTGTATTTATAGGAAATACAACATGCACAGCGCTTCCTGCTGATTGGGTTGGATGCATTTTTCACACTGCTATGCAAACAGTGCAAAACTAATTAATGGTTGGATCTATAACTGGACTCTATTCACTGTCTATGTACATGTTTAATGAATAAAACACAAGAGGAAGTATGCTTGAAGCATCTTCAGCAGAATTTAGGAGCACATCAATTAATTTAACTTTTCTTTTGTAAAATGGAACGGAGAGACCACGTTCCGATCCATATGTTCACAATATTTTTTTCCTTAGAAAGCATTTGCCTTCATGACCTTGGCTCCAATTGCCTCTGAATGCAACTCAATAGCCAAATTGAAAAAGTTCAATTAATCTTTCATAGCGTTTACACACATTAACACCAGGCCACAAGAACTTGTTTGAGACTAATTGAAAGGTTGAATCTGTGGCATTTGGTTCAATATGTGTTTCTCCCCAGCAGCTCATGAGATTTAAATACTTCCTCAAAGAATACGTAAGGAAGGATGGATTTGGACTCAGCTGTTAGTGCCCATTGGAGGTTTGGTCCCTTTACATTGTGGGTCCCTGACTGGCAGAGTTAAGGTCTCTCCACTGCATAGGCTGGGAGCTTCTTTCCCTGGAGCATAGGAGATTGAGGGGTGACCTAATAGAGGTTTATAAAACCATGAGGGTATAGATAAGTTGAATGATGAAGGTCTTTTCCCAAGGGTGGGGAAGTTCAAAATTAGGGAGAATATTTTTAAGATGAGAGGAGAAAAATTTATAGAGGACATGAGGGGCAACTTTTTTACAAAGAGAGTGGTTCGTGCGTGGAATGAACTATCAGCAAAAGTGGTGGATGCAGATACAGTTACAATGTTAAAAATACGTTTGGATACATTCATTTTTGAGAAAGGTTAAAAGGGCCAAGCATAGGAGGTGGGGTTAGTTTAATTTGTGATTTTGGTCGGCACCCACTGGTTGGACTGAAGGGTCTGTTTCCCTGCTGTATGATTCTGAGTCTATGACTGGAGGGTCCTTTGGCTTTCAACAGTAGGTTCCAATCTGGGAGACATTGAACAGTGCAAGAGCGAGCACAGGTAGTTAGTATTTCCTCTCAGTGAGTTTTGGCTTCTGAATTGAATTTAATCTCTGGCAGCTCCCAAAATTTCAGCCTTGCCACATGAATAACTAGTCCACTGGCGTTAACACTTCACCACCCATCTTCCCTCAAGCAATTTGTTCCAGCCAAAATGTTGTGTTGAGACATAAAGAGCAACAAAATGGAGATTTGGGTATGATGACAAAGTGTGAAATCTGTCTGGTGCATCTGATAGACTGAGTGTTGCCTTAGAACAGTCAAAAAGATTAAGAATTCAATTCTGAATTCCCCCATTGAACTTCTAAAAATGAATTCATGGGGGAGAAATGGAAGAACAGTTGGTGCAATGGTGATTTGAGCTGATACATTTTTCTAGCAGGCATTAGAAACTGTTAATTATTAATCTTGTCCAGAGGGAAACGAATGCGTTAATGATGATGGTGCCACTCTGGGATCAGCAGAGTCTGAATGAGACTCAAAGGAGGGAAGAATGGAATCATTGTATTAGAGAGCTGTCATCAGTTTAATACATTTTAGAATATTAAATAGAGAATATTAAATATGAGTTGCTAAATGTGAGGAAAACTTTGGTCTCCATGGTGTGGTAGTAATATCCCTACCTCAGAGCCAGGAGTCCTGAGTTCAAGTCCCACCTGTCCCTGAAGTTTTAAACTAAATAGTGGGGAGGTGGGTTTCAGTTCCATGGAAAATTATGAACAATGCTTAAAGGGGGTAGGGCTGGGCAGAGGTTAATAAAGTTTCCAGGACAGGTATTAGGACAGTGAATATGGAAAGGGCCAGGAAACTAGCTTCAGGCACCGCAGATGAGGGGGCAACTATTAGAAGGGGACAACTATGCAAGATTAAGGGGGTGGTGCTTAAAGGCATGCTGAATGCGGAAGAGGGTAAGTGGGCTTGTGATGCAGATTGAAATTGGCAGGTACACAGTGGATATCACAGATACATGCCTACAATGGGATCAGGGCTGAGAAGTAAATATCTAAAGATACATGTCTCATCAAAAGGCTTGGGCAGAAAGTGCGGGGTTGCCTTGTTAGTACAAAATTAAATTAAATTTATTGGGAGAAGTGATACAGAGTCAGAAGGCAAAGAATCTGTACGGGTTACGTTGAAGAACTGCGAAAGAGAAAAGACCCAAATGGGGGTTACGTAAGGGCCTCCTTGCAGTTATCAAGATGTGAGTAAAAAAATACATCAGGAGATAAAAAAAGCATGTAGAAAAGGCACTATTACAACTATCATCTGTAACTTCAA
This sequence comes from Stegostoma tigrinum, assembly GCF_030684315.1. Lineage (NCBI taxonomy): Eukaryota > Metazoa > Chordata > Chondrichthyes > Orectolobiformes > Stegostomatidae > Stegostoma > Stegostoma tigrinum. The sequence goes on along the minus strand of NC_081376.1, from coordinate 45,208,332 downwards.
TATTCAGGCGAGCTTGGACGGAATCTCAAGGAAGGAAATTCATGGAATAACTATGAGATGGATGTTTTTTGGAGCAGCTTGTGGTAGAGCCCACTCGGAACAGGCAGTTTTGGAATTGGTGATGTGTAATGAGGCAGACTTGATTGGAGAGCTTAATTGAAGGAACCCCGAGCGGGCAGTGACCATAATATTTCATAGAATCCCTGCAGCGTGGAAACAGGCCCTTTGGTTCAACAAATCCACACTGGCCCTTGGAGCATCCCACACAGGCCCATTCCCCCATAACCCACCTAATCTACACATGAGAAATTTAGCATGGCCAATCCACCTAGCCTGCACATCTTTGGATTGAGGGAGGAAACTCACACAGACACAAGGAGAACGTGCAAACTCCACACAGACAGTCACCCGAGGCTAGAATTGAACCAGGGCCCTTGGTGCTGTGAGACAGCAGTGCTAACCAGTGAGCCACTCTGCTGCCCTGATGATAGAATTCACTCTGCAGTTTGAGAGGAAGAAGCTGGAATCTGGCGTAATGATATTAAAATTGAGTATAACTAACTACAAAGATTCGAGGGAGGAGCTGGTCAGAGTTGATTGCAAGGGGAGACTAGCAGGGAAGATGGCGGACCAGCAAGGGCAGGGATATCTGGGGATATTCGGGAGGCACAGCAGAAATACATCCTCAGGAAGAAGGAACATGTTAAGGGGAGGATGAGGCAACCATAGCTGACAAGGAAAGTCAAGGACAGTGAAAAACAAAAGAAAAATGCATACAACATGGTAAAGATTAGTGGGAAGCCACAGGATTGGGAAGACTATAAAAAAACCCAGCAGAGGATAACAAGAATAGCAATAAGCGGGGAGAAGCTAAAATATGAAGGTAAGTATTATAAAGGAAGATTGCAAGAGTTTTTTTGTTATCTAATAAGTAAGAGGCGCTGGGGAAACTGAAAGGTCTAAAGGTTGATAAATCACCTGGACCAGATGGACTATGCTCCAGAGTTCTGAACGAGAGAGCTGAAGAGATTGTAGAGGCATTGGAATCAGAAAAGTCCTCAGAGATCTGGAGAATTGCTAATGTGACCCCCCCCCCCACTGTTTAAAAAGACAGGGGGGAAGAAGACAGGAAACTTTAGGTTGGTTAGCCTGACCTCAGCCATTGGTAAGATGGAATACTTGGAAGTGTGTGGCAAAATAATGCTGAGTCAGCATGGTTTTGTCAAGAGGAGGTCATATCTGATAAATCTGTTAGAATTCTTTGAAGAGGTATTGGTAGCTGGCACTGTGGCACAATGATTAGCATTGCTACCTTACAACACCAGGAACCTGGGTCCACTTGCAGCCTTGGTTAACTGCCAGTTTGGAGTCTGCCTGTGTCTGTGTGGATTTCCTCTGGGTGAGCTGATTTCATTCCACAGCCCAAAGTTGAGCAGGTTGAAGGGATTGGCCATGCTAAATGATAAGGTGATGCACAGGAGGCTGCTAAATTAGATAAGAGCCCATGGTGGTAGAAGAAAAGTACTAGTATGGATAAAGGATGGGCTGACTAGCAGAAGGCAGGAAATGGGTATTAAGGCATCTTCTTTTCAGGGTGGCAGCTGGTGACTAGTGGGATTCCACAGAGCTGCATGTTGGGACACAGCTATTCATGTTATACGCTAATGATCAGGACCAAAGGGGAATTTGGGGGGATTGCTGCAAAGTTTGCAGCTGATACAAAGATAGGTGAAGGAACAGGTAATGTTGAGGGAAGCAGGGAGGGTGCAGAAGGACTTGGCCAGGCTAGGAAAGTGGGTAATGAAGTGACAGATGGAATATAATATAGGAAAGTATGAGGCTATGCATTTTGGTGGGAAGAATGGAGGCATAAACTATTTTCTAAATGAGGAAAAGTTTCAGCAGTCTGAAGCGTTAATGGCCTTGGGAGTTCTGGTTGAGGATTCTCTAAAGATTAACATGCAGGTTCACTTGATAGTTAAGAAGGCAAGTGAAATGTTAACATTTAGTTCTTTTGAGTTAGAAACAAGAGAGAGATGTATTTCTGAGGCCGTTTAAGGCTCAGGTCAGACAGTATTGGGAATTTTGTGAGCAATTTTGGGCTTTGTACCTAATGACAATGTGTTGGCATTTGAGGGGATCCAGAGGAGATTTACAAGAATGATATCAGGGATGAAGGGCTTGTCATGTGAGGAACGACTGAGGATTCTAGGTCTGTAATGGAGAAGGATGAGGGGGAAAACCGATTCAAGCTTACAGAAATCTGAGAGGCCTGGATAGAGCGGATGTGAAGTGGATGTTTCTGTCAGTTGGAGAGTCCAGGACCCAAGGCCAGAGTGAAGAGATGACCCTTTCGAACTGGGATAAGGAGATATTTCTTCAGCTAGAGGATGGCAAATCTGAGGAACTCATTACTGCAGAACGAAAGGGGATTGAGGGTTATGGGGAGAAGGTAGGACTGTAAGGTTAAGAAATATATCAGCTGTGGTTGAATGGTGGAGCAGACTCAATAGGCCAAATGGCCTAATCCTGCTCCTATTTCTTATGGTCTTATTAGATGTCTAAGCAAATTGATTTAAAAGCAATAACTAGTAAGAGAGAGGAAGAGTTGTGCTGTAGATAAGTTGCAGTATATTTAGAGAAGGAGTCGTCTAACTGGGTACATTAGGCTTAGAGAATAGTCTAAATACTCCCAAGAGAATCAACAAGGATAATATCCATGAAGGAATAGTGGTGGCTTAGTTTCTGGGGATCAGACCATTCCATAAATATAGCCGTAATAATGCTAGCAATGGGCTCGATCAAAGAAAGCTTTGAAGGGGAAAATGTGGACATTGGTGATCCACTTTCACAAGTTTTGATCTAATCCATTAGCAAGTCCTGATCCTTTGAATCTTTATAGATGTTTGTTTAAATTCTGATTCCGCACCAGTGAAGAAAATTATACATTCTATTTCTAACCTTTCCCCTGAAGATCAAATGTTCTCTCATCCATGGCTTGTGTACTGTGGGGACCGATTCTATTAAAATCAGCACACGCAAGCCAATTTGCAAGTGTGAGTGACTTATCTCAGAGGAGCTCTCTGTGTCATCATCAGTTACATTGTACACTCCCAGCACATCAGTAGCACGCCTGTTCTGATTATTTTGGCTCTATGCAGTAACACACTGTACTATTTTATGCATGTATGATGTTGTCATTAGAAGCTGTTGCAGAGCGACAACTCTTGCTTTTAAGCAGTACAAACCACCTAATGTGTCAACAACGGCTTCATCAGTAGTCAGAAGGCTGTGAATTCAAAGTAAAAGCCAAAGAACTGCAGATGCTGTAAATCAGGAACAAAATCAGAAGTTGCTCGAAAAGCTCAATAGGCCAAGCAGCATCTGTGATGACAAATCAGAGGAAGGGTTGCCGGGCCCGAAACATTAACTCTGATTTTTCTTCACAGAGACTGAGTTCCAAATCCACTCCAGAGACATCAACACAACTCCAGGCTGATACTGAGGGAGTGCTGCTCTCTCGGAGATAATAGCAAGCCAATTGCAAAACAAAACCTCACCTGCTCTATTCCGTGAATGCAAACGGTTCAATTGTAGAAGAATAATTAATGATATCCCCCTTCCTCCTTGTCAATATTTATCCCGTGATCGACTTCACTAGATTGCCCAGTTATTATTATGTTGCTTTTGTGGAACTTGTGTGTGCTGTTTAGCTGCTGTGTTTCAAGCATTAGAACAGTGACTAGACTTCTAAAGAACTTCATTAGCTGTGAAGTGGCTAACGATGCCTTCAAGTTTTGAAAAGCACAATATAAATGCAAGTGATTTTTTTTCTTACTGATGTGTGCGCACTGTCTTAGAGCATGATCTGTTTTGAGGAGCTCTTCACAATGTGACAATGCAGTTGATCAGGTAAATAGAGCCAGAGTAACAATTACAGCTAATCTAACACATGTAAGAGGTCGTTTGCTGTAGCTGAACAATAATCATTGATTTACAGAGGCACAAATAAAATCAGGGCTGAAAAAAGGGCACTACCTGAAATATTGACTGTTCCTTTCCTCCAGTTGCTGCCTGGCTTTCTGTGTTTATCCAGTCTCCTGTTTGTCTACATTGGATTCCAGCATCTGCAGTTTTTTTTTGTCTTTATAACTTAGAGAGCTTTGTTTACCATCAAGTTTTGGTGACAATTACCAACGACTATTCAAAGCCAAGTTTGGACCATACCTGAAGTACTATGCTGCTAATGGGAACTGCAGATGCTGGACAATCCAAGATAACAAGGTATACAGCTGGATGAGCACAGCAGGCCAAGCAGCATCTTAGGAGCAGGAAAGCCTTCCTGCTCCTAAGCTGCTGCTTGGCTTGCTGTGTTCATCCAGCTCTACACCTCGTTATCCCTGAAGTACTACAAGCAGCTTTAAATGCCGAGATGATGTATTTTCCATCATGGAGGAGTCCAGGACCATGGGGCATAGCCTCAGAATAAAAGGATGCCAATTTAAGACTGAGGTGAGGAGGAATTTCTTCTCTCAGAGGGCTGTGAGTCTTTGGAACCCTTGTGACAGCGAGCTATGAGGACAGAGTCCTGGTCCACATTGAAGGCTGAGAAGGGTAGACTCTTGGTCAGGAGTGAAATCAATGGTTACAGGGAAAGGGTAGGGAAGTGAATATGAGGAGTGTGTTGAATCAACCGTGACCCTAGTGGATGGTGAAGCAAGCTCGAGGAATGAATGGTCAACTCCTTTTCCTATTTTTTAAGGTCTTATGGTCTCTAGTCACACTCCAGAAAAGACAGCAGCAGAGCTTGACCAGAAGTACACTCACACTCTGAGGGTTAATTTACGAGGGAAAATTGCACAAACTAGTTAATATTTTCCTTCACTTTATTAGACGGATAGAGATGGTCCATTGCTGTAGTGCCAGTTAGAGTGAAGTCTTCAGCCATTGTAATTAATGGTGTGCTAACCATGTTGTTAAAACATATAGGTGACAGTATTTTTTATCAAGTGCCTAGAGCGTAGATAAAGTGAGACTGCTGGGACATTGGTTCAGAAGGTAAGAGTCAGATATATTTGATCATGCATTCTGTAATTTCAAACTATGGGTGAAATACATTTTCATATAGTTTCATACATCTCCAAATGGCTTGCGATCCATTGCTCAACAGCTTGTGACAGTTATTGAATGATCTTGCTCATCTGATGATGGATTGTGAGTGGGAGAGGATTAAGTAATAATTTAAAATGTCTGACTGAGGTAAGCTGGATTAAATTCATTCCTTGAAGGCAGTGGTTTACAAGGTGAAGTTCCTCAATTCATTTAAAATCAAATGTTTTTATCTATAGAATAGGCACTTATGGTCTCTTTTGGAAAACTCGCTGGGAGGTGTTGCTGAGCCCTACAAGGCAAAGACTGATAAATAGATACTCACACTTGAAATGACAGAGATCTTTGAAGCATACTGGTTTAATGCTGACCTCTCCTTATATTCATTCTGCATTTGCAAACTGTTGAGCCTTTCCCAAATACAATATGCCTCAAGAATGTAGTGCCATAAAATTGGGTAGCTACGGGATGCAAAGTAAAATTGGCTTAGCAAATAGCCTATATCTAAGCAAAACATATTACTTTATTTGTTCAGTTTCAATGCTAGGGAGTATTTTCTTCCTCAAGTAATGAGAACTTGGCACTTTGCAGTCCTGGAATTTGCAAGGTGTTTATTTGCTACCAGTCTAATGTTCCAGTTGCTGTTCCATTGTAATTTGTAAATGCAAGAGATTTCAAAAAGAACAAAAGAAACCTAACCTATTTTTCTCATAACCTTCCCATGTGAAAATGAAGCACGTAGTAAACTTACTGAGTCGTAGAATCATAAAATGACTGCAGCACAGAAGGAAGTCATTCAGCTGATTGTCTCTGATGCTTTCTAATTAACCTGTTGAGGAATATTATTATGCACTGCTGGAGCAAGTGGGATTTGAACCCAGGCTTCCCAGCTGGGTAGGGACACTACCGCTGCACTACAAGAGCCTTCAAGCCTTTTGTGCCTGTGCTAACTCATTGTAAAAGTGCCTCAGCTGGTCCCACTGCCCTCCTTTTTAGTGATAGCCCTGCAATTTTATTTTTTCTTCTGACAATGATCCAATTCCCCCTTTTAAAAGATAGAATAGGAATCATAAAGTGCAGAACAGGACCTTTGGTCCATCCAGTCTGTACTACGAAAAATACACTCAATCTACACTGGTCCCACTGTCCAGCACTAGGCCCATAGCCTTGTATAATTTAACAGTTCAAATGCTCATCCAAGTATTTGTTAAAGGTTGTGATTATATCTATCACGAATACTGTACCAGGCAGTGATTTTCCAGACTCCTTTGGGTGAAAAGATAGGTTTTCAAATCGCCTCTAAACCTCCTCCCTTTTACCTTAGAAATATGCCATCTTGTTAGAAACCCTCAACTAAAGTGAATATAGACCAATTAGATTACCATGTATTATTGGGAAAAAGAAAGCACTACAAAGAATGTGAGAGTTGAGTATTTAGAAACTCTTAAAATGATCGAACAGAGTCAGCATCGCCCCATGGAGGAGAACTCAGGCCATTACAAATGTATGAGAATTCTTTGAAGAGATCGTAGCAGGATAGACAAAGGGCAAGCAGTGGATATAATACATTTGGATTTTCAGAAGGTATTTGAAAAGATATTACATATTAGGCTACTTAATAGGAAAAGAGCCCAAGGAGGTAGTGTATTGGAACTGGATAGCGGACTAGTTAACCAATAGAAGACAGAGAGTTGGGACAAGGGGGATATTTGCAGGATGGCAAACCACAACTACTAGAATGCCACAGCGATCACTGCTGGGACAACAATTAATTTATAACTTGGATGCGGAAAGTGAATCTGTCCATCAACAATTTTGTGGACGGCATGTGGTGAGGATGACAAAAGAAGCCCACAGCAGGAAATTATAGGTTAAGCATGTGGGCAAAACTTGGTAGATGGGATATATGTGGGAAAATGTCAGGTTATGCACTTTGGAGTGAAGAATAGGGTAGCTGAATATTATTTACATGGATAAAGACTCAGAAAGCTACAGCATTTCAGAATTATTTATTAATGACTCAAATAATGGAATGGAAAGTCATATATACAAATTTGCTGATGACACAAATTTAGGCAGCATTGTAGTAGTATAGATGATTGTATAAAATTATAAGGGTGTAGTGAAAAATGTGGAAGCAATTATGCCCCTGAATGTATAATTGTTGACTATATAGATAAAAACTTGAGGGTTGGGGTAATGTTGTACAAGGTAAAGGTTGTGAAAGAATTACCACTGAAACCACATTCATGACAATGGCACTATCTTACAGTGGAGAACCGAATATTTGAGGGTGAGGCACCAACAGAGACAATTATATCATCTCCAACTCCTGATAGTCTCTGTAATTATGCCTCACCAATGAATACTGCTTTTATTTATCGTGTTGTTTAGATAAGTGCTTCTTCTCATGAAGACTCGTTAGTGGTATACACTCTACCATTAAAAAAAAAGGATGGAAAAAAAATTGATGGAAACACTCTGTCCAAATCACAAGACACCAGTAGTTGGTACCGCAACATATGTCACAACTGGGGATAAACAATTGTGTAGCTAGATTATAGCTATAAGAGGTGCATGTTGAAGAGGGGCTTTAAGACCGAGGTTATACATTGTCTATTTGATTCTAATAAAGTAAACAGTTTGTGAGGCCTTGGGATTTTATAAAAAGTTGGAACAATAGAAGCAGCCTGAATGGGTGGGGTCAAGCTCCCACAGAACTAGGATTTTTAGGTATGATTTTTCAGTAGCAGTTGCTGAGGTCTTGAAGCTGGATTTGGAAGCTGCAGTACATCTCTCCTTGCTATTGTCTCTCTCTTAGTGTTTTCTCTTGAAGATTTTCCTCCTGGACTGGAGAATAGCCTGCAAGACAATCTATTTTACTGACGAGTTTTGAGAAGATTTGTAGCTCAGGTTGAGGTTCTGGATGTGAGTTTGCTCGCTGAGCTGGAAGGTTAATTTTCAGATGTTTCGTCACCATTCTAGATAACATCATCAGTGAGCCTCCGACGAAGCGCTGGTGTTATGTCCTGCTTTCTATTTATAAAAGCGGGACATAACACCAGCGCTTCGTCGGAGGCTCACTGATGATGTTACCTAGAATGGTGACGAAACGTCTGAAAACTAACCCTCCAGCTCAGCAAGCAAACTCACATCCAGAACTATTTTACTGAATTTGCCTTTGCCAAGGGTGTATTTATAGGATGTCATATGTTGGAACAATAACTGTTTAGTTGTTAAATAAACCATTATTCTGTTAAGTTTTCCAATAGCAATACTTTATTCCAGTTTCTTATTTTCTAAAAAAAACAAAGAACTGCAAATGTTGTGAATCAGAAATAAAAACAAAAGTTGTTGAACAAGCTCAGCAGATCTGGCAGCATTAGTGAAGAGAAATCAATATTAACGTTTTGGGTCAGTCCTGAGGAAGGGTCACTGAATCTGGAAACACCAACTTTGATTTTTCTTCACTGATGCTGCCAGGCCTGCTGAGCTTTTTCCAGCCGCTTCTGGTTTTATTTCATCTTTCTTCTGGTGTGTTTTAACGATAGTGCATGAATGAAGTGTATTTTGCTTCAAGACTGGCGGTTTGACCAATCAAATTGCATCTGGAATGCAATACCTTTAAGATAAGAAAAAAATAGGGTCTAGGCTACCATCTTAACATACTTTGAGGGAGTTTGGTCTGGTCCACAATTAAACTGGCCTTGCCTATGATGCTCACATCTAATGAATAAATGGAAGAACAAGAATACTTAGCATGCAATTATGACACTTTTTGAACTTATTAACATTACGGCACACAAAATTGAGTTAATTAATCATGCAGGTAATATATTCACATACAAGAAGCAATTTTCAAAGCGCAAGTCAGACTAAGATAAGCGTAAATCTTCCTCTGCCATTCTGGTTACAAACCAAGTGTGATTAAAGAGCATCTGAATTAATTGCCACCCCACTTATAAACAAGGCTCGAGCTTTACCACATGTTATACCATGTTTTGTGGTTATTCCAGAAATACACACAAGAGGATGAGGAGATTGCACATTTTCTAACTGTTTTAATGAATTACCTGTCACACAATAAACCATTCATTCCAAGTACATATTAAGGATAGAATGAAATACAGAGGAAAAAGCCATGGCATATCTTGTGCAGCAGTCCAGGGCCAGGTTATAGCATTGACTCTACATTTTTGATATAAATGGAATGGAGCATGGCTGAATGAGGAACTGATTACAATACTCTTTTGGCAATAAGTTTTCAACAGATGAAGGATCTAGGCCGGAAACGTCAGCTTTTGTGCTCCTAAGATGCTGCTTGGCCTGCTGTGTTCATCCAGCTCCACACTTTTTTATCCCAACTATCCTCCAAGATCTCCGCACTTTTCTAATTCTGGCCTCTTGTGGATGTCCAATTTTCTTTACTCGACAATTCCATGCCTTCAGCTGCCCAAGGCCTGAACTCTGAAATATGCCACTGAAACCTCCCTCTCCTCCTTTAAGACACTCCTTAAAATATGTCTCTTTGGCCAAGGTTTTAGTCTCTGAGTATCTCTTGACATACCACAGTGTCAAATTTTGTTTGATGGCATTTTAGTGAAGGATATTGTGTTTATAATATGATATTAAAGGTGCTACACAAACATGGAATGTTATTTTATCAGCCTATGCATTCCCCCTTCCCTATAACTCATTGCTTTTGTGCCCATTATTGATGTTCTTCCCTGTTCGTTGATCTGCAAGCTAAGTTTAAAACAAAACAAGCCAACGCTAAACATTTTACAAAGATGATTACATGTCTAACTACAAGTGTTTTAATCAAAGCAACAGTCATATTAGAGCTAATTAAAATCTAAACACAGAAGCATGTAAGGAAGGATTTTCATGCTGAACACAGTATTGGCTGGGACTGAGTTCAGAAGAGGTTGCTGTGTGCAGGGATTATGTTGCTGATACAGCATTATAGTCGTTCCACTATAATCAAGTGATTCATGGTTTCCGATGAACAAATAGTCTGCAGGTTGGATGCACAGGACATGAATTGTGATACTGTCTGACTCCCTGGGTGCCAGCACATGAGACTTACAGATCAGCTATCCTACACCGCAGAAAAATGAAACGAGAGAAGACAGATTTCTTGCAGTATTGAACAATGATTAGTGGGCTGATGTGATGTTACTACTGTGACATAGGACCCACAGGAATTAAACTGCAATTCCACAGTAGATTTATATGTGAATTAAGCACTCAGTACACCTTGACACAAAGTCTATTGTTGCAATTACACGTGGAAAATCCACGGCATGCGAAGGTATGACCTGGTCATCATGTCTGCAAGAATCAATCTCGCTCTGAAGACCATGATCTGAAAGCTCCCCTCACACTTGGAACTATGTTGTTCTTCCTTCCAAAAAAAGGACCTTTTCTTTATTCACTCCTGAAATGTGGGCATCACTGGCTGTCCAGCATTTATTGCTTGTCCCTAGTTGCCCTTGAGAAGACGGTGATGACCTGCCTTCTTGAAACGTTGCAGTCCACATGCTGAGGACCCACTTGAACTCAGTACTCATGTCTGGATGAACAAAACGTCCAGAACCTGCTTCCTCAGGATATAGGAAGTATTAAATGTGAGATCTTACTTTCAGTAGGAAACAAATCAGATGTTTTGACCCAAAGTGATTTGGAGATGGTTGCAGTTGTGATGTTTTGCCCTCTGTTCTAACGAGCACATTTAAGTTCCACTTTACTTTTGTGACCCTAGGAGTGCAAACTTGAAACAAGCTGTTAACATTGTTTCGTTTGTGTTTTTGATGCTATTGCGCTCTGTCTTGAAGCAGATATGCAGTGCAGCATAAAGGGACATACAATGTCAACACCATATCATGACGAGTGTCCTAACTGTGTAAAGATCTCAGACTCCAGAGTCTTCTTGCAGCATGACATGTGCGGGAACCGTGCTGTGGTATAGCTGAATTGCTTAGCTTAAGCTCAGGCATGCAAATACCTGAGATTATTAGGTACATATATAAATACCAGCAGCTGCAATAGGTTCATTGAAACATTCAGTGCTATATGACCTACATCTTGTCCTTATTTTTTAGGAGCTGACACATGTATCACAGCTCAATAGTCGGAGATCATTAGCCATCACACTGCAACATCGCATTACGTCAGAACCAAATTCTATCTGCGCTAAGGAAAGTTTTGAGAAGCTCATTTCCATCAAACCACCAACCAACTTCTTTTCTGAAGAAGGGCCTAGGCCTGAAACATCAGCCTTCCTGCTCTTCTGATACTGTGATAGTGGGAACAGCAGATGCTGGAGAATCCGAGATAACAAAGTGTGGAGCTGGATGAACACAGCAGGCCAAGCAGCATCTCTGGGGCACAAAAGCTGACATTTCAGGCCTAAACCCTTAATCAGAGCTCTCTGATGAAGGGTCTAGGCCTGAAACGTCAGCTTTTGTGCACCTAAGATGCTGCTTGGCCTGCTGTGTTCATCCAGCTCCACACTTTGTTATCCTGCTCTTCTGCTGTATTCATCCAGCTCTACACCTTGTTATCTCAACTCTGAGCACTCTTGTATCGATTGTTGCATTGAGAGACAGTATTAACCAGCAAGGGGTTTTCGAATGAGCACTTCACTACAATGAATCAGAACATAGATCAATGCTGAGTGTACATTGATTCTATTGACAAGGTGCTAGGTCACCATTTGAAGTATAAAGTATCTTGTTCAGATGCAAATGCCCTGCACTGACAGAACAAAACAACAGTTCTTTCAAAGATAATGGGAACTGCAGATGCTGGAGAATTCCAAGATAATAAAATGTGAGGCTGGATGAACACAGCAGGCCAAGCAGCATCTCAGGAGCACGAAAGCTGACGTTTCGGGCCCAGACCCTTCATCAGAGAGGGGGATGGGGTGATTCCAGGGCCCTCACCCCATCTCCCTCTCTGATGAAGGGTCTAGGCCCGAAACGTCAGCTTTCGTGCTCCTGAGATGCTGCTTGGCCTGCTGTGTTCATCCAGCCTCACATTTTATTAACAGTCCTTTCAAGCCAGGCAGGCACCCACTAATTTTCTAAAAGGCAGAAAAAGATCTACTCAAGCTTTTGACTGAGTCACAGCACTTTTTTAAAATTGGCTGAGTTTTTAGTTGCCTTTGTGGACAAATTTGGGATGAAATGCCACACACTTGCAAGGTATCACTGCACACTGACGTCCAGTGATTGTGAAATGATTGTTAAAGGAAGGCTTAAAGCACAGTGCAAAGCAATGCACACTGAGACAGGAAGATATCAGGTTTTCACCCTAATGCCAATTCCACCACTCTCCAATATTGCTAACTCTCCCGTCTTCCAGCTGGCTTCCAAAAGACTGAGATAATTCAAATTCTTAATTCTGGCTCTCTACACATCGCTTGCCAACAAGCTGAGTCATAGCGAGCAGTTGTTTTATTTTTGGTTTTGCGATCTAAACAGTGAAAATACCTGGAATGCAAACATCCACTTTGCAACATAATGGTTCAGAAGGGGTTAATATTCGTATCTTATTGGCTCCACCCATTCTACTGATGTCACACACCACCCGTGAAGGGAGCCAATTAATTCTACTCTGGCTTTCAGAGGGAGCAGATGTATCTGTAGCAGATCCCTAACATCCCAGTAATTCTGTCTGACCAAATGTATTTGTGTTTGTTACAAATGAGCAAGAACTTGTTCATTGGGGACAGTGCCTCTCTTGTAGCTACTCAATGCTGATGTATCCTCGACCACTAATCACTAGAAAGGCTCAAGGAAAAGCATAGACATAGCAGGAGGTTACATGGGACTCTCACCCAGTACCACATAGTGGTAGCGATGGGGAATAGCAGGCAAGTGAGCTGTGGGAATACATCTCAAAGGCTGTCACTTTCAAAGCATCTCAATAGATCCGAGGTCAAGAAGCAGCTATGCAAACAAGATGAAGCTAAGCAGAGGTTGACTGAGTGTTGCTGCATTTCACTTAAAGTTGATTGGATATTATATTAGATCTATCCTTTTATCAATAAGTAGAAGTAGATCATCATTACTGTGCAAGAACGGGCTTTAGGCTTAACTGATCAGCGTCAGTGTTTATGTTCGACACAGATAACCTCATACCCTGCAATGTACACATTGTGTACTAGGGAACCCTAGCTACAATATAAGCATAAAGTACACATTCAGTGGGTGTGAAGAACTTTTATTTCTGTTCTCACAATCTCCCATACTGGCTTAGCTTCAGCAGAAATCACAGATAGAAAACAGTAGTATTGTATTGGTTTGTATCCATCCATTGGCAGAAGATAAATCGGAAGATCAAGGAATCTATTACAACAGCTCCAGCTAAACATGCCGATAAGGAGAGGTGTAAGAGGAGAGTCACAGCAAGAAATCATAAGAGAAGAACATAAAAATGAAACAGGCTCTTAAGATAAAAGCGATGAACTCAGAGCATTTGGGAACACGCGTTTGGGATGTCATAGCTATTACAGGAACGTGGTTGAGGGATGAACAGGACTGGCAGCTCAATATTCCAGGTTTAGGATGTTTTAGGAAAGATAGAAAGGGAGGCATAAGAGGAGGGAGTGTGGCATTTTTGATTTGGGAAAGATTACTGCTGTAACTAGAGGAGATATTTCTGAAAATTGTCCAGTGAAAATATACACATTGAAATTAAAAATAAGAAAGGAATGATAACTTTGATGAGATTGTACTATAGAACCCCCCAATAGTCAGAGGGGAATTGTGATAAAAGTATGTAGAGAGATTTCAGATATATATAAGAAGAAAAGGTTATAATAGTAGATGATTTTAATTTTCCTAACATTGACTCGGGCTACCTGTGTTCAAGAAAATTTTCCGAATCAATATGTAAATGTTTCTACTCGGGAAGGACCAAAACTTGGCTTCTGTTGGGTAATAAGGTAGGGCAAGTGACTGAATTGATAGCAGGTGATCACTTTGGGACTAGTGATCATAATTCTATTTTCTTTAAGATAGTTATGGAAAGGAACAAACCTTCCATAAAAATTAAAATTGTTAATTGGAGTAAGACAAATTGTAATGGTATGAGACAAGAACTTGCAAAAATTTATTGGAGTAAACTTTTTGCAGATAAAGGGATGCCTGATAAGTGGGAGGCTTTCGAATTCGTGATAATGAGAGTTCAGAGATATAATATTCTTGTTGGAGTGAAAGGTAAGGCTGGTAGGACTAGAGGGCAATGGATGAATAAAAATATTGAGGTTCTGGTCAAGAGTGGAAAAGAATCATACATTAGATGTAAACAACCGGATTCAAAAGAATCTGTTGAAGAGTATGAAGAGTGCAGGGGCATGCGTAAGAGAGAGATTGGGAAGACAAAAAGGGGATATGAGATAGTCTTGACAAATAAGGTTAAGGACAATCCAAAGAGATTCTATAAGTACATTAACAGCAAAAGAGCTTCTAAAGAGAGAGTAGGGCCCCTTAAAGATCAAAGAGGTTGTCCTTTGTGTTGAGAGATATTAAATGGCTATTTCACATCAGTTTTTACTGTGGAGAAAGAAATTGGGGTAGAAAACTGAAGGAAATAAATTTTGATGTTTTGGAAACAGTTCATAGAAGAGGAGGTGTTTGAGGTCTTTGAAAATATAATGATGGATAAATCGTTGAGACCCTCCGAGTCCTGATCTAGAGTATCCCAGGACTTAGTAGGAAATTAGTGACAAAGTTGTGGGGACCCTTGCAGAAATATTTGTATCATCCATAACTCTTGGTGAAGTGACAGATGACTGGAGAGTGGCTAATGTGCCTTTGTTTAAGAAGAGATGTAAGGAGAAGCTGGGAACTATAGACCTGTCAGCCTGACCTCAATGGTGAATAAATTATTGGAAGTAATTCTGAAAGAAAGGATTTATATGTGTTTGGAAAAACAAGGAATGATTGGGGATAGCCAGCATGGTTTTGTGCGAGGAAAATCATGTCTCACAAGCTTGACTGAGGTTTTTGAGGAAGTAACCAAGAAGATTGATGAGTGCAAAGTGGTAAACATTGTTTATTTGGACTTTAGCAAAGCCCTTGGCAAGGTTCCACATGATTGACTAATTAGTAAAGTTAGGTCACAGAGGATTCAGGGTGAGTTTGCAAAATAGATACAAAATTGTCTTCACAGCAAGAGACCTAGAGCGATGTTGGAGGGTTGTTTTTCAGACTGGAAGCCTATGTGCAGCAGCGTTCTACAGGGATCGGGGTTGAGTCCACTTTTGTTTGTCATTTATATGAAGTATTTAGATGAGAATATAGAAGGCAATGTTAGTAGGTTTGCAGATGACACCAAGATTGGTGGCATCGTGGACAGTGAAGAAGGTTATCTAAGATTACAAAGAGACCTTAACCAATTGAGCCATTGGACTGAAGGGTGGCAGATGGAGTTTAATTTGGATAAATGCAAGATATTGCACTTAGGTAAAACAAACAAAGGCAGGATGTACAACTAAAAGTAAGGTCTTGGGTAGTGCTGTGGAACGGAGAGAGATAAGGGTTCAGGTACACAATTCTTTGAAATTTGCATCATAGATGGACAGGGTGGTTAAGACGGCACATAGCACTCTTGCCTTCATTGCTCAGTGCTTTGAGTATAGCAGTTGGGACTTTAGGTTGAGGTTGTAAGGGTCATTGGTGAGGCCTCTTCTGGAGTACTGTGTCCAGTTCTGGTCTCCCTGTTGTAGAAAGGATATTATTAAACTGGAGAAGAGTCAGAAAAGATTTACCAGGATAATATTGGGAATAGAAGGTATCAATCATAAGGAGAGGCTGTAAGGACTGGGAATTTTTTCATTGGAGAGTAGGAGGTTGGGGGGTGATCTTACAGAGGTCTATAAAATCATGAGGGATATAGATAAGGTGAATGGCCGGTGACTTTTCCCTAGGGTGGGGAATTTCAAGACTATGGGGCATAGTTTTAAGGACAGAGGAGAAAGATTTAAAAAGGGCAGGAGAGTTTTTTTTATACAGAGAGTAGTTCATGTGTGGGATGAGCTACCAGAGGAAGTGGTGAATGCGTGTGCAGTTACAACATTTAAAAAAAGTTTTGATAAGTACATGGATAAGAAACGTTTGGAAGGATATAGGCCAAGCACGGGCAGGTGGGGCTAATTTAGTTTGGGATTATGAGCAGCATGAACTGGTTGAACCAAAGAGTCCGTTTCTGTGCTCTATGGCTCTATGACTATAAAATGTGTAAATTTCAGAAGATTGGAAATGGTATGGTTAATAGGGGCAAGCAAATTATGAACCAGTCAACTCCACTTTCCTGCCTATTCCAAATAGCCTTTCGCTCCCTTAGTAGTCAAGAATCTGTCTACGTCAACCTTCAAAATATTCAATTATCCGACCTCCACTAATCTCTGGGAACAGAAATCCACAAAATCTTAATCCTTTGAGAGAAAACACTTCATACCTCTGTCTTCAAAGGGACATCATTCATTTTTAATGTCTTCCTGAATCCTAGTCTCTCCCACAGCCAGAATTTCCTCTGAGCATTCACCTTGTAAAATTCCCTCACGATCTTATATGTTCCCATATGATCACCCCTCATTCTTTTAAACTCTGATAGATACAGGCCCAACCTGCTCATCCCTTCTGGAGGTTTGGAGTTTATTTAAGAGTTGTAAGAGGAGATGACAAACTCAAGAAAATAAAAATTCTATATTTTTGGAATCAAATGAGCAATAAATACTTATTTCAACTTTGGGCAAGAATAGGATGTAATAATGAGTACCTCAGAAAGATAATGCAACAAGATGTGATTTTTTTTGACAGGCAATTTTCGGATGCACTCAGTAAGCATGTACAGGTATAAGGTAAAATGCAATTGAATTCATAACTCACAGAATCGCTAATTTGTAGTGATTTGTGGAGAGAATAATTTGTAAAAAAAAACAAGCTAATTCTCAGTGTGAAGAACTGCCAAGGGAATGATACTTGAACTCTGAAAACACAGGGAAATAAGTGACAAGAAAAGAACAGACGCAAAAATTATGCAGTGAGTATAAATTGAAGCACTGAGGCAGGAGCTGAGGTATCGATTCTGAGCAGACAAATGCTGGCTGGCATTCCCTCAACTCAAGTTAAATGAGAGAAAGAGGACAATTACGTGCAAACAGTGTGCAATAGCACAGATCCAGACATTTGGATGTAGTGTTTCTGCAATGTGCAAAAATCAAAGTCTACAGAAAGAAAATCCTCGAGAAATTTAAGTTAAACAAATAAAAACAATTTGGAATAAGAGACATAGTGGGCTCAAAAACTCTGTTAAAAACTGAAAGAACTGCAGACGCTGTCAATCAGGAACAAAAACGGAAGTTGCTGGAAAAGCTCAGCAAGTCTGGTTGCATCTGTGAAGAAATATCAGAGTTAATATTTTGGGCCCGGGGACCCTTCCTCAGTTCTGAGAAAGGGTCACTGGACCCAAAACGTTAACTCTGTTTTTTCTTCACAGATGCTGCTAGATCTGCTGAGCTTGCTCACGTTCCCTGTGTTCATTTCAGATTTTCACCCTCTGCAGTATTTTGCTTTCAAAAAACAAATTTTATGTTGCTGCTACTGGAGGATAAGATATTTAAATCATAATGCTTATGGATCAGAGCGGCCTTATAACTCATCCAGAGATTTCAAAAATTATTAGCTCATCGCTACTTTGCTCAGTATTTATTGCCCACACCTAATTATTCAGGGAGCAGTTAAGAGTCAATTACAATGCTATGGGTCTTGAGTCACATGTAGGCTAGCCCAGGTAAGGAAGGTAGTAGGAACTGTTGCTGGAGAATCTGAGATAACAAGGTGTAGAGCTGGATGAACACAGCAGGCCAATCAGCATCGGAGGAGCAGGAAGGCTGACGTTTCGGGTCCGGACCATTGTTCAGAAATTTCTGAAGAAGGAAGGTAGTTTCTTTTCAAAGACATTAGTGAACCAGATGGGGTTTGTTCCCAAAAATCATTTCATGGTCATTATTAGACTCTTAATTCTAGGCTTTTACAGCCATGACCGCATTCAAACACAGGCTCGCAGAACGTCACTTGTGTCTTGAGGTTAACAGGCTAACAATAATACTATAAGATCATTTTTTGATTTGATTTGATTTATTATTGTCACATGTAGCAAGGTACAGCGAAGAGGTTTGTTTTGTGTGCAGTACAGGCAGATCATACAATACAAAGTGCATTAGGGCAATAGAACAGAGCAAAGAATGCAATGGTATGAGTGCAGAGAAGGTGCACAAAAACGAGATTATCATTAAACTTAAAGTTTGAGAGGTCTATTCAGAATAATAGCAGCAGAAGCTGTCCTTGAATCTGCTGGCAAGCGCATTTAACCTTTTATATCTTCTGTCAGGCAGGAGAGATTGCAAGAGATTATAACCAGGCGTGAGGGATCTTTGATGATGTTGACTGCCTTCCTGAGACCTCTACAAGTATAAATGGAGTCAGTGGGTGGGAGGTTGGCTTGTGTAATGGGCTGGGCTGTGTTCACAACTCTTTGTAGTTTCGTACGATCCTTGGCTCAACAATTACGACACCAAGCCATCTTGCACCTGGATGGAATGCTATCTGTGGTGCATTCCCTCCTGTATGCTTCCCTATAGTGACATTTACTTGTTGCACATATTCTGACTTGGGGCTGCTGTGAGTGAAAACCCATCTAAGGTCAGAACTAAAGTTATCTATAGTTAGCTTAAACTCTGTGTTCTAGTTTCACTACTTTCACAGTTTGATTCAGGATAGTACTACAAAGAAAGAAACTTGTGTGATGATACAGAGGATATGGGAAGGATTTTAAATGATTTTTTTGTCTTCATATTCATAAAGGAAAGGAATGATACAGATATAGTAATCAATGAGGAACAGTGTGAAATATTGGACAAAATAGTCATAACGAGAGATGAACAGTAAGAGGAGTTGGATTCCTTGAAAGTGGATAGGTCATTAGGCCCAGATAGATTTTTCCTTAGGATTGTGAAAGAGTCAAAGAGGAAATAGCAGATTAGAATTATTTTTCCAAACTTCACTAGACACAAGTGAGGTGCTGGAGGGTTAGAGGAACGCAAATGCGGCCCTGTTGTTTAAACACAGTACAAAGGAAATGCCAAACAATTATAGGCCAGTTGGTCTTACTGTAGTGGTGGGCAAATTGTTAGAATCAATTGTGACAGATTGAATAAACTGTCATTGATAACGGCTTGGACTAGTCAGGGATAGTCAGCATGGCTATGTTAAAGAAAGGCTTTATCCAGCTCCACACCTTGTTATCTCAGATTCTCCAGCATCTGCAGTTCCTATTATCTCTTGTGCCTTAACAAATTTGATTTAATTCTTTGAGGAAGGAATAAGGAGGATCAATGAGGGTAGCGCAGTGGATGTTATCTACATGCAGTTTAGTAAGGCATTGACAATGTCCCACATGGCAGACTAGTCAAAAAAAAGTCATAGCCATAGGATACAGGGTTAAATGTTGAAATGGAAGCAAAACTAGATTAATAACAAGAAATAAAGGGTAATGGTCAATGGCTGCTTTTGCAAATGGATAATTTTTTCATGTAGTGTTCTGGACAGCTCAGTGCTGGGACCCCTGCTGTTTGTTTTATATGTTAATAATTTGGACTTGAACATGGGGGACACAGTTGGGAAATTTGCAGCGACATAAAAACTGGTCGTGTAGTGGATAGTGTAGAGGTTAGCTGTAAGTTCCAAAATGATATAGATAGCTTGGTGGAATGGGCAGAAAAGTGGTAAGTGGAGTTCCACTCTGATGAGTGTGATGTTGTGCATTTAGGGAGGTTAAACAGTGAAAGGGAATACACAGTAAAAGGAAATATGCTAAGAGAGGTAGATGAAGTGACAGATCTTGGTGTTCATATGCCAAGAACCCGAAATGTAGCCGTACAGGAAGATTACATTGTAACTAAGGCATATGGAATGCTCTCCTTCATTGGTAGAGGTAGAGAATACAAAAGTAGAGATATCATGATGAAATTGTATAAGACACTGGTGAGACCATAACTTGAATATTGCATGCTGTTAAGCCATATTTTTTTAGATTTAGCTTTAGACTTTGCTATTTAAGTTATAAATTTAACTCAGAAAACCCACATTTTGCGAACTGAAAAATCAAAATCCTAAACTCACAACAAAGTATATTAAGGATGTATAAAGCACGTAGTCTACATTACACCCTGCTTACCAAGAATTCATCCAATCTGCTTTAAAACTATTTAAAAACTCTCCTCGTGGAAGAGAACCCCAGTCACTTGTAACCCTGGTGAGAGAAAAAAAATCACATAATTTCTGTTGTAATTGGGCAAAGCCAATTCTTAAGCAGTAATCTCCAGTTTTAGGTCGTCCTGCAAGAGAAAACAGCCCCTGCAAATCCAGTCTGTTGAGACCCCTCAGGATTTCATATGTTTTAATCAAGTTACCTCTGAATCTTCTAAACACCAGTAGATATAACCCTGGCTTGTTCAACCTTTCCTGTTAAGGCAGCCTGGCCACTCTATGCATTCAGCTGGAAAATTCCTCTGAACTGCTTTCAATGATCACTCCTCGAATTAGCTGATGAATACTAAACACAGTTCTCCAGATATGGTCTTTTTATAATTCATTCACAGGATGACGGCATCACTGATTAGACAGCATTTATTGCCCAGAGAGCAGCTAAAAGCCAACCACATTGCTGTAGGTCTACAGTCACATGTAGGTCAGACCAGGTGAGGATGGCAGATTTCCTTCCTTAAGCACCATTAGTGCACCAGATGGGTTTCTCCCAACAACGGTTTCATGGTCATCATCAGATTCTTAATTCTAGATTTTTTATTCCCTTCAAATTCTACCATCTGCCATAGTGAGACTTGAACCCACATCCTCAGGAAATGACTTGGGTGTCTGCATTAATAGTCCAACAACAATACCACGAGGCCATCACCTCCCCTCACCAGTGCCCTGTACAACAGAAGCATAACCTTTTGTGATCAGAGGTAATGGCAACTGCAGATGCTGGAGAATCCGAGATAACAAAGTGTGGAGCTGGATGAACACAGCTGGCCAAACAGCATCTTAAGTGCTCATAGGATGCTGCTTGGCCTGCTGTGTTCATCCAGCTCCACACTTTTTTATCTCATAACCTTTTGTATTCAGTTCCCCTCACAAGAAAAGATAGAATTTAATTAACTTCCCTATTGAATATATACTAGCCATTTGCAATTCAAATTTGTCCAATCACTTAACATTTCCATATATTTTTGATGCCTCCTTATCTTCTCTTCATAACTTATTTTGCTACTCATATTTTATATTGGTAAACAATGGGATCTTCTTCCACTTCATCTAGGAAATTTGTATAAAATGCGAACATAGAGCCATGGAGTCTTGGAAATGTACAGCATGGAAACAGACCCTTTGGTCCAACTCATCCATGCGAACCAGATATCCTAAATTAATCTGGTCCCATTTGTCAGTATTTGGCCCGTATCCTTCTAAATCCATCTTAGTCATTTACTCATCCAAATGTCTTTTAAATGTTATAATGGTACCAGCCTCCACCTCTTTTTCTGGCAGCTCATTTCATAAACACACCACCTTCTACATGAAAAAGTTGCCCCTTGTATCCCTTTTGTATCTTTCCCCTCTCATGTTAAACCAATGCCCTGTAATTCTGCTCTCCCCTACCCTGGGGTAATAATCGGACCAACACTTATGCTTTGATTTTTCATCCAAACCTATGTTTGGTTATCCTCTGACAAATCCAATCGATATACTTTCGTCTCCAAACAATCTGATTCAATTTTCCTGTCCTCATTAAGAACACAGTTTGAGCAACTGCTAGTTTGCTACACTCTGCTGGATTCATACGAAACCTTAAATCTATAGTGCAGAAAACAATGGATTCGTCACAAAGAGCATTGTTCAGGAATTTATCAGACTATAGATCAAGTATAGTCATTGTTTTGCTTCTGAAGGCAATTTTATCTAACAGGAATCTCAAGGTTTTATCAATTACTTCCATTTGTAATCGAGGAAAGAAATTTGAAATGCTTGGCAGCTCATCAATAAAAATTTCTGCTAAGTAATTATTCAGTGCCAATTTGCTTAACATAATGTTGTGTGACACAAATTAATATTGAACGACACAACATGAAGAGGATTTCAGAAGTGAGATTGACCTTAGTTTGCGAATTGAATACGTCCTTTGCTCTGCTCAATATTTAAATTCTGTTTCCAATATCAGAGCGCAACTTGTGTGTTTAGTGAAGTTTGTGGGTATTAATCAGTCACTTATGTTGTAGGGTCATAGAGATGCACAGCATGGAAACAGATCCTTCAGTCCTGCCTCATTGATGCTGACCAGATATCCTAAGTAAATCTAGTCCCATTTGCCAGCCTTTGGCCTGTATCCATCTAAACCCTTCCTATTCATTTACCCATCCTGATGCCTCCTAAATGTTGTCATTGTACCAGCCTCCACCACTTCCTCTGGCAGCTCATTGCATCACACACCACCCTCTGTGTGAAAATTTCCAGCAAGTTGGCAGCAGGTTAAGTTGCTCCATTCAGAGTTCCCCTCTGCTCGTCTGTTCTCTTTCTCCTTCTTTCTTTGCCCTTCATCTTTTGTCCCCTCCCTTCTTCTCCCTCCCTCTGTGATAATTCTATCCCCTCCACCTCTTTTAATGACTTACCTAAGGAGTCGGGCAGGAGCCGGCTCACAACTGGGAACCATGCGGTGGGAGCTGAACGCGCGGGTTATGTCCTATCGCTACAGTGGGCGGAGGGTGAGCTGGAGCAACAGTGGCAGATCAAGAATGGGTCAGTGAGAGCGGGTCGGTGAGAGCGGGTCGATGAGAGCAGGTTGGTGAGAGTGTGCCAGTGACAGTGGGTCGGTGAGAGTGGGTGAGTGAGAGCGGGTCGATGAGAGCAGGTTGGTGAGAGTGTGCCAGTGACAGTGGGTCGGTGAGAGCGGGTGGGTGACAGCAGGTCAGTGAGAGCGGGTCAGTGAGAGCGTGTTGGTGACAGCGGGTCGGTCAGAGTTGTCGGTGAAAGCGTGTCGGTGCGAGTGTGTCGGTGACAGCGGGTCGGTGAGAGCGGTTCGCTGAGAGTGGATAGGTGGGGAGCGGGTCGGTGACAGCGGGTCAGTGAGAGTGTATCGGTGAGAGCGTGTCGGTGCGAGTGTGTCGGTGACAGCGGGTCGGTGACAGCGGTTCGGTGAGAGTGAGTCGCTGAGAGTGTGTCGGTGACAGCGGGTCGGTGAGAGCAGGTCGGTGACAGCAGGTCGGCGAGAGCGGATCGGTGAGAGCGGGTCGGTGAGAGCGGGTCGGTGAGTGGGGGCTGTTGAGGCAGCCCAGAGCAGGATGTTAGCAGCACCATGGTGTGGATTGGAAAGGCCGTGTCAATGACGGTGGAAAGGAAAGTAGGACTTTCTTAAGTTATCTTTTCTTCTTCTAATTTATTGTGAATGGCGACATGTTTGTACGGCAAGGTTACACACTGTTCACTTTTATATTGAATACATGCGGCAATAAAGGATTTAATTCAATTCAAAAAGTTGCCCTATAGGCCCTTTTACATCTTTCCCCCTCACCTTAAACCTATGCCTTCTAGTGCGAGTCTGGGTGTTGTTGTTAGAGATCCCTTATTTATTTCATGTGATGTGTTTTTACAGTCTTTGCATGTAGGTTTAGTACGGAAATGACGCTGACAATGTGACTCTGGGTAAGTTGCTGACTAGTTCTATAGTTACAAGGGAAGCTACGTTTAGAACTGGTCCATTGATGAGCAACTGGGTCAGCATTGTGGTGAGTGGCAACTGGTACTGTGCAACCTGATTGGCTTTCAATGCTTCATTTTAGAAATGTGAAGTCTCATTTCCTCAGAAATAAAAGTAGTACGGGAATGTTTAAAAATTACACTATTTGTTTTCTGCCCTTCTCAATATTTATTTCGCTTTCCTCATGCTATTTGTATCTCATCTACGTTTCTAGCTTTATCCTTCCTTGTTGAAACTTTGCATACAGCTTGGCGGCTCAGTAGTTAGCGTCGTTGCCTCATAGTGTCAGGGATTCTAGTTTGATTCCAAATTTGATTTGGGTGACTGTCTGTGTGGAGTTTGCATGTTCGCTTTGTGTCTGCATGGGTTTCCTCTGGTTGCCCTGATCTTCTCCGTCTGTCCAAAGATGTGCAGGTTAAATGGATTGGCCGTGCCAAGTTGCCCATATCATCCAAGGATGTACAGTCTAGCTGAGTCAGCCATGGTAAGTGCAGGTTTTCCAGGGATAGGGTAGTGGTGTGGGATGCTCTTTGGAGGGTTGGTGTGACTGAAAGTTCAGAATGGCCTGCTTCCATACTCTAGGGATTCTATGATTGAGTGAGGATCCTTCATTCTGTTTAGTTGAAGTGAATTGTGATATTTCTCTTAGCTCACCAAATCCACTGTTCCCTTGTGGGGTGTACTTTGCAGAAAAACCTTAGAATAGGGCAAATCCCAGCTCCAGCATATATGGAAAGTGGTCTTCATCAGGAATAGTGAATGCTATTCACTCCCATTGACTACAAAAGGTGAGCCAATGAGATTTTTAGTACATTACACACCAAGTTGAGAAAGGTGCAGGTAGTTTATTCAACAGTGTTTGGAAATGTAATACAAACTGGATTTTAATCTGATGCAGCTGAGAAAGCATGTTGCAAAGATCCAGATCAGCTTTTATTGTTACCTGATCAACGTTCATGCATTTATAGTTCCCTTAATTTCATTGAAACAAATGAACTGTGAGAAGTACACTTTGTTCTTTCAGTGTTTTTATGGAGTGCCTTGGATGTTCACTGCTGTTATTGCTGCTTTGGGATTTGGTAATTGGCTCCTGATGATCTGTAGGCTTTGTATAAATAGTAAAATAATAGTAGTCGCTTTCCTTTCCACATATCTTTGATTAACATTTGGATCTGTTTAAAGCTGTCTCTCAAAAGTTATTAATAAAGGTTATTTGACCAAAAGATACTTGTCCAAGATAATAAAATGTGAGGCTGGATGAACACAGCAGGCCAAGCAGCATCTCAGGAGCACAAAAGCTGACGTTTCGGGCCTAGACCCTTCATCAGAGAGGGGGATGGGGGGAGGGAACTGGAATAAATAGGGAGAGAGGGGGAGGCGGACCGAAGATGGAGAGTAAAGAAGATAGGTGGAGAGGGGATAGGAGGGGAGGTAGGGAGGGGATAGGTCAGTCCAGGGAAGACGGACAGGTCAAGGAGGTGGGATGAGGTTAGTAGGTAGATGGGGGTGCGGCTTGGGGTGGGAGGAAGGGATGGGTGAGAGGAAGAACCGGTTAGGGAGGCAGAGACAGGTTGGACTGGTTTTGGGATGCAGTGGGGGGGAAGAGCTGGGCTGGTTGTGTGGTGCAGTGGGGGGAGGGGATGAACTGGGCTGGTTTAGGGATGCAGTAGGAGAAGGGGAGATTTTGAAACTGGTGAAGTCCACATTGATACCATATGGCTGCAGGGTTCCCAGGCGGAATATGAGTTGCTGTTCCTGCAACCTTCGGGTGGCATCATTGTGGCAGTGCAGGAGGCCCATGATGGACATGTCTCAAGAGAATGGGAGGGGGAGTGGAAATGGTTTGCGACTGGGAGGTGCAGTTGTTTGTTGCGAACTGAGCGGAGGTGTTCTGCAAAGCGGTCCCCAAGCCTCCGCTTGGTTTCCCCAATGTAGAGGAAGCCGCACCGGGTACAGTGGATGCAGTATACCACATTGGCAGATGTGCAACTTTCCCCCCATGGTGATCGAGAACGCCCTTGACCGCGTCTCCCGCATTTCCCGCAACACATCCCTCACACACCGCCCCCGCCACAACCGCCCCAAGAGGATCCCCCTCGTTCTCACACACCACCCTACCAACCTCCGGATACAACGCATTATCCTCCGACACTTCCGCCATTTACAATCCGACCCCACCACTCAAGACATTTTTCCATCCCCTCCCCTGTCTGCTTTCCGGAGAGACCACTCTCTTCGTGACTCCCTTGTTCGCTCCACACTGCCCTCCAACCCCACCACACCCGGCACCTTCCCCTGCAACCGCAGGAAATGCTACACTTGTGCCCACACCTCCTCCCTCACCCCCATCCCAGGCCCCAAGATGACATTCCACATTAAGCAGAGGTTCAAATGCCCTGGTCGACCCATCGTCTCAGCCTGCTCCTGCCCCACCGAACTCATCTCCACCTATCTGGACTCCATTTTCTCCCCTTTGGTCCAGGAACTCCCCACCTACGTCCGTGACACCACCCACGCCCTCCACCTCCTCCAGGACTTCCAATTCCCTGGCCCCCAACACCTCATATTCACCATGGACGTCCAGTCCCTGTACACCTGCATTCCGCATGGAGATGGCCTCAAGGCCCTCCGCTTCTTCCTGTCCCGCAGGCCCGACCAGTCCCCCTCCACCGACACTCTCATCCGCCTAGCTGAACTCGTCCTCACACTCAACAACTTCTCTTTTGACTCCTCCCACTTCCTACAGACTAAGGGGGTGGCCATGGGCACCCGCATGGGCCCCAGCTATGCCTGCCTCTTTGTAGGTTACGTGGAACAGTCCCTCTTCCGCACCTACACAGGCCCCAAACCCCACCTCTTCCTCCGGTACATTGATGACTGTATCGGCGCCGCCTCTTGCTCCCCAGAGGAGCTCGAACAGTTCATCCACTTCACTAACACCTTCCACCCCAACCTTCAGTTCACCTGGGCCATCTCCAGCACATCCCTCACCTTCCTGGACCTCTCAGTCTCCATCTCAGGCAACCAGCTTGTAACTGATGTCCATTTCAAGCCCACCGACTCCCACACCTACCTAGAATACACCTCCTCCCACCCACCCTCCTGCAAAAATTCCATCCCCTATTCCCAATTCCTCCGCCTCCGCCGCATCTGCTCCCACGATAAGACATTCCACTCCCGCACATCCCAGATGTCCAAGTTCTTTAAGGACCGCAACTTTCCCCCCACGGTGATCGAGAACGCCCTTGACCGCGTCTCCCGCATTTCCCGCGACACATCCCTCACACCCCGCCCCCGCCACAACCGCCCCAAGAGGATCCCCCTCGTTCTCACACACCACCCTACCAACCTCCGGATACAACGCATTATCCTCCGACACTTCCGCCATCTACAATCCGACCCCACCACCCAAGACATTTTTCCATCCCCTCCCCTGTCTGCTTTCCGGAGAGACCACTCTCTCCGTGACTCCCTTGTTCGCTCCACACTGCCCTCCAACCCCACCACACCCGGCACCTTCCCCTGCAACCGCAGGAAATGCTACACTTGTCCCCACACCTCCTCCCTCACCGCCATCCCAGGCCCCAAGATGACATTCCACACTAAGCAGAGGTTCACCTGCACATCTGCCAATGTGGTATACTGCATCCACTGTACCCGGTGCGGCTTCCTCTACATTGGGGAAACCAAGCGGAGGCTTGGGGACCGCTTTGCAGAACACCTCCGCTCAGTTCGCAACAAACAACTGCACCTCCCAGTCGCAAACCATTTCCACTCCCCCTCCCATTCTCTTGAGACATGTCCATCATGGGCCTCCTGCACTGCCACAATGATGCCACCCGAAGGTTGCAGGAACAGCAACTCATATTCCGCCTGGGAACCCTGCAGCCATATGGTATCAATGTGGACTTCACCAGTTTCAAAATCTCCCCTTCCCCTACTGCATCCCTAAACCAGCCCAGTTCATCCCCTCCCCCCACTGCACCACACAACCAGCCCAGCTCTTCCCCCCCACTGCATCCCAAAACCAGTCCAACCTGTCTCTGCCTCCCTAACCGGTTCTTCCTCTCACCTATCCCTTCCTCCCACCCCAAGCCGCACCCCCATCTACCTACTAACCTCATCACACCTCCTTGACCTGTCCGTCTTCCCTGGACTGACCTATCCCCTCCCTACCTCCCCACCTACACTCTCTCCACCAATCTTCTTTACTCTCCATCTTCGGTCCGCCTCCCCCTCTCTCCCTATTTATTCCAGTTCCCTCCCCCCATCCCCCTCTCTGATGAAGGGTCTAGGCCCGAAACGTCAGCTTTTGTGCTCCTGAGATGCTGCTTGGCCTGCTGTGTTCATCCAGCCTCACATTTTATTATCTTGGAATCTCCAGCATCTGCAGTTCCCATTATCTCAGATACTTGTCCAAAGTCTTTTTTAACTAAATTTGGAAGGGCTTCAAAGTGAGAGCAGGGATTTGGGCAAGAAGCATTTAATGGGTGATAAACATCTGATGTTTACGGTTTTGCTTTTCAAATAAATGAATGGTTTCCCGGGCCCCTGCTTTGTTTAAGTAGTCTCTGTAAATAGTCTTTGTTGGTTTTGCTGTTGGTTCAATAAATGGGCTTCGCTGAAAAATAAACTGTTCACTGTGAGTCCTGTTCTCTGAGCTTTTTCCAGCTCCTTCACTGACCTGGTAGTGTCAATAGGAACTCTGCAAAAGGGATGTTAGGTCCCATATTTGAAGAAGCACAACAACTAATTATTAAGGGATATATTCTCCAAGAATCATAGAACCCCTGCAGTGTGGAAACAGGCCATTCAGTCCATCAAATCCATTCCCCCTACTCTGTATTTCCCACACCCAATCCATCTAGGCTGCACACAATGGGCAATTTAAGCATGGACAATCTACATAGTCTGAAGATGTTTGGGCTGTAGGAGGAAGCCACACAGAAATGAGGATAATGTGTAAACTCCACACAGACAGTCACCCAAGGGTAGAATCGAACCTGGGTCCCAAGGCCTACAGGGCTAACCACTGAGGTAACTTTCTTCACTTCCACAATACATTATGTGAAGCCCATCTGGCAGGATGCCTATTTGAACTTCCTGCCCACAATGATGTTTGTAGGAGGGGAGGTGTGTTCCTTGAAACAAGGGAAAATGGATAGAACTGAGGATTCTCCATGCAATATTTTCCATTTGCTATCTCCAGTAAATAAATGACACATTCTGAACATGGATGAACAGGAAAGCATTGAATCATCATAGATGGATTTTATTCGATAAAAATGATGATATTTTGAAGTGTCAAGACAATGTACGACACAGTTTGATCACCATATATCCCTCGTGATTCTTAAACGTTCCTTCAATAGATATTGCAGTTTAGAAACAGACTAAAATGTAATAGTAATGAATTTGCCCATGTGTCAAAGCTCCGCTGATGTGGTGAAAGTAGTGCTAATGTAGAATACAGGAAGGACGTAATTCCCAAGGTCTTTATATGATTGCTGTCACATCTCAGTTCCCTAATCAAACCAGGCCACATGACTTGTTACAACTTCAACACACACATAAGGGAAGGATCTTCTTCTGCTCTTCACAGATATGCAAGTCAATGTGACATTGAAAATGAAAATAGAGAGAAACATACCATTAGCAGATGATCCAACATTGCCCACTTTACACTATTGTCAGAAGTCAAAATAATCGTGCGCAATGTGCCTTTTCTAAAATGGGGTGTATATATGGTTTCAAAATTGGGTTAAATTTGAATTTGTCCCGCTGTGTCTCTTTGGATGAATTTAGATTTGAATTTTACCTTGCTGTGCTGAATGATGAAAATTTGCAAGTTCTCATGTAGCAAGTGATTTGAACACACACCATGCACAAAGGTGATGAAGCGAGGATTTCTTTTTGAAAATAGCAGCAAGAGGAGGTCATTTGGCCCTTCAAGCCTGCTGCACCATTCTATATGATCATGGCTGATTGTCCACCTCTGTACCCTCTTCCGGTTTCTCCCCATTCCCTTTGATCTGTTTATCTTGAAGAACTATATTTATACCCTTCTTGAAGTATTCAAAATGTTGGCCTTTCTGTGGCAGAGAATTCCAGAGGTTCAGCACTCTTTGGGTGAAGAAATTTATCTTCATTCTAAATGCCTACCATGTTTCCTCAACTGATAGTTATTGGGAAAACCCTTTCTGTGTTTGCATGGTCTAGCCCTATTTTACTTACAAAGGTTTCTGCTAGACTCCCCCCTCATTCTTCTAAACTCCAGTGAATTAAACTTAACTGATCCAATTTCTCTTTACAGGTCACTCCCATTCCCATTCTTTATTCCAGGTGGGTGAGTTGTTGGTATGACAAGTAGGCAGGGTGTTAGAATGGCAGGATAAGGTAGTGTATAAGTGAGTGAGAGTGTAGGGTAGATTAGAGTATGGGGAGATGACACAGTGCAGAGCTGGAGGAACACAGCAGGCCAGGCAGCAACAGAGGAGCAGGAGAGTCGATATTTTGATATGAAGGATCCAGGCCTGAAACATCGACTCTCCTGCTCCTTTGCTGCTGCCTGGCTTGCCAGTGCCAGACTGTATTGACTTTGGCTCCAGCGTCTGCAATTCTTGCTATCTTCTACAGAATGGGGAGCTGGGCTTCATGGGTTTTGGAAAAATTGAGTATGAGAGGGACAGAGCGGGATCGAGGGGTGGGGGTCAGGATTGGGAATTGGGTCAGATGTGGGAGAGGTTTGGGAGGTTCA
Source organism: Stegostoma tigrinum (assembly GCF_030684315.1). Lineage (NCBI taxonomy): Eukaryota > Metazoa > Chordata > Chondrichthyes > Orectolobiformes > Stegostomatidae > Stegostoma > Stegostoma tigrinum. Next base: position 45,177,644 of record NC_081376.1, on the reverse strand, counting down.
GCAGGTGTCAGAATTGTTCAACATCCAGAAAGGGATCAGGGGAGCTGGGGCTCATCTTGGGCAAGGGGGGGGATGTTCTGTGGGGAGGGTGGGAGAGGTTGACTTGGTCTTGGCAGGGTGAGCGGGCAGTGCTCGGGTGTCTGTGGGGTCTTGATAAAGATATTTAGTGCTAAGTTGGAATGGGATTTAATAGCTTAATAGTTACCAAGGAGCTAGAGCAGGCTTTAATAGTTCAACATTTCTTGGCTCGCTATTAAGCTCGTTGATACTATCAAAGTTTTTGACTCTAACTCAGAATTGGGGGAGATTTTTGGAGAGGCCCAAATGCTGGGTAATTTCCCATCATATGTTTGAAATTCTCAGATAATTCCTGTGGAGTCAGATGCATTGAGATTTAACAAGGTCCCAGTGTGCAAGCCTGGGCTGTACTGCTGCACGCACCTATTCTTTGCAAGCTCAGAGCTCCGATGAAAAGTCATCTAGACTTGAAAGATCAGTCTCCATGGATGATGTCCGACCCGCTGTGATATCGCAGCATTTGTTTTCAATACAGATCCCAGCATCTGCAGCCATTTGCTCCTGGAAGGACAGCACCTCATTTTCTGCTTGAGAACCCTGCAGTCTTCTGGGCTTAACATCGAGTTCAACAATTTTAGGGCTACAGTAACTTTTCCCACACGTTCCATCTTGGCATTACATAGGCTGCTACCACACACTAACCATTGTCAGTTTTTTGTTTTAGATTTCCAGCATCTGTTGTCCTTTTGGCTGGACTTGCGGCTGTATCAGAAAGGAGATCACTTTTTTTCTCAGTTTAAAACTCACCTGCCCTTTAAAACTTGAATGTGTGCTTTGTAGTTTATAGTTTCCAATATGTGTTGGTTTTTAATAGGATGTGGTTGGGTGCCATTCACTAATGAAGGAGTATTGATTTTAAATATATGCTTCAAACAGAATGTTAGATTGGGCTGGGTGACATTTTGTGCAGCTGTATTACCAGAACAAGAGCGATCTATGATCTTGCTTTACAAAATTATTGACTGACATGCTTTTATTATAGAGCAGACCCACACTCCTGCCTCACGAAATGACATTCTGTTGATGTTTTTTGCAGAAAGCATTGATCCATTGGAAAAAAGCAAGAAACTTCCAGAGGTTTTCTCTGCAACACCTTGTGCTGGACAGACTTTGATTTGGACTGGAGAAGAAAGATTAGGCTGGCATGATGGCTCAGTTGTTAGCGTCATAGCGACAGGGGCTCAGGCTCAATTCTATCCTCAGTCAACAGCCTGAAGTTTATGCATTCTTCCCATATCTACGTGGGTTTCCTCTGGGTGCCCCAGTTCCCTCCCACAATCCAAAGATGTGCAGGATTGGCCATGCGAAATTGTCTGTAGTGTTCAGAGGTGTGTTAGGTGGATTAGCCATGATAAATGTGCTGGGGTGGGGCCCTGGGTCTGGATGGGATGGTCTTCAGAGAGTCAATGTGAAATTGATAGGCTGCATGGCCTGCTTTCTACAATGTAGGGATTCAGTAATTCTGACACAGCGAATGGCTGGTTCTGGTGGAGGCAGCAGAAATATTTTTATGCTTTCCCTATTTGAATGACCCGATTTTTGAGCTCTTTTCAAAGTATGACTAATTAACCGAGAGTTCAGAATCCATCCAAACACATATGTAATAATACTCAGCAAGTTATTCTCACTGAAGTACCACATCCACTGATAACAATGATTTTGGTTGGCTGTTTTTGGCTTCTGAAGCAATAATTTTTTTCCCAAGTTCTTCCATTTTGGGAAAATGTACATTTATAATTTGCTTTACAAAACTCAGGAGTTTTTATTTATTTGTTTGTTTACTGTATGTAGGCGCTACTGGTAGACCAGAAATTTATGGTCCCATTCCTAATTGCCCAATGAGTAGTTAAGAGCCAACCACATTGCTGTGGAATAAGATGTCGCTCAGATGGATGAGGATGGACAACTCCCTCCCCTAAAGGCAACTAGATGGGTTTTTTAAATCAAAATGATAACTATGTTTGCCATTAGTCAGCATCTTTAAAATAGTTTTTTTAAATTCAAGTTTCACCATCTGCAATGGTGAAATTCGAGCCCATGTTGAAAGTTCTCAGATTCTCTGATGAATCACCTTTCCAGGTGGTCAGTTTTACTCTTTTCAGGGCTAGAGGGCTGGGCATCTCCAGCTTGCTATCAGCGGGATGGTTGTAGGTGTTGTCAGTCACTTAAGCTCCATTGAGAAGACATGGTGGAAGCCATTGCTTCAAAGCTTGCGTTTCTTGCAAAGAGAAAGAGAGAAAGGAAACTGACCTTCCAAGTTTCGAAGGAAATTAAGAGTGAAATCTGAGATTGAAAAGAAAAGATTTTGGGGAGACTGAAATTGGTTGAAAACAGTAAAATGATGGAGAATACAGATGAAGATTTAGACAGACTGAGGTCATACCCAGAAGCTGAGAACAGGCAAATGTATAGTTGCTGTATCTGTTTCCATTATCTGACAATACCAATGGTGAGATGATGCCATCCAGATGATTGTAGGCAACATTGAGAAGGTTCTGCAGACATCTGCCACTTTTGGTGCAGACCATGCAGTGGTGGAAGTGAGGTTGGCTATGCAACATATAAAAACTGAAAAAAGGGTCACCGAACTCGAAATGTTAACTCTGACTTCTCTTCGCAGCTGCTGTCAGACCTGTTGATCAGGTTAAATCCTTGAAGAAAAGAATCAAATTCTTTGCATGGAAGACAGTTCTGAAGGATTTTGTGGTTGATATTCTCATATATGTTGAGTGAAACACCCAGTCTATTCATAAAACCTGTCATATTTGTATCTGCCACTTAATGCACAACTTACAATTTATAATCAACCATCATTTGCCTGTTAATTCATGTGTTAACTGATGTAAAGCAGGGTCTTAGAGTATTGGTGATTAACCAAGATAGTACAATCATTAGAGTTTGCTTTGTCTAATGGTAATTTAATGAAAATTCCTTCTTTTTAAATCATGGCTTACTTCTTTCGGTATTAATTAGAATTATACATTTCTGTATTGTACTTGTCTTGACTGAACTCAAAATAGGTAAGTGGATAAAAATGGAACTCTAGAGTTCTGAAAATGGGGGAAAGTTCTTGTTTCTCTATATTGTTGCAATTACTTGCCAGGCACATAGAGTCATATAGATGTACAGCATGGAAACAGACGCTTCAGTCCGACCCGTCCATGCCAACCAGCCATCCTAAATAATCTTGCTGGAAAAGCTCAGCAAGTCTGGCAGCATCTGTGGAGGAGAAAACACAGTTAACGTTTCAGGCCCGGTGACCTTTCCTCAGAACACCGGACCCAAAACATTAACTCTGCTTTCTCCACTGCAGATGCTGCTAGACCTGCTGAGCTTCTCCAACAACTTTGTTTTTGTTCCTGATTTACAGCATCCACAGTTCCTTTGGTTCCTCAATAATCTTGTCCCATTTTCCAGCATGTGGCCCGTATCCCTCTAAACGCTTCCTATTCGTATAGACATCCAGATGCCTTTTAAATGCTGTAATTGAACCAGCCTTCACCACTTCCTCTGGCATCTTGTTCCATACATGCACCACCCTCTGCGTGAAAAAGTTGCCCCTGAGGTCTCTATTAAATCTTTCCCCTCTCACCTTAAACCTATGCCCTCTAGTTCTGGACTCCTAATATTGTGTCCTATCTTAATTTTAGTTTGTGCCTTAAGTAAAACTGAAATATGAAAGACAGAGGTTTGCATTTATATATCATCTTCTGTGACCTCACGATATGCTGAACTGTTTTCCAACCAATGAAGTATTTTTAAAAATGTAATCACTGTTTTAGTTGAGGAAACAGGGCTGTCAATTAGCTCCTACAACCAATGGGAGCAGCACAGTGTCTCAGTGGTTAGCACTGCAGCCTCATAGCACCAGGAACCCAGATTAAATCCCAGCCTCAGGTGACTGTCAGTGTGGAGTTTGCACATTCTCCCTATGTCTGCTTGGGTTTCGTCCCACAGTCCAATGATGTGCAGGGTAGTTGGATTGGCCATGTTGAATTGTCCACAGTGTTCAGGGATGTATAGATGGGTGACAGGGAAATGGGTAGTGGGGCTGGGTGGGGTGCTCCTAGGGTCAGTGTGGACTTGTTGGGCTGAAGAGCTTGTTTCCACACCATAGGGGTTCTATGGAACTTGATAATTGCTTTATCTTGTGCTTTAAACCAATTCTGCTAATCGCTCATGGAGATTCACCAATGGTGCCAGTTCAGTTCCTATACCATGAAGTTCCCAACATCTCAACTGCATCCCTTGCCAGAGGCATGGGGGCCCTTAGGCTAAACTAATCACCAGTCTACTCTCTTTCTCAAGTGAGTGGACAGTCCTATGGTCCGGTTGAGGATGGCAACTTTACCTTTCATGGAGACATTGGTCTGGAGTATCCCTGGACTATGGGTACATAGAAATGCACTGTCCCTGAGGCTATTGTCTCCTTATCTCTAAATTAGGCTCTTCACCTCCTTGTGTACCGAAACACTCCTTTATTTGCATTGCTTTATGGTAGGTCACAGAGCCAAAGAGATGTATAGCATAGAAACAGGCCTTTTGGTCTAACTTGTCAATGCCTGCTTTAGTGATGTTGACTGTGGTATAAATATTGGATGGGTCTATGGGGATAATGGCTTGTTCTACCTCAAAGTAGTGCTCTTAAAATGTTTGCATCCAATAGGATAGACAAAGCCTTAGTTTAATGTTTATCAAAAGATTGCTATCTCTGCCAGTGCGGCACTCCCTCAGTACTAACCTAAAGAGTCAGTCCAGGTTCATTGCTTGAGGAATTTTAAATAATGTCTTTGCATGATGCAAGATTTACAAGTCAATTGCAACAATAATGATTACTTAATGCACCTTCCAGAATAAAAGATCAGCTTCCAATGCTGAAACGTAGTGCACTTCAGAATGCAGAAAAATCCACCAAAACATGCTAAAACAGATAACATTTTTATGCATAAAGTGTTCCCAGGGAGTCCCTCAGGAAATACCCACAGAGCTAAATGTCTAAATTCTTTTACAGGGGAGTGATGAAATATGGAAGTGATTTGCAGGTACAACAGACAGGGAACAGAGAGATACACACCACATGCAGACAGTTGGAATTAGTTTAGAATGGCATCATGAACAGCATGGAAACGGTGGGCCGGAGGATTCATTTCTGTACTCTACTGTTCTATGCTCAATTTTCCATTTTCTATTAGTAAAGTAAGAACTTGGGAATGATATCAGAAACAATGAGTGATTGAAAGCTATGGGAAGGACCTTATTGGAGTCCAGCTGAACAATCAAAGGAATTGGTTTATCTGATCCAGATTTGCCTTGAGAAATTAAAAGTCAGAACCAGAGCCGAGGACCTGAGATTAGCCTTTCACCTCCTCAAGCCTGCCACTCAATTAGCATGTGGCTGATCTGTGTCTCCACTTCCTTTTGCCCTCTTTCCTTTCCCACTTGACAGGTTTTGGAAGGTTTTAGTCTCTGCTCTTGGAAGGTAAGAGTTCCACTGAAGTCTGGTCGATTTGGAATTGCAGGGGGACCTTGTAAGCTGTTCCAAGGCTTGGTTCCTTGAATTGGAAATGAGGAGAAGCTGAAGATTAGCCCTCAAATTCCTCACTCTCTCTTTCAAGTTGTATCTGAGAAAAAATGGTCTAGAATCTGGGTTCTAAACCCAATTTCCTCTTATCTCCAACTTTGTGACCTGGGTAGGGATTTCAACACAAGTGTCACCATTTCATATTGGTAATTTTAATCAAAGCCAACCATGTCTAAGTGCAAATGATGTTTGCTAAAGAGGTACAATGAATAGTTCAATGTAGAGAAATATACCTGCGAAACAATTTAGCTGAAGCATATTTTGCAACATTGCTGAGGCAGATCCCTGGCTCCCCATTTTCTTGCATGGAATGAGATCCCCCAAATCATCAGACTCCTGGGTCCCCCGTAGAACGGGCAGCCCTCCGCTCCCTCCGCTCCAACCCCAACCTCACCATCAAACCCGCAGGCAAGGGTGGCGCAGTGGTAGTATGGTGCACTGACCTCTACATCGCCGAGGCCAAATGCCAACTCTCCAACACCTCCTCCTACCGCCCCCTCGATCATGACACAACCTCCGAGCACCAAACCATCATCTCCAATACCATTCATGACCTCATCGCCTCGGGGAATTCCCACCCACAGCCTCCAATCTCATTGTTCCCCAACCCCGCACGGCCCGTTTCTATCTCCTTCCCAAAATCCACAAACCTGCCTGCCCTGGTTGACCCATTGTCTCAGCCTGTTCCTGCCCCACCAAACTCATCTCCATCTATCTGGACTCCATTTTCTCCCCTTTGGTCCAGGAACTCCCTACCTACGTCCGTGACACCACCCATACCCTCCACCTCCTCCAGAACTTTCAATTCCCTGGCCTCCAACACCTCATTTTCACCATGGATGTTCAGTCCCTATACACCTGTATTCCACATGCAGATGGCCTCAAGGCCCTCCGCTTCTTCCTGTCCCGAAGGCTCGACCAGTCCCCTTCCACCGACACCCTCATCCACCTAGACGAACTCGTCCTCACCCTCAACAACTTCTCTTTCAATTCCTCCCACTTCCTACAGACTAACTGTGTGGCCATGGGCACCCGCATGGGCCCCAGCTATGCCTGCATCTTTGTAGGTTATGTGGAACAGTCCCTCTTCCGCACCTACAAAGGCCCCAAACCCCACCTCTTCCTCCGTTACATTGATGACTGTATCGGCACCGCCTCTTGCTCCCCAGAGGAGCTCGAACAGTTCATCCACTTCACCAACACCTCCACCCCAACCTCAAGTTCACCTGGACCATCTCCAACACATCCCTCACCTTCCTGGACCTCTCAGTCTCCATCTCAGGCAACCAGCTTGTAACTGATGTCCATTTCAAGCCCAGTGACTCCCACAGCTACCTAGAATACACCTCCTCCCACCCACCCTCCTGCAAAAATTCCATCCCCTATTCCCAATTCCTCCACCTCCGCCGCATCTGGTCCCAGGATGAGGCATTCCACTCCCGCGCATCCCAGATGTCCACGTTCTTCAAGGACTGCAACTTTCCCCCCATAGTGGTCGAGAACACCCTTGGCCGCGTCTCACGCATTTCCCGCAACACATCCCTCACACCCCGCCCATGCCACAACCACCCAAAGAGGATCCCCCTCGTTCTCACATACCACCCCACCAACTTCCGGATACAACGCATCATCCTCCAACACTTCCGCCATCTACAATCCGACCCCACCACCCAAGGCATTTTTCCATCCCCACCCTTGTCTGCTTTCCGGAGAGACCACTCTCTCCATGACTCCCTTGTTCGCTCCACACTGCCCTCCAACCCCATCACACCCGGCACATTCCCCTGCAACCGCAGGAAGTGCTACACTTGCCCCCACACCTCCACCCTCACCCCCATCCCACGCCCCAAGATGACTTTCCATTTTAAGCAGAGGTTCACCTGCACATCTGCCAATGTGGTACACTGTATCCATTGTACCCGGTGTAGCTTCCTCTACATTGGGGAAACAAAGCGGAGGCTTGGGGACCGCTTTGCAGAACACCTCCGCTCAGTTCGCAATAAACAATTGCACCTCCCAGTCACAAGCCATTTCCACTCCCCCTCCCATTCTCTTGAGACATGTTCATCCTGGACCTCCTGCAGTGCCACAATGATGCCACCCGAAGGTTGCAGAAACAGCAACTCATATTCCGCCTGGGAACCCTGCAGCCCAATGGTATCAATGTGGACTTCACCAGTTTCAAAATCTCCCCTTCCCCCACTGCATCACACAACCAGCCCAGCTCGTCCACGCCCCCGACTACATCCCAAAACTGCAGCCTGCCTCTGCCTCCCTCACCTGTTCTTCCTCTCACCCATCCCTTCCTCCCACCCCAAGCCGCACCTCCATCTCCTACCTACTAACCTCATCCCACCTCCTTGACCTGTCCGTCTTCCCTGGACTGACCAATCCCCTCCCTACCTATACTCTCCTCTCCACCTATCTTCTTCTCTCTCCATCTCCGGTCTGCGTCCCCCTCTCTCCTTATTTATTCCAGAACCCTCACCCCATCCCGCTCTCTGATGAAGGGTCTAGGCCCAAAACGTCAGCTTTTGTGCTCCTGAGATGCTGCTTGGCCTGCTGTGTTCATCCAGCTTCACACTTTGTTATCTTGGATTCTCTAGCATCTGCAGTTCCCATTATCACTGACTCCTGAGTCAGGTGGATTCAATTTGCTCCCCTTAGTTTTTCACTCACCCTCCTTCGGTTGGTCACAGTAAGGTTAATTTACAAAGGTCCCCTTCCATTGTGGATACTTCTCCAGCAGAAAAAAAATGAATTTAAAAGGAGCCAAATTAATTTATCTTTCTTGACTCAATAAATAAGTGAGTTTATTAGTTATGAAATGTGAGGAGAAGTAATAATTCTACACATATATATGACAGACAGATTTGTGTTGAGAGGAGTGTCTGAAATAAAAACAGAAGTTACAACAGATATACAGCTCAGTCTCTGGGTTTATGAAGAGTAAAAATAATGTGGTAATCCTGATGATATTAGTAGCAATGATATTGGTAGGAGAGCTGACAGAAAAACAGAAATTGCTGGAAAGACTCAGCATGTGGGACAGCATATATGGCCAGTCACCCTTTTTCAGAACTAGGTGACGAGGAAAAGGTTTGCTAGGAGAGCTGTTGAGTTCAAGGTGCTCGGCTTTGCAGGTCTGTGGAAAAGACCTTTGTCCTGTTTCCTTTCGATTGCAGTCCTACTTACTTTTTGGCTTCCATCAAAGAGGAAGAATTCCTTTCTTCTTCCCCTCAGTGCAAGGATGACTGGGTGTTTTCTCAGTCATGTCCCTCATAGCACTCACCCTCAACTACTAGCACACACAGATTTTCGTTAAAACTGGTTTCTATTCTCTGTTCGTGCTCTTTATTGAAAGGAGAAAACACAAACTGCTGATGTTGCTCCTGTTGTGTTCAAAGTCTGAGATAAGTCTCCAGAGATTACAATTCAGTTGGCAGTACATTTCTGCTTTGAAGTAGTTCTCTTTGAAGCTTCCTTGATACTCATCGGGTGTGACAGTCTATGTGCTCATTTAAGGCTGAGGAAAATCCCCACACCCCTTGTAGACAGTCACTGAATGATGTTACTCAGAGCATAACACAGATATTTTGGCTGTGCATCCTCATTTCTTTAGAATAAAAGTATTGTTATTAAAAGTTCAATCTCTGTAGGTGATCCAGCATTATGATCATGGGCCATGACAGCAGAAGCTACAAAATGACCAAGGCAAGTGTGTTCAATGCACATGTAGAGTAGCATAGACAACCAGACCAGAGACTTATAGGCATGAACGAGTAGGTAGTTGGCAATGGGTAGACAACGGCAAGAAGTGAAAACACCATGGCCGGATCTCAGTAGTAACTTGATGAGCCCAATGGTTCCTGAATGGAAAGGAATGAGTGGTCTGTAAAATAAACCACATGACAGTGAGCTAGTAATAGCAACAACCTTTGGGGCACTATGGTTACATTTAAACATAGCCCTTATGGAATATTTAAAGAATGGAAATCCATTTTGAGTGATATGTTGGCAGTGTTTTTTTTTAAAATAATGCCTATTCCTAGCTTTGAGTTGACGTTGATAAGCTCTTTCTTCTATGGAGATAGCACTGACCTGGAAAATTCATGGTGAGAGAGGATTTTAGATTCTGCCATTGAAATCATAATAACATATTATGAAAATTTTGTCAAACATTAAGATTGACAAGTCGCCAGGCCCGGCAGATTTGTCCTCGGCTGCTTTGGGAAGCGAGAAATGCAATTGCTTCGCCACTTGCGAAGATCTTTGCAACCTCGCTCTCCACTGGAGTCGTACCTGAGGACCTGAGAGAGGCAAATGTAACTCCTCTCTTCAAGAAAGGAAATAGGGAAATCCCCCGCAATTACAGACCAGTAAGTCTCACGTCTGTCGTCTGCAAGGTGTTAGAAAGGATTCTGAGGGATAGGATTTATGACCATCTGGAAGAGCATGGCTTGATCAAATGCAGTCAACACGGCTTTGTGAGGGGCAGGTCATGCCTCACAAACCTTACCGAGTTCTTTAAGGATTTGACTAGAAAAGTTGATGAGGGTCGAGCTGTGGATGTGGTGTATATGGACTTCAGTAAGGCATTTGATAAGGTTCCCCATGGTAGGCTCATTCAGAAGGCCAGGAGGAATGGGATACAGAGGAACTTAGCTGCCTGGATACAGAATTGGCTGGCCAACAGAAGACAGCGAGTGGTAGTAGAAGGAAAATATTCTGCCTGGAAGCCAGTGGTGAGTGGGGTTCCACAGGGCTCTGTCCTTGGGCCTCTACTGTTTGTAATTTTTATTAATGACTTGGATGAGGGGATTGAAGGATGGGTCAGCAAGTTTGCAGACGACACAAAGGTCGGAGGTGTCGTTGACAGTATAGAGGGCTGTTGTAGGCTGCAGCGGGACATTGACAGGATGCAGAGATGGGCTGAGAGGTGGCAGATGGGGTTCAACCTGGATAAATGCGAGGTGATGCATTTTGGAAAGTCGAATTTGAAAGCTGAGTACAGGATTAAGGATAGGATTCTTGGCAGTGTGGAGGAACAGAGGGATCTTGGTGTGCAGATACATAGGTCCCTTAAAATGGCCACCCAAGTGGACAGGGTTGTTAAGAAAGCATATGGTGTTTTGGCTTTCATTAACAGGGGGATTGAGTTTAAGAGTCGTGAGATCTTGTTGCAGCTCTATAAAACTTTGGTTAGACCGCACTTGGAATACTGCGTCCAGTTCTGGTTGCCCTATTATAGGAAAGATGTGGATGCTTTGGAGAGGGTTCAGAGGAGGTTTACCAGGATGCTGCCTGGACTGGAGAGCTTATCTTATGAAGAGAGATTGACTGAGCTTGGTCTCTTTTCATTGGAGAAAAGGAGGAGGAGAGGGGACCTAACTGAGGTATACAAGATAATGAGAGGCATAGATAGAGTTGATAGCTAGAGACTATTTCCCAGGGCAGAAATGGCTAACACGAGGGGTCATAGTTTTGAGCTGGCTGGTGGAAAGTATAGAGGGGATGTCAGAGGCGCGTTCTTTACACAGAGAGTGGTGAGAGCATGGAATGCGTTGTCAGCAGCAGTTATGGAAGCAACGTCATTGGGGTCATTTAAGAGACTGCTGGACATGCATATGGTCACAGAAATTTGAGGGTGCATACATGAGGATCAATGGTCGGCACAACATTGTAGGCTGAAGGGCCTGTTCTGTGCTGTACTGTTCTATGTTGTGTGTTCTATATAGTGTAGTTGGAGGCCATTTGGCCCATCTGTTCTATGCATGTGTAACCCAGTAACTCACACTCCAAATATTTTCCCTTCAATGCATTTCGCAAGCCATGATTGAATCTACCTCCAGTACATTGTCAGCTGGTGCATTCTGGATGATGATAACTTGCTCCACAAAACAAAAAGATTTTCCCCTCAAGTCACCTATGATTCTTTTGCTTAACTTTGTGCCCTCTGATTCTAAAGGTCCCTATCCATCTTTATCTACATCGTTAAAGGTTTTGAACACCTCGAACAAATCTCCGCCCATCTCCTTTGCGTGGGGAGAACAACAACAAATTCTCAATCTGCCTGAAGTCCTGTATTCCTGGAAACACATCTTCCTTCACTATCTCTCAGGCTTTGCAGTGTTTTTGAAAGATTTCCCATACAATTGAATACACACTGCATATGTTCAATCTGCCCTCATAATTTAACCTTTGGACCCTTGTATTGTTTAGGTGAATGCACTCTCTAATGAGATTTGATATGGAAACCCAGAGGGGGAGAAAGTACAGTTAACAGTAATAGTTGGAAATGAACAAATTGCCCTTCCTTTTGAACCATAAAGGACAATTCAAGTTATAACGTAGGTGCAGGAGCAAATTATTCTGGATGCTGTGATCACAAAGTAAACTGAAGAAATAACATCTCTTTACAACCTTCTGGACTTAATATTGAGTTCAACTCCTTCAAATTGTGAAGCTGCTCCCATTCCTTCCCTTTCTTTTACTTGTCACATTGTCTGTCACTATGTCCTCTCTTCCCTCTCCCTACCCCTACAGTGGGACTGTCTGTTCTATCCAGCCTAGCAGTTAGACACACCGTTGTTCCGCCATTCTCATATTCTGAATACTTCAACTGAACTATCAACATCACTTCTCCCCCAGGACTCCATCCTTCTCACCGACACCCTCACCCACACTCAGGTGTAAATGCTGTCCCCTCCACGCTTCACATCAGCTCTGATGAAGAGTCATCTAGATTTGAAACGTTAGCTTGCTTTCTCTCCACGGAAGCTGCCTGGCCCGCTGTTGTCGCCAGCATTTTGTGTTTTCAGCATTATGGAGGTCCCTTTAATTTAATTTCAGATGTTCAGTATATCCCGCAAGAGGAGTAGAATGATTGAGTGGCCAAAACTGGAATGTAACCCACTAGGGAGCAACTAAATGATATATTGAGTGATTCTTCAATGTCATATCATTGCACTACTATGTTTCTCCATTGTTAAACCCATCCAACTACTCTGATCCATGCCTTTTTGAACCATTGTACATAAGTAGCTGCATTCCATTTTGGTAACACTGAAGGCATGACCTGCATCCAATTGACTGCCCAATAATGGCTGAAGCAAGTTGAACCCTAATGGTACTGACATGAGGCACATTTTAGTATCTGCCTTTATTGTGCTTTCGGTGCTCTGACTTCTAAAACAGCCCAAGGTTGAAATGCTCAATTAATCTTTTAGCCCTGTCTCTCTGAACTCTCTCTCAGCCAGCACTGCTGTGTCAGCCACCTCAGCCATGAATAATGGAGTTTTAGATCATTGAGTATTCCACTCACAGAATCTTTCAAAAGCAGCATTTCTGAAGATGTTTTTAATTGAATTATGACCCCTGGCTCCATGTCTGCAAATGTGTGTGCTAGTTCTATAATCTGAAGCAAAGTGTCTTCAATTTTAAAATACTACATTGAGCTGTGTGTAACTCAGGCCATTCCAAAACTCCCAGGCTACTTCTAAACCTATCATTGCCTATTAGCGCTGAAACCTGGCATCAATGATCTTGTGCCAATGTTTGGGAGTGATCGAGTAGGAAATACACAGGAACCAGCAGTGTGTGTGCGTGTGAAGAAGCTTATGGGGATAAGAGAAGAAAAATAGCGAGTTATATAAAATAAAAATTAAAGTGCAAATTCATTCCAGTTTCCAAACAATCTGGCGCCATGTCGTTTCATTTTGTTGAGGTTACTCCATGTTGGGGATTCTAATGAATGGGGCATACCTCATGCACATCACAACTGTGTATTGGACAATGAGCATTTGATTTGATGTGATTTAATTTATTATAGACACATGTACCTAAGTACAGTGAAAAGCTTTATTTGCGAGCAGTACAGGCAGATCATAGCAAACAAGGACATACAGTTCATAGGATGCTGAGTCAGAGCGAGGTGTATAGGTTACATTGCACAGTAGGTGCACAAAGCAAAATCAATATTAACAAGATTAACATTATTTGAAGTTAGAGATTCCATTCATCAGCCTAATAATGGCAGGAGTTGTACTTCAACCTGTTTGTTTAAGCTGTATCTTCTGCCTGGCAGACTACATTGTAGGTCAGCATTACCAGGGTGGGATGGGTCTTTGATGTTGGCAGCTTTACCGCAGCAACGGGAAATGTAAATAGAGTCCATGGGTTAGAGGCTGGCTTCCGTGTTAGTCTGGACTGCCCATTTAACTTGTGGAATTTTCTTACTATCCTGGACAGAGCAGTTGCCGTACTAGGCCGTTACGTTCCCAGATAGTCTGCTTTCTCTGATGCATCTGTAATGTCAAAGTACTGAAATCAAATTGAAGATTGTGGAAAGAGCAGGTCAAAAGAACACAGCCATTTCTATCGAATGATGAAGGGGGTGAGACTGCTTAAAAGGATTGTTTTCAGTAAAGAGACATTAATGACTTAAATCTTCCATTTGTTTTGTTTAAGATGGACATAATGGTAATGTCACAAAATCATTAATCTAGTTCCACACAAATTAGGAGCAGTATCACATATGAAATATGACTCAGAGGTAGGAAAACTAGAAGAGACTTTTAAGATCGTGTCTACATAGATTTGCTTATCTGACAAGACAGGGAGTCAATTGATGCTAAATATATAATGATCATGATTGTATTTTTAATTTCAGTAGAATGTGGGAGCCTCAGGGAAGGACAGTATTTATTTCTTCTCCAGTACATTGCCATTGAACTGAATGGCTTACTAGGTCGTTCGAGGATGCTGTTCACAGTCTACTAGATTGTTGTGGGTCTGAGGTTATGTGTAGGCCAGACCAAGTAAAGACAGCATGCTTCTTTCCTGAAATAGAAGTTGTGAACCAGATAGGTTTCTATACCAATTCATAGTGAGTATGTAGTCAGCTTTTAGGCTAGCCTTTTGTTCTGGATTGTTACTGAGATTAAATTTCACCATGGTGGGGTTTGAATTTATGTGTCCAAAGCATTGGACGTTAGAGTTCTTGATTACTAGTCCAGTAATATTGTCGCTACGTTACCAATTCCCTCAATTTAATGCCCAGTAAGGAGATTGAGCTGCCAGCGCACTGTAATCTGCTTTCACAATGGAAGGTTCATATAATGGCCCCAGCAGGGCTAGAGCTTCTACAAATTATACCCAGGTTCCAAAGAGAAAAACGATAACCTATTCCACGCACTCTGCATGCAGCTCTAAACATCCTTCTTGTTTCACAAGAAGCAATAGCCTAGTAGTATTATCACTGGACTGTTAATCCAGAGACCCAGACAATATTCTTGGGATAGTCGGAACTGCTGATGCTGGAGAATCTGAGATAACAAGGCGTAGAGCTGGATGAACACAGCAGGCCAAGCAGCACCAGGGGAGCAGGAAGGCTGACGTTTCGGGTCAAGACCCTTCTTGAGAAATGGGAGAGGGGAAGAGGAATCTGAAATAAATCGGGAGAGAGTGAGAGGTGGATAGTAGATGGATAAAGGAGAAGATGAGTGGAGAGGAGATAGACAGGTCAAAGAGGCGGTGTTGGAGCCAGTGAAGGTGAATGTAGATGGGGAGTGAGGGAGGGGATAGGTCGGTCCAGGGAGGACGGACACGTCAAGGAGGCACAATGAGGTTGGTGGGTAGGGGATGGGGGTGGGGCTTGAGGTTGGAGGGGTGGTCAGGGAGGCTGGGACTATCTAGGCTGGTTTTGGGATGCGGTTGCGGGAGGGGAGATTTTGAAGCTTGTGAAATCCACAGTGATACTCTTAGGCTGCAGAGTTCCCAAGCGAAACATGAGGTGCTGTTCCTGCAGCTTTCGGGTGGCATCAGTGTAGCACTGCAGGAGGCCCAGGATGGACATGTCATCTGAAGAGTGGGAAGGGGAGTTGAAATGGTTCCCGACGGGGAGGTGTAGTTACTTGTTATGAACTGAGGAGTAGGTGTTCTGCAAAGCAGTCCCCAAGCCTCTGCTTGGTTTCCTCGATGTAGAAGAGGCCACAACAGGAGCAGCAGATACAGTATACCACATTGGCGAAAGATTTTAGGCGTTAGACTTCACAAGCTTCAAAATCTCCTGTCCCCCTTGGGTATCCCTAAACCAACCTAGCTAACCACCCTGCCCACCTCAAGCTCCACCCCCAACTCTACCTACCAACCTCGTTGCGCCTCCTTGACGTATCTGTCCTCCCCGGACCGACCTATCCCCTCCCTAACTCTCCACCTACATTCACCTTCACTGGCTCCAACCCTGCCTCTTTGACCTGTCCATATCGTCTCCACAATCTTCTCCTTCATCCAACTTCTATCCGCCTCCCCCTCTCTCCCTATTTATTTCAGAATCCCCTCCCCCTCCCCCATTTCTGAAGAAGGGTCTCGACCCGAAACGTCAACCTTCCTGCTCCTCTGATGCTGCTTGGCCTGCTGTGTTCATCCAGCTCTATACCGTATTATCTCAATGTTCTGGGGACCCAGTTTGAATCCCACCATGGCAGATGGTGGAAATTGAATTCAACAAAACAAAACCTGGAATGGAGAATTGCCCATTGTCAGAAATACTCATCTGATTCACTAATGTCTGGCCTATGTTTGAAGAGTGGTTGACTTTTAATTAAGGATGGTCTTCTGGTCAAGCCAATGACATCCTCATCTTGTGAATGAAAATAAAACTGCAGGCTTTCAGCTCTGTGTCCTGGTGAGTTGCAGGCTGTGCCTGAGATGAGCAATGATCAGCCTCTTGCCCATCCCCATCCTTCATGTTCCCTTTGCAGTGCTATCACTGCAGCCTTAATGACCTGTTGGTCTTGCCTCCATTCTGCTTACTTTCAGTCTCTTTATATAATTGTTAATAAGACGACAAATGTAAGAGCAGAAGTAGGCCAATCAGCCCATTGAACCCTCTCTGTCATTCAATGAGATCATAGCTGATCAGATAATTCTCAACTCTACCTTTTTGCCTTATCCCAATCACCATAGGTTCCCTCGCTGAGTAAAAGTCTATCTATCGCTGCCTTGAATATACTTAATGACAGCCGTTTGCAGTAAAGAATTCCACTGATTTACTATCCCCTGAGTGAAAAAAATCATCCTTATCTCTATTTTATATATGCAACCACTTGCTCAGAGTTTATGACCTCTTAACTTAGACTCTCCCATGAGTGGAAACAAACTCCCCATCTATTCTGTCAAGACCCCTAAAAATCTTAAATGTTTGTCACTCTTCTAAACTCTAAAGAATTCTAGCATAATCTGCATAACCTTTCGTCATTAGACTATACCTAACCCTAACTCTTTTTATTGCCGGGATCAATCTACTGAATTTTCTCTGGGCTGCCTCCAGTGCCAGCATATTTTTCCTTAAATAAATAGTTGTCTGGCTCATGCATATATTAAAGCAGGACCTCCCTATTTGTATGCACAATTCCCTTTAAATATAGGCTAACATTTCGTTGACCTTCCCTATTACCTGCCAAACTTGGATGCTAGCTTTTTTGTCATTTTAAAGCATAGGGATGCACAAATTCAGCTGTGCAGTAGCTTTCTGCAGTCTTTCTTCATTTAAATAATATTCAGCTTCTCAATCCCTTTGGCCAAAGTTTATAACCTAGCATTTTCTAACTTAGTATTCGATCTGCTGAGCTTTTGCCCCCTTGCTTAAACCTGTCTGATAGCCTCCAGGTCTGAGTAAAATGAGTGACTGTGAAGAAAATAAGCTAAAAGCCAGAAGATGTGGGTGTAGATGCATGATAATAAAGCGTGGAGCTGGATGAACACAGCAGGCCAAGCAGCATCTTAGGAGCACAAAAATTGATGTTTGGGGCCTAGACTCTTCATCCGAAACGTCAGCTTTTGTGCTCCTGAGATGCTGCTTGGCCTGCTGTGTTCATCCAGCTCCACACTTTGTTATCATGGATTACCCGGATGTCAATGGAATTGAACTCCTTCCTATTGTTGAATTCTTCACTGTTCTGATCCAGTCCTCTCAGAACAGCCTTTGGTAGCATACCCTGCAGATGTAGGACTCAGTACACTTCACCATCTGGGGAGATATACTGCAGCCTGAGAATGAGGAACATGTCTCCACCATCCTTCCACATTCAGACTCATTTCATACAGCAACTCAGTGAAGGAGTTATGCTGGACTGAGTGAGCACCCAATGTCATCGCGATGGAAGTGCCTGCAGTGCTCATCCTAGACCCACATCAAATGCCCCATGATTCATCGCATTCAGAACAGAGCACCTTTATACTGATATGACAGATGGTAAAGTGATGTTGAGTGAAAGTTGTATAAATACTGATTCCTCTTCAGCCAGCATTGACCTTCTGTAACATCATTACTGTTAACGTCAACATTGTGATGGCTGTGTTAAATTTACAGTTCGCCAATGGCATGTTGCAAATTGCCTTGGGCAAATATTTAACTTCTCACTCTCACCCTCACCCTGAATGCACAGCATATGGGTATATCAGTAAGCTTTACAGAGTCAGGAAGGAGAGGTCACTTGCAGCTGAGACACAGCCTGAATGAGAATGCACTTCACAAAATTTGGAGGCAGCATGGGAATTTGGCACATTTTTCCTTGTTTCTCTTGGATCATAGCTTACAAGTTTTTTTTAATCAAGATAAATTGAACCCCAGGATCGGGGAAGCAGCATAAAAGAAAGAACAACATCACAGGTAAATGGTTGCTTCATTGTTTGGTGATAGCTATTAATTTGACTCACTGTTATTGGTTATTTCAGATTGAAGATAAATAGGAGAAATATTTACAGGGTATAAACTAAAAGACCAGTATGAATTCTTTAGACATCAAATTAAGAACTAAGTAACTAAAATAGAGATGTCGGGCCAGTCTGTATGATGTGGGAGATTCTGGATCCCATTGTGGTTTGTAGAGACCACATCTGTAGCAAGAGCTGGCTGCTTGAGGAATTCTGGCTCAGAGTTGATGAGTTGGAGTCTGAGCTTTGAACACTGTGACACATCAGGAAGGGGGAGTGTTACCTGGATGCGATGTTTCAGCAAATAGTGACATCCCATAGATTAACTTCCTCAAATTCGGTCAGTGGTTAGTGATAGGGACTTGTAATAATGTTAACACAACTTCACATTGTTCTGTTCATTTGACACATTTTCCAATGATATGAAATTGGCCATAAATTCACACTAGCTACTCTATTTCTGATGCAATATAATTTTCAAAATGCAAGTTGCTCTGCTTGATAAACCTTTCACCCCTTTCATATTTGAATGTGTTTTACATGTTCATACAGGTTTTGACTTTAATTCAAAAATATGGTGAATGTCTGACAAAATGAGAATTCAGTCGTCAAACTAAACATTGTAGTTCATTCACATGGCTCATGCATTATTCAGTTCAGGCCATCACCAGGTTCTTAACTCTTGCCCTCAATTATTTTTCCAACTTATCAAAATATAAGTTAGCTTCAATCAGAGTACATCTGCCATTTTCCAATTAACCTTTCTGACATAATCAAGAAATGCATTTAGCATTGCAGTCAACTCTTAAAATAGGAATAACATTGGCTAGGTTTTGGAGTGAATGATGGTGACTTATTTTAAGAGCCACAAGTAAATGTTGACTCTGCCATTTCATTCTTACCCCTCCTATGGCCAAGCATTAAACTCAAACATACCTGTGACCACCTGCCACACACTACCTCACAGTTGATTCGTTGACACTGGGTTCAGCTGAAAGTACCAGTTAAAAGTGTCATACAGTCAGGGCGAGCTCAGCCTGTAGTCCCTGAACTCATCTCTATGAAAATTAGAGTTGTTGCTTTCCCATTTTCATTGACTACTATCTTTTATAATCAAGTGCAATATAAGGATATTAGCAAAACCCGTGAGAATAAGCTGTGACCTCTCAGAATAACTCTCCATGTTTTAGTAAATAATTCATAAACAGTAAAACATACTTAGAACTACCTGGCACAGCAGGTAGATAGATGACTGCTCAATACTATTGTGAGCTATCAGATTATCTAAGATGAACAGGAATATAGTTGTTGGTACTTGGCCATAGTAAAGTGGCCACTCAAATTTAGAGAATAAACATAATTGCTCAATTGTCATTTCTTTATCCTACTATTGGGCCATTGTACTGATGACAACCATCTCCGTCAATTAAATCTGGAGAAGTAAGTTTAAAGGGTATTCTGAAATACAAAAGTGTAACACTGCAACAGCATTCTAGTGAGCACCAACCTTCATCAGCCACTGCTTAAATTGTCTATTCAATAAAAACCAATATAACTTAAAATGAAAGAATACAATTAACTTTTCAAAGAAAGCCATTGAATGCATTTCTACAGGAAAAGAGAGGAACTCTTTCCTGCAAGGTTATATTATGAACTGAATAATAGTATTCCAAACTGCAAATTAAGCAACTAACAATAGTATCTTTGACCAGTTCCTCTAGTCATTTGTCACCGACGAGCCAGTTAGAATTTGTAGTATAAAATCCAAACCCAAGAAAAGTGGACAGAACCTATGCCATTATCATTAAATAGATGTAATTCATTAATTTTCAGCTCATGATTCATAGCACTCAAAATTGGCCGTACCTCATTTTTCCTAAAGCAGTATAACTCACCAGGTTAGGAATTCCCAGCAAGCAAACAAATGTTTTCTTTGCTCAAATGCAGAGTCTAAAGGGAAACTCAGGAAAGTAAAGGCTCCGTTTGTTCTAATTAGGCTGAATCGGACCGTTTTATAGACCAATACCTTGAATTCCCTCATAACAGTGTGTCCACAGACTTTACCATGGCAGCTTCTTAAATAATTGTTACAAAGTCTGTGTCTTAGCCACTTACTCCAAAGGAAATAAAGTGAGAGGTCTGGAGGAAACAATGGTGTGCTCTAACTATCAGTCTGTGCCTGTTGTTTCCTACATCAATCCAAAACCAATTACACTGCCCTGCCCCTGCCCCTCCACTCCAGTATTTTTCTCTTTTTAAATGGACATCTGACTTTTCCTTAAAACAATGGTCTCTGACTCAACTGAGGAACAATATTCAATGCGTCAATGGACGTCATCCTGGAAGGAATTTCTTTTCTCTCTTAGTAATAATTTTAAATTCATTACAACTCACTGCCAAGTCCACAGGCAGAGGAAACAACCTTTATCTTTCCATTCAATGAACATTTTCATTATTACTTTTAAAAGTTTAATTAAACCACCTCTGTAAACTGAAACTGCAAGAAAGTCCCAAAGGTAGAAATTTCTTAGTATTGCAGCAGTCAAGTTTTGACCAGGAATCGGAGGCTTAAAAGAGCAATATCATGTAACCTTAAATTGAAATTGATGTTAATGTGCTCCGTGTTATATCAGGCAGTGCCTTTACTCAGCAATGTTTTAAATTTAATATGTGTTCTTTCATGGCATGCGGTAATTAAAGCTAACACTTATTGCCCATCTCTAATAGGAGAGATCCATTTCTGAGGAAGGGTCACTGGAGCTGAAATGCGAACTCTGATTTCTATCCAAGAGCTGCGCAGCTTTACGAGCAATTTCTGCTATTGTTTCGAATCATGGCCTTCGAACTGAGTGTCTTACTGGACCATTTTAGTGCCTAACACATTGCCAGGAGTCACATGGACTTCTTTCCTCTGAAAGCATCTGTAGACCAGAAGGGCTTTTGTGAGAGTGAATGCCAGTCTCATGGTGTGGAATGCATTGCTACTTGGATCACCATGGGCAACGGTGGGAAAGTCAGGAGAACATAGCAAGAATGAACAAATCAGTTCTCTGAAGCTAAGAAAAAGAATTCCATTTTTTCATCTTAGGCTTTAAGCATTGAGTTCTGAATCTTGCTAACAAGCAGCAACTGCCTTATTTCCATGCATTTGCATCTTGTTGTTAGCAAATCTCATCACATTCCCATGCAGCTCCCAATTCTCCCTTCCTTTTCCTGAGAGACTAAATTGCACCAATTCCTGACAGCAGTGTGGTTACCAACAGCACTGGATTCTCCGGCCTATCACTCAGCTCCACCATTACCTGCAGCTCCCTCTGTGCTCCATAGACATTATCCTCTTCCTTCCTCCCAGTGGACATCATTACACGACCAGCCTCACCACAACGTCGTCACTTCTTTCAGAGCAACTAATACACTCCATTTCACAGCATTATTTTGTAGGTGAGGGATGCTTCTGAATTGTATGCTTCTGTCAGGCCTCTTTGGACACAGGGGCAAACACATCTCATGCATCTACAACAGAGATAATGGGAGCTGCAGATACTGGGGAATCCGAGATAACAAGTTTTGGGCCTAGACCCTTCATCAGAGAGGGGGATGGGGTGAGGATTCTGGAATAAATAGGGAGAGAGGGGGAGACGGACAGAAGATGGAGAGAAAAGAAGATAGGTGGAGTGGAGAGTATAGGTGGGGAGGTAGGGAGGGGATTGGTCAGTCCAGGGAAGACGGACAGGTCAAGGAGGTGGGATGAGGTTAGTAGGTAGGAGATGGAGGTGCGGCTTGGGGTGGGAGGAAGGGATGGGTGAGAGGAAGAACAGGTTAGGGAGGCAGAGACAGGCTGGGCTGGTTTTGGGATGCAGTGGGGGGAGGGGATGAGCTGGGCTGGTTGTGTGATGCAGTTCCTCTACATTGTGGAAACCAAGTGGAGGCTGGGGTACCGCTTTGCAGAACACCTCCGCTCGGTTTGCAATAAACAGCTGCACCTCCCAGTCGCGAACCATTTTAACTCCCCCTCCCATTCTTCAGATGACATGTCCATCATGGGCCTCCTGCAGTGCCACAAGGATGCCAGCCGAAGGTTGCAGGAACAGCAACTCATATTCCGCTTGGGAACCCTGCAGCCCAATGGTATCAATGTGGACTTCACCAGCTTCAAAATCTCCCCTTCCCCCACCGCATCCCACAACCAGCCCAGTTCGTCCCCTCCCCCCACTGAAACCCAATACCAGCCCAGCCTGTCTCTGCCTCCCTAACCTGTTCTTTCTCGCACCCATCCCTTCCTCCCATCTCAAGCCTCCATTTCCTACCTACTAACCTCATCCCACATCTTTGACCTGTCCGTCTTCCCTGGACTGACCTTTCCCCTCCCTACCTCCCCACCTATACTCTCCTCTCCACCTATCTTCTTTTCTCTCCATCTTCCGTCCGCCTCCCCCCTCTCCCTATTTATTCCAGAACCCTCTCCCCAACCCCCTCTCTGATGAAGGGCCTAGGCCCGAGACGTCAGCTTTTGTGCTCCTGAGATGCTGCTTGGCCTGCTGTGTTCATCCAGCTCCACACTTTGTTATCTTGGATTCTCCAGGATCTGCAGTTCCCATTATCTCGGGTAATCCATGATCTCTGTTACCACTTCCTGGAGGTGTGTGCCCATTACCCTGGCAGCTGCCACCATTCCTACATCCGGGAGAACTAGTACTTGGTATGATTGAGGGTTTAGGTGCTGTACAAGGCTGGTTACTGGGGGTCAAGGGCCACCCACTGTGACCATGGGTCCTGACACCATTACACAGCCCCCCTGAGTGTCACAGTGCACAGTTGCATTGCTGCCTGCGCTCAAGCAGGGCCAGGTTGGAGCAGTTCTGAGGAAGGGTCACCAGGCCCGAAACGTTAACTCTGTTTTCTCCTTCACAGATGCTGCCAGACCTGCTGAGCTTTTCCAGCAGCTTTGCTTTTGTTCCTGATTTACAGCATCCCCAGTTCTTTTGGTTTTTATTATTGTATATTTCATCCTGATTTCCCACTCATGCTGGTTTACACATGCCAACTGTACAATGGTGAAGCCAGTATAGTGGATCAGTTGGTTTGGTAATAAATTCAATCTCCTCTGAGTAATTTTTCAAATTAAGGAGGTTCTGTGCTGCCCATCAATTATTTAATGGGGAATGAGTGAAATGTTCACCACCAATTTGTATTGGATAAAGCACACATTCTGCACACCTCTTTTCATTTACAGCTAGAAATTGCTAATGCATTGGAAAAGAACTCTACATTGTATTCACGTTGTGACAATCTGTTTCAGGTGAGAAAACAGCTTGAACATTCGCAGGACCCATTTCCTCCAAATACTGTTTGAGTGGACCTTCAGTGTCAACACAGTATCCCTTCCCACCCCTCAGAATTCAAGCACCAATTGAGTTCTTCAGATGGGGCTTGACTGGTCAGATATTTTTTTTAAAATCTACTTTTGTGCCTTTTAAAGCTGGTAATGCTGATCCACATTTCCAGGGGAAATGTAACCCTCAGAATATTTATAAGAAGCCAGAATTTCATGAACATTTTATCTAAATCGCGATCCCATTGCATTTAAACTTTATTGCAGTTATGTCGCGAATAATGTAGCAGACCTAGGGACAAATTTTAAGTGTGCTGACCAGATATGTGCTCTTAGGATCAGTGTACCATCCAATGGCAGAGTAAAGAAAACCCTAGCTACCCTGAATCCCTTTATACTTGAGATACACAATTATGTTCAGAATTCCTACCTCTGTGCAAGTTGAGGGTCAAACATTAATAGAGCATTTTTTATTTTGCTTTTAAAAGCAGTGTTTACTGAGTCCAGTGGCAGACAGAAGGTAGCCCTTGTACTGATTCATATGCCCTTCATATTGCATTTTTGCTTTGGAAAGTTCTGGAACATTTGTGAGCGCAGTTGTTTGGCTTATCATGATGAGTTGTGACAATAACATGGATCCTTCACATTTCTGAACCATGCCAACAGAGTCTTAAAACAAATCGGGCTGATCTGACCTGCTGCATTCTAATTTCTGCCTCTGGCAATACTTTCGAGTTTTATGTCAAGCTTGCACGTTACTCTGACATCACCACGAACTTAATCATTTGAACGCATCCAATTTACATGTATATTTTTCCTGTGCTCAAAGCCAACTGTGTTCTCTAGAGAGCAGCGTGGAAGTGCAACGAAAGGCCATTAGTTAATATGGGCCTAGGCTACTTGCTTCCAAGCAACCCTTTATTTTCCTTCCTTCAATTACTTACTTGTAAATATTTAACATACTTGGTGGTTATTCTTTGCTGTTTTAAAGAGGTGGCTGGATGAAATAATGTGGAATGAGAGCTCTACCAAAATATAATTACTTCTGTGCCCTTCGTTTGCTCTAAAAGGAGGATTAATCATTGCAGAAGGCTTTCTTTTTATCCTGATTTGGAAATGGTCCTTCGAAAATGTTTACTAAATACAGAGCTCCATCTGGCAATGCAGCAGTACATTGTTTTGCCATCACAGTGACTCTAGCGAGTGAAATCTTGTACGCTATCCTGTGGTGGGTTTGGTAACAGGGGTGGATAGTGTGGGGTATTTCATCTGGTGTGAAGGTGGGTGGTGGGTAGCCCTGCTAATATGCTGCCTCTGCCCTGGGGTAGGCCTTGAAGGCTGTTCACAAACCTTGCCACTGCCCATTGAGGCCCTTCCTAGTAGTCGCCAATTAACACCCTGCCCCTTGCAAATACTGAGGGCAGTGGGTTGTCAGTCTCCACCTAGTTAGCAGCTCTTAGCTAGTGGCTCATTCGCATCAAAGAAAGGCCCTTGATTCAAGGGGAAGGCCCACTGCTAGGCTAGGCCTCGGCGACACCAGAAGAAATAGGATTTCTCAAAGGGGTATGGTGAAGGTGTACCCCAACCCCTGATTACCTTCACAAGATTCTGCCTGTGTGTATGCCGTAGCTGGTAGAAACTGTTATGCATTGCTACCCCATTTTTTAGTCATGAACCAACTCCATGGGGGCCCATATGATAATGAGACATGGTGCGCTCGATCTGCACAAGGGTAAGCTCCATTCCCATGCTTATGAGGATCATTTGTTTAGGTGCCCATAAGTGAGTCGCAGAGGGGCCTAATGCCTCGTGATGGACCCTTGTGTAAATTTGGCCCCTGAGGGCCATGGGGCCTGCACGTTCACAATTATTTGAGCCTTCATATTCTCATTAGTGTGCAATATAGTATTAATGTTGTTTTAAAATTATATTTCTGTGGGGTCTGGAATGCTCTTCCACTGTTGGATAAGCTGTTAATTTTGAATGTGAGGTAGGTAAATTTTTGTTAAGCAAAGGTATTAAGGGTTATGGAGTCAGGCCACAGGTTAGCCATGGTCTTGTTGAATGGCAGAACATGCTTTATAGCCTGAGTGGCCTAGTCCTGTCCCTATATAAACTTTTGCTGTACTTACCAGTAGGGATTTTATATTGTCCTGCACCATGCTCTGACTTACAGATGGACTCAAACCTGACACCATTCACAATCCAGGGCCTGCCTGTATTTGAGAATCTATTACAAGCTTATAAGGCAGTTTAAAACTGAGTTGTGCTTTCTCATTTATACAACTTCATTACTGGGCTCTTGCGGTACAATGTTAATGTTCCTACCTCTCGACCGGAAGCCACACCCAAATCCCACCTCTCATGGGCATATGTCAGAACACATCTGCACAGGTTGATTCTGAGGAAGGGTCATTGGACCTGAAACGTTAACTCTGTTTTTTCTCCTTCACAGATGCTGCCAGACCTGCTGAGGCAACTTTGTTTATGTTCCCAATCGCAGGGAAACCAGCTAACCAATAGTGCGAAGCATTAGGACATGCAGATAAGGTAAAATGTTTCAGCCATTCAGTTGATGAAGAAATAAATGATTAATAGAATACTTGGAGAACTCCCTGATCTTTGAAAAGTGACTCTGTCAATAATGCAATATGCAATGCACACTTTAAGCTATTAATCTAGATTATGTGCACAATTTTGTCATGGGAGTTGAACTCACAGCTTCTGAATTAGAAACCAGAAGAGGAACAATGGCTCAACTTTCAAATGAGCACCTTACAGCTTTCATGACTCAACATTGAGTTTATTCATTTTAGAGTCTGAACACCTCATTCCATGTCCCTTACCCATTCTTACACCCCAGGTTCTGTCATGAGATGGGCTGCTTTCAGCACAGCCAATCCATTTTCACACACTCATAGGCCCCAGTATCTAGCTTCTCCTCTTCAACAGGAACAGAAATAGCTGGAGAAACTCAGCAGGTCTGGCAGCATCTGTGTAGAGAAAACAGAAGTGATGTTTTGTGTTCAATGGCCCTTCTTTAGAACTTGCTTCTCTTCTTCTCTCACTTACAATCATCAATCTCCCCGGTCTGCCTACTTTCTTCCTCTCTCTCTCTCTCTGGGCTCTGTCTCCACCCTTCTGCTCACTCCTTTCCCCCCTGCCCCTTCCCTCTCCTCATCATAAATACCACAATTTCCTAGATGCTATCAATTCTAAGAAGGGTCACTGGACTTGAGATATTAACTCTGTTTGTTCTGCACAGACAGTGAGGTACATTGAGTTTCTCCAGCAATTTCTGTTTTTGTTATTTTCAGATCTCCAACAGCCACAGTTTTTTGTTTCATTGTAAAAGAGATCTCCAATTAGTTCTGGCAGCACATGACAGAAACAGAACTTCAACAGTAGAAAAGAAAATTAGAGCCAGAAAGGTTCTGAAATATGAACTGATCTGTAGAATAGGCTATTTTTCACTTGCTCTTGTACTCTGGCCTTTTTTTTAACCTATATTTTTCATTTACAACTTCAATCATTAAACAGAAGGACATCAGTGTTTTTAATAAAGGGGCTAAAGCTTGTGTGATTCTAATAAACCTGTTGGACTATAAGCTGGTGGCCTGTGACCTCTGACGTTGTCCAGCCCAGCCCAACACTGGAACCTCCACCTCATCAGTGTTCTTGGCATTTTAACTGTTGGCTCAGTGTAATTTGCAATCAGTACCTCTGGAGGTGGTGGAAATGGCAGCTAATGATCCTTTGGATAGTCAGTTCCCATCTGTGAATGGAGATGCCTGGCCAACAGAAGTAACCACTTTCTCAATAAAATTGGTATCTCTGCTCAATGAATCCAACTACCTAAAACTTGATGGATCTTTTAAATTACACCCATGTATGGGATCACGTTCGTAATTCAGACATTCATAAATTGGGAACCCCCAAGTACTTTAAAGTGCCTTGGGAGATGTGGATAGTTATTGATTTTTGAGGACACTGGTCCTGATTGAAACAAAGAAGGACAGGAAGAGATTTACCCATTCCTTATCAAGAAACAGGACAAGAACTGATCAGCACAGAAACGCAAAGCTCTACCTGGATACTAGTCCCAGCCCCCAAGCTAGTCCCCTGTCCTAGCCCCCCTACCTCACACTCCAGGCCTTGTTACCACATAGCCTGCCGTTACACATCCTCTGTTGTTACTCACTAACAGTCCACATTAACAACTATTCACCCTCCCAGCCGGATCATTATCAACTCCCTTGTCTGTCCAACCGTTCTCTCTCTTTGGGCTCTATCCTATTGTTTACTCCCTATCACAGACCCTTCCCCATTTTCTGTGTATAAACCCAATGTTTCCCCAGCTACTATCAGTTCTGAGGAAGGATCGCTGGACCCAAAATGTTAACTGTGCTTTTTTCTTCACAGATGCTGCTAGACCTGTGAGTTTTCCCAGCTGCTTCTGTTTTTCTACCTGGATAATGTTTGTTAAATGAACAGCCAAGTGGATGATGTTGAAAGAGATAATGGGAACTGCAGATGCTGGAGAATTCCAAGATAATAAAATGTGAGGCTGGATGAACACAGCAGGCCAAGCAGCATCTCAGGAGCACAAAAGCTGACGTTTCGGGCCTAGACCCTTCATCAGAGAGGGGGATGGGGTGAGGGTTCTGGAATAAATAGGGAGGGGGGGGGGGCGGACCGAAGATGGAGAGAAAAGAAGATAGGTGGAGAGAGTAGAGGTGGGGAGGTAGGGAGGGGACCCATCGTCTCAGCCTGCTCCTGCCCCACCGAACTCATCTCCACCTATCTGGACTCCATTTTCTCCCCTTTGGCCCAGGAACTCCCCACCTACGTCCGTGACACCACCCACGCCCTCCACCTCCTCCAGGACTTCCAATTCCCTGGCCCCCAACACCTCATATTCACCATGGACGTCCAGTCCCTGTACACCTGCATTCCGCACGCAGATGGCCTCAAGGCCCTCCGCTTCTTCCTGTCCCGCAGGCCCGACCAGTCCCCCTCCACCGACACTCTCATCCGCCTAGCTGAACTCGTCCTCACACTCAACAACTTCTCTTTTGACTCCTCCCACTTCCTACAGACTAAGGGGGTGGCCATGGGCACCCGCATGGGCCCCAGCTATGCCTGCCTCTTTGTAGGTTACGTGGAACAGTCCCTCTTCCGCACCTACACAGGCCCCAAACCCCACCTCTTCTTCCGGTACATTGATGACTGTATCGGCGCCGCCTCTTGCTTCCCAGAGGAGCTCGAACAGTTCATCCACTTCACCAACACCTTCCACCCCAACCTTCAGTTCACCTGGGCCATCTCCAGCAGATCCCTCACCTTCCTGGACCTCTCAGTCTCCATCTCAGGCAACCAGCTTGTAACTGACGTCCATTTCAAGCCCACCGACTCACACAGCTACCTAGAATACACCTCCTCCCACCCACCCTCCTGCAAAAATTCCATTCCCTATTCCCAATTCCTCCGCCTCCGCCGCATCTGCTCCCACGATAAGACATTCCACTCCCGCACATCCCAGATGTCCAAGTTCTTTAAGGACCGCAACTTTCCCCCCACGGTGATCGAGAACGCCCTTGACCGCGTCTCCCGTATTTCCCGCAACACATCCCTCACACCCCGCCCCCGCCACAACCGCCCTAAGAGGATCCCCCTTGTTCTCACACACCACCCTACCAACCTCCGGATACAACGCATCATCCTCCGACACTTCCGCCATTTACAATCTGACTCCACCACCAAAGACATTTTTCCATCCCCACCCCTGTCAGCTTTCCGGAGAGACCACTCTCTCTGTGACTCCCTTGTTCGCTCCACACTGCCCTCCAACCCCACCACACCCGGCACCTTCCCCTGCAACCGCAGGAAATGCTACACTTGTCCCCACACCTCCTCCCTCACCCCTATCCCAGGCCCCAAGATGACATTCCACATTAAGCAGAGGTTCACCTGCACATCTGCCAATGTGGTATACTGCATCCATTGTACCCTGTGCGGCTTCCTCTACATTGGGGAAACCAAGCGGAGGCTTGGGGACCGCTTTGCAGAACACCTCCGCTCAGTCCGCAACAAACAACTGCACCTCCCAGTCGCAAACCATTTCCACTCCCCCTCCCATTCTCTAGATGACATGTCCATCATGGGCCTCCTGCAGTGCCACAATGATGCCACCCGAAGGTTGCAGGAACAGCAACTCATATTCCGCCTGGGAACCCTGCAGCCATATGGTATCAATGTGGACTTCACCAGTTTCAAAATCTCCCCTTCCCCTACTGCATCCCTCAACCAGCCCAGTTCGTCCCCTCCCCCCACTGCACCACACAACCAGCCCAGCTCTTCCCCTCCACCCACTGCATCCCAAAACCAGTCCAACCTGTCTCTGCCTCCCTAACCTGCTCTTCCTCTCACCCATCCCTTCCTCCCACCCCAAGCCGCACCCCCATCTACCTACTAACCTCATCCCACCTCCTTGACCTGTCCGTCTTCCCTGGACTGACCTATCCCCTCCCTACCTCCCCACCTATACTCTCTCCACCTATCTTCTTTACTCTCCATCTTCGGTCCGCCTTCCCCTCTCTCCCTATTTATTCCAGAACCCTCACCCCATCCCCCTCTCTGATGAAGGGTCTAGGCCCGAAACTTCAGCTTTTGTGCTCCTGAGATGCTGCTTGGCCTGCTGTGTTCATCCAGCCTCACATTTTATTATCTTGGATGATGTTGAATGCTTTGTTAATGAATATTTTAAGAGAAGCTGCCTCAGAAGCTGACGTTGGTGTTCAAAGCCAGTAGTGGTGACTGAGACAAATGATATCTGATGCGTGTTGCAGAGTGTACAGCAAATGATCATGTGATTTGCTTTTATTGCAGCAGGCGTTACATTTGTCTCATTTGGTTTGTTCCCAAGATCACCTTAGATATCCAAATTCCTCACATGGCGATTCACAATCAGCTATCCAGTACGAGTTACATTAATGAGATAGACCTTATTATAAAATCTGTTGGTGTCCCTGGAAAACAGCTCTGTTTCCTCCGAGATCATAAGATGTTCTCTCTTTCTCTCCCAAGTCCTTACCACATCATCACACTGAGTAAAGCTCAGTGCAGAATTCAGCATTAACCCACCTGTTGCAACAGTTAAGGCTGGACTGAAATGTGGTGATGGGAAGCCTCAGCTGGGAACTTGGGCTCAGAGGGATTTGGAGATGATTGGAGCTCAGGAAGGATTGAGGAATTGCATAGAGTCTGATCTTAGGGAAACCTAAAGATTCCTCGTGGAGGCAGGTCTGAGG
Source organism: Stegostoma tigrinum (assembly GCF_030684315.1). Classification (NCBI taxonomy): domain Eukaryota; kingdom Metazoa; phylum Chordata; class Chondrichthyes; order Orectolobiformes; family Stegostomatidae; genus Stegostoma; species Stegostoma tigrinum. The sequence goes on along the minus strand of NC_081376.1, from coordinate 45,146,626 downwards.
CATGCTCCAGTTCCTTGTGGCTCACAAAGTATTTTTGATGCAAACACATTGTTTAGACTTCTTTTGACCTCTGCTACATGACACAGGCCTCCTCATCTTGGTGTTGATATGGTGTTGAATTTCCGATGGCAATTCCTCGTCAATGAGCTCCCCCACCTGCATTTAGCAAGAGCCTTGTTAATGGGTTGATTCGCTATCATTAAAAGCAAAGCAGCTGAGAGTGAGGCAGACTGGAGCTAAAGTATTGGAAGTTTAATTCCACATCAATCTTAACACATGTGTTGCTTGCACATGTGGGCAGAAAAAGGAAGGGGCGGAAGAGAGGTTAGGAGGCAAGTAAGTATATTAAATAGGTGGAAAGGAAGCCATTGCTTTGATCATTGTGCATGGACTTTGGACTGAGTTGACATTGATAAAGTCCACAGATGTGCGGGTTAGGTGGATTGACCATACTAAATTGCCCATAATGTCCAGGGGTGTGCAGGCCATGAGGATTAGCCATGGGAAATGCAGAGTTACAGGGATAGGACAGGTAGGTGGGTCTGGGCAGGATATTCTTTGGAATGTTGCTGTGGACTCAATGGGCTGAATGGCCTACTTCCAAATCGTAGTGATTCTATGATTCTAAGATATTCTGAATTTAATGATCATTTAGGTATAAATAAAATCAAATATTTATTCACAAAAACAGTGGAATGAAACATGGAACTTATTTGGTGTTACTGTAAGAGATCGTTTCCTCCTCTGAATTTGGATTGATGCAATGTTTATTTCTTCCCCCAGAATATTGATTCATTGCTTCTCCATTTTTTCACAGTCATTTGCTTCAATCCAGCGGGTGCTTCTCCATTTAGGTGACATTTCAAAACTAGGCGCCACAATGTATTGATTCAAATTGACCTTATAAAGATTTCATTCTATAATACTCCTCAGCTAATAAAAACTTTATTGGCTATCTGATTCTGTTTTAATCAATTGTTGTAATGCAGTTAAATAACAAAGTACAAAAGAATGCTTCACTAATAGGACTTTTATTTATTGTTTTAAGTAAAGCATTGTTGGAAATGGCCTCTGTTTCAATTGCATCTGTGGAGCTGACCACAATATGCTCTGGGCACTTTTATACTTGGCTGGAGCTTAAATGTGGATTTTATGTTATTTTCCAGAGAGCTTTCCACTCAACTGCTTGCTTTTTAGTGCCTTAATGCACAGCCTTCAATCCCCTCTAGGTTTTTCATCTTTAATTAGTTCACCAGAGTAGAGATGCATTGTGATCTGGAAGCAGGTGTTCCAGAGATCCTTGAGGTTCAGTCCTCAGGGATGTGATGGGATTGTCACTCTTGTGCATTTTTGCGAAGGGGTTGGGGTACTACTGGTTCTATAACAAAACTAACTCAAAAGTCATATCTTTATTTGATGGGGAGGAGCAGTTTGTTGTCTAGGCTCGATGCCTACATTGTTGAAGTGGACCGCTTGTGGGAGAGGTCTTTAGATCCCTAATTTGCACATTCTCTGGCTAACTGTGAACATTTAGCACGCAGTTTACATCCAAATGGACAGATGTACAAACCTAAAAACCTGGCATCTTTGTCCAGTGCAGTCATTTTGCGAAGAAATTTCAGCTCCATGTTCAGCAACCCTCTTTGTGAGTCAAATTTATCTTGAATCTGAATTAACCCATCCAACATTACACTTGCTGTATTCTGGCAGTTGCTTCGCAATCTCTTGGGTTTAAAAAATTAAAGGACTTCAAGCATGAAACCAGAGTTCAAAAGGATCAGGAGTGTCTATAGGACTGTTCTTGGTAATGTGAGGAAATCTCACCTGTGTCTTAGGCGTGATTGTCAGTGGGAGTCAGACATCAACTAAATAGGAAGAATTTAATGAAATAAAAACAGATCATTTGGCTCAACAGATCTTGTGCCCCTCAAGAGCCTTCTGCAACCCTTTTCCATCTCGTCCTCAAACAAACCTCTCCATTGTTTTGTCTTGAATGCATCAACACCATTTTGCTCAACACTTCTGTGTAGTAGAATCATAGAATCCCTACATTGCAGATAGAGGCCATTTGGCTCATTATGTCTACAATAACCCTCTGAAAATCATCCCACCCAGACCCCAAACACTCCCCCGAACCCCAGAATCCCACATTTGCCATGGTTATTCCACCTAACCTACATATTCCTGGAGACGATGGGCAATTTTGCATGGCCAATCCATCTAACACACACATCCATGGATTGTGGGAGGATACCAAACCACCTGGAGGTTAGAATTGAACCCAGTTTCCTGGTGCCGTGAGGCAGCAGTGCTAACCACTGAGCCACGGAGCGGCCCAATGGAGAAAACTCTATGTTCTATCCACTCTCTAGTCCATGAGCTTCCTTCAAGAGTTCCAAATTGGATTTATTAATGACTGAATTACTTTTAGGGCCTATGGCTTTTCCCCAAAACTGTTAAGCTCTCAGGTGAGGAAGAATGAACTGGCTCCCCTTCCTTTGTCACTTACCCCCTTGGTTGGGTGCATCATAGTTGATTTTTGAAAGGTTCCCATTCTCTTGTGGATACCTTTGTCCCAGACCCAATGCACTTATATTTTAGAAAGGAGCCAATTTCATCAGGCTTCCTTAATTTAGAGCAAAGTTTGAGTTTATTGCATTGTTCATCACTCTTGGGACATAAGATATATTGGCTGGGCCAACATTCATATCCCATCTCTAGTTGCCCTTGAGAAGATGGCAGTGAGCTGCCTTCTTGACCCGCTGCAGTCCACCTGCTGTGGGTTGACCCACAATGCCCTTGGGGTGGGAATTCCAGGATGTTGACCCAGTGACAATGAAGGAACAGTGATATATTTCCAAGTCGGGATGGTAAATGGCTTATAAGGAATTTGTAGGTGGTGTTGTTCCCATGTCCCAGCTGCTCTTATTCCTTAGAATGTATAATTATAATTAGAATTAGCTTTATTGTCACTCAAATGATTACAGTGAAAAGTCACGCTTATAGTGCCATCTTAGGTATGAATGTCCCTAGGTGCAGCTTCTTTGGTTACAATTCTTAGAAAAATGGAGAAATTCAAAATTTGGCATTGCAGATTTTAGCAACGAATTATAAAATGGAGGGAAAAAAATGTTCAGAACACTGATTATCCAACCCAATCCAAGCTGGCACCTGGCCTCTCGTCCGCACTGGGTCTTGTCCCTAGACTGCGCTTGGCTTCACATCAGGGTTCATGAGGCTGCGAGATCACTTTGGAATCACCTCAAGACCAGAACTTCATGCTGACACCATGCCAGGCCTCGAGACTGTCAAGTATGACCAGAAGACCACCATGGCACTCCTGGATGGCAATGGTTGTGGGTTTGGAAAGTGCTGTCTTTGGTCTGTTTCTCCAGTGCATCATGTATATATTACACTGAGAGGCAAATTAAATCAACACACACACACACGGATTAGAAAGATAATGTGAGTCAGAAAACATTTGAGTTAAAAAGAAAAAAATATTCAAACCAATCTCTGAATTGTTTGTCAAGAGCATTTACTTTGGAATTGCATCTGTTGCAGTAAAGGTTACCAATAGAATTGGTGTCAATAGGTGAACAATCAGTTTCATGATCCTTAGATTTGCAAACTGGTTGGGATTCTGTAATTCTGATGCTTTTTGACTTAAATTGAATTTCATCATTCTGGGCAAGGGAGAGTCCTTCATTGTCCTGTTTCCCTTTTAACTGATTTGCAGCACTCTGAGGTGCAGAAGTTCTTTACCAGTAAATCAAGGGTGGCTCGGGGATATTCCTAAGATTGTGGCCATCACGGCATGCTAATACCCAAACTCAGGCTGCCATTCAGGAGGGTGTTCCGTCCTACTCGTTCACTCCAGTAGGCTCTTTCTAGGTTTGTGTCCTTGTGTATTCTTCCAAGGGAAAAGCACGAAATATGTCTGATGTTTGTGACCTAATCTGCAGGATATAGCTTGCTGTTGACCAGAGCTTATAAACCTCTTGTTATTTTTGTATTCACAAGAGACCACAGTCAACTTGATTTGAAGTCTCCTTGACAACTTTAGATGTCTCATTAGCCCTACAGAGACTTTTTTTTTGTTTTTTTAGCTGTAGTTATCATTTCTGTAGCATTCCTCTTTTACAACACATTTTGGAAGTTAAAGTCACTCCAGCCTTCTGATTTGTGGTCATGACAACAGTCTTAAGGAATGAAAAACAAGCCATTGAATTTATTAGCGTTGGAACTTCTAATCCAAATGCAGATCCCCTGGGACAACGAATGCTATTGAAAATTGCTTCAGAAGGGTACCTTGCATGTAGTTAGCCTGTCAGCTAGTCTTTTAGCTGATGTAATATTAGTAAGAAATATTCTTGTGTTTAATGGAATGCACTGGGATATTTATGCGTGGACCTGACAATAATGTCAAGAGTTTTGAAATACTTGACCTTATGCAACAGTTTACAGAAATTGAGGTTTCAGGATTCTACTGTGATGCCAGTCTTTTTGAAGGAGCAGATTAAAGAAATAATGCATTGCTGACACATGACGATAACCTTTTTACTTAATGATGTGGAAAAGTTGTTACACACATCCTTAGTGAAAGACAATATCAAATTTTAAATTGCAGCAAACTTCAAGTAATTTTTTCACTGCTGTTTAAAGGCAAAGTATTGTCTAAGATCCTTACAACTGGCAAAGCTGAGAGATTGGTTGCTCCACTACTGAAGCCATGAATAGTCTCGGGGTTTAGATTAACCGAATCAGACATTTTGCAGGTGTTTATTAAGAAATTCCTCTTAAAGTTCACGAGCACCTTATGGCACAAGGCCATGTTTCAAATTGCCCATGACCAGAATGAGCAATTACATTGCAAAGTCAACTGGAAGCATTTCCGATTTCAACCCAAATTGATGAAGAGTTTAATCCTGCACTGTGCTGAATTTCCCTGACTCAGTTCGTAGTGCAGGCATGCCATTTAATGTTTGCAAGGATCACGAAGAATTCACTACTATTTGCAGAGAACAATTAAAAGGTGCTCGCCTTATGAAGCAGTTTGACACTCATGAACTTAAATTAAAGAAAATATCAGTAACTAAAGGTATGACAGTAATCTTTAAGCCAATATATTGACACGTCAGCAGAAAGAGACGATGAGACTGGGGGAAATCTGAGTCTTTGTGACTGACAATATGAAGGGTTCAGATAATGTTGAGAGTGGCCTCAGCTTTAATGCAGGTTGATTATGATACATCTAGCTCACCTTTCACACACCTCATGATTAATTGCTAATTTTTGATAGAATAATGCAGTTTTTTAATGTTGTCTTCACAATCATTCTCATCAAACCCATCTGCAGAAACGTAAAATGCAAGCCTGAAAGCTGGGTGACACTGCTTCTATCAGGATAGAAACTAAAAGAACTGTGGATGCTGTAAATCAGGAATTAAAACAGATGTTGCTGGTAAAGCTCAGCAGGTCTGGCAGCCTCTGTGAAGGAAAAAAATCAGAGTTGACGTTTCGAGTCCAGTGACCCTTCCTCAGAAGCCTTCACCTGATGAAGGAGCAGTACCCCAAAAGCTTGCAAGTTTAAATAAACCTGTTGAACTACAACACGGTGATGCGTGAGTTCTGACCTTGTCCGCTCTAGTCCAACACCAGCACCTCCACAGCACAATTATATGGAGCAGAGTAAATTTCTGTTTGAGGTGATTTGCAGCAATTAACCTTCCATTTGTCTTTGTTTTGGGTCAATGTAGCGATTAATGGTAGAGCTCATGTGTCCACCATAAAGTGTCTACAAGAAGTCTCATTGTTCTTAGGTATCAAGAAAGTTTATTAAATGATAGTATTACGTGCAACAAATGTTCAGGGCCCTGGGGTGCTGCTACAGATCCATCTGCTCCCTTCAAAAGCTAGAGGCAAGCTTCTTGTTTCCATTCACTGCCAGTGCCTGACATCAGTAGAATGAATGGAAATAACAACACCATTAACCCCATTCATAGCCAGCCCTCAAACAACAACAAAATCTGTTGTAAGAAGATCAGTAACTGTGAAGATTTGGTGGGCCTTACAGGCAATGTGCTCAGCCCATTGTGCAAAAGAACGACTGGGCCAGGCTGAAGAGGTAGTATAGCACTAGTGGAGGATGGAATAGAAGTGGAATCTTATTTCTGATTGCTCAGGCTAACAGATTGGTACGTGGGTATATATGGTGAAATACACTCCTCAACCAGCATGGTATATATTATGTGCATAATCACCAAAACCATCTGAAAATCTTTTGATAGATTCTTGCCATCAATCCTTCTTCTTGCTATAAGTTAGACGTATCAAATGGAGAAGGATGCCCACAAAAAGCCTTTAGCAGAAATTGGAGGGGAGAGGGTTCAATCTTGTTAAATAGAGAAAATTATTAGTAGCCATTTGCATAACATCTGAGATACATGTTAGTGGTTAGGGCTGTTTTCTCTAGAATTTAGGAGGTTAACGAATTTAGGTGTGACCTGATTGAAGTCTTCACATATTAACAGAAGAGACAGGGTAGATGAAGATATATTGTTTCCGCAGGCTGGAGATTTGAGAACTAAGGGACATAGTCTGAGAATTAGGGCCAGATCAGGGAGATTTCAAAAAGCACTTCTACACACAAAAGGTGGTAGACATTTGGAACTTCCTTCCACAAATGGCAGTGGATGCTAGATCAGCTGTTAACTTTAAATCTGAGATAAATAATTTTTTTGTTATGGTATTAAGGGACATGTGCCACAGGTAAGTGAATGGAATTAGGTCACGGCACAGCCATGATTTAATTGATTGGTGGAACACATTTGAGGGCTGAACAGCTCACTTCTGCTCCTATGCTCCTGAGTTCACAGGAGACTATCAAGCTCCATTGAAGAGTAAATACACCTTACTATTACCTACATAGCATTTTGCACTGACAACAGATAATGCAACATCGCCCAGAGACTGGAAGTGAACGAGTTTGACACGCTGCTCAGCTCATCCCAGCCAGATGTGAAGATATTATCTCATTATGTCAGTTAACTCTTTCAGGTGCTAATTGCTCATAGTTATCAAACTGGGCATGTTCAATGATTGGTGACTTGAACCATTGGCCATATTAGAAACAGGTTTGATATTCCTTGAAACAAAAGCTGTGAAATTCTGGTAACATCTGTGGACAGAGAAAGAGAGTTAACATATGACCCTTCCTTAGAACTTCCAGCCATACTGGACTCAAAACATTAACTCTGTTTCTCTTTCCAAAGTTGCTGCCAACTGCTGTTGAGTTTTTCCAGTACATTCTGTTTTGTTTTCAGACTTCCAGCATCTGTAGAATTCTGTTTTTGTTTGAAATTTCTTGAGTCTAATCTGTAGGCTACAGTCTGTCTAATGTGAGTGAATCCATAATCACATGGTATATTGCAAATTTTTATTCAGAGTGGGATCTTTTTTCAAAGATTGGACTGAATCTTTGTAGCTTACTTTTGTGTGGCTTTCATATTTGCTGACGTGAGCATAAATTGTAGTACGTACAATGTGTAAATGATAAACAAGCGACTGATGCTTGGCCGAATGGAAGCAGTTGTTATGGCGTAAGAAACAGAACTCATTGTTAATCATTGGGAAAGCATTGAGTTGAAATGTTGTCTTACATCTTCCGGAGTTTCAGAATATTTTTTTCTCATGATGGGTTCACTCAACGTATGCCCCCTTGTCTTGTTAGCCCTTCCAGAGTGCATCATCCCATATGGACAAAGTCTGCATGCACCCACTTATCCTTATCTGGCCATGGCATAGACTCAACCAGGTTGATAAGAACTTTATTATATTTGATAATGATGAATGTACCATGATACAGTGATAGATATAAGACAGATGTCAGAGGCAGGTTCTTTACTCAGAGAGTGATAAGGGCGTGGAACGCCCTACCTGCCAATGTAGTTAACTCAGCCACATCAGGGGCATTTAAACAGTCCTTGGATAAGCATATGGATGATGATGGGAGAGTGTAGGGGGGTGGGCTTAGATTAGCTCACAGGTCGGCACAACATCGAGGGCCGAAGGGCCTGTTCTGCGCTGTTTTGTTCTATGTTCTATGTTCTATTGTACAGAAAGTGAATGAGCTAGATGTTCACTGTAATAGCTGCCTCACCTCCTCAATACTTCCCTTCTGAGAGATTGTGATGTGTGCTTTTTTCTGCCAAAACACATGTGACAACCTATTAAACAGTGAAGCAGCTTTGTTTCTATCCTTAATCAACAGACACTTCTGGTTATGCAACAGTGAACACAAACAAAATCAAGAGCGTTGGTTTTATTTGGAATCAAGCTATGCCTTTGCAAGAGTATAGTGTTATGAGTAAAACCTTAATCCATGTTAGTAACAGTTTAATAAGGATATTAAGTTTTGTCACTTCAGCTGTTCATGCTTTTTGTTTGAGGGCTACGTACGTCTGATCTGAAATGAAGAAGATGATCCTACCACAATGAGCATAAGGAAAAATAGGAAGTGTATTTATTGCTGCAGTATGATAAATATTTATGATATGCTTGTTGACTAGATCCAATAACACAATACCCCACTGCTTTTATTCATACTATCTGTTTTTCCACTGGGGTTCCAAAATATCATTATGATTAACATCGCAGTTGGATATAAAGATGTGCATTCAATCACAAAGTGCTTACGTCTATCCTTCCAAATCATGGAATCACAGAACAATCAAATTCTATGGAACAGAAGGAGACTGTTTGGCCCATTTTTGCCTGCCGTAGTTCTTTCTAAGAGCTGTTGAAGTATTTTATGCTATTAATGTCAATTCCATGCCCCAGACGCAGGGGTCAAAGCAAAAAGGTTTTCCTTTTTTAACTCTGTCAAACACATTTTAATTTTGAACACCTCTATAAATTTCCAATTAACCTCCTCTCTAATTAAGGAGAAAAATTACTGCATTTTCATTCTCCCCACATGATTGCAATCTCTCATCCTAGTACAATTCTAATATCTGCTCAATCTGATGAATATAAAAGATCACACATCAGTGTTCAAAAACAAATAGTAAGGATAATGGTTATCCTTTAACCAATATCTCTAATATGGCTTTTTGTGTATGTGTGCTTCCCAATATATTAGCTCACGTAACATGCAGCGCATTGATTGACTTCTTATTGAGGTAGAGATTTAATTTGGAGTGCTGTAAATGCTTCTGGTCACCTTGGCTCTGCGATGCCTGTTATAATTTAGAAACTGTAGCAATCAACTTCCATACAGTAAGAGCCCATACACAACAATTTGACAATAACTAAAGATCATTCCTTTTTTTCGCAGAAATTGTAATTGAATAAATTCCAGACCAATATTATTGAGATGGATGAAGTTCACAAACAGCACTAACTAGTTACACTGCTATATGTATCACAGGCTTACATCTAATTGGATCCTATATTTACTGATGATTAAAATACATTGCACACACATGATTGAATGAACTGACATCACTGACTACATTGATTTCAAAAGACCAAAGACGAGGAGGCTCCATTTATGGTGAAATTGTGCAAATATCTCTTTTGAAGGTACACCTTATCTCTGGTCTGGTATTTATTCAATAGCAATCTCTACAAAAAAAAGGGAATGATCTTTAGATATAGTCAAATTGCTGCTTGTGGGCTCTTGCTGTGTGGAAGTTGACTGCTACATTTTCTACGTTATAGCAGACATTGTAGAGCCAAGGTGACCAGAGGCATTTACAGCTGTTTGCAAAATTACAGCACTCCAAATTAAGTCAATTAAATCACTATCAGCGCCACCGCATCCATCCCAGCTACTGTCTACAAAAGTTTTTTCTCTCTTCAGATTTTCTTGTAAATATTGCTTCTTTAACTACTGTGTGCTGTGCAAATATGCTTTCTGCTGACTTTACAAAAGGTTCTGTGATACTGTGCGTTTTGTGGCACATTTGTAAATGCGCCTCCATCATTATTAATGTTTTGTAGAGTAACTATATTTTTCATCTCCAGGCAATAAACAGATAATAACAAACTGCTCAATGCTCTTCTCCAGCGGCAGCTAATAAAAGTCCAAATTATTTCCATAAACGTGCCCATTATAAGATTTTAGCTTTTGTGCTCCTGAGATGCTGCTGGGCCTGCTGTGTTCATCCAGCCTCATTTTGTTGTCTTGGATTCTCCAGCATCTGCAGTTCCCATTCTCACCATTATAAGATGATTTCTGGTTTACAGGGACTGCACATAGAGCAGGAATTTACCCATACCCTAATCTAACCCCATTCCATAGCCCATCCATCTTGGCAATGTAATTGTGGTGCTGCTCAATTTTAAATTGTCAGCTTGACCAACTTTTCCTGACTTTGGAAATTATTCTCCTTCTACCACTCATCTTGATCATATTTATCAATTAAATCTGTTCATAGGTGCTGATGGAATTCCCACTTAACACTAAACAGTGCTACTACATTGACAGAAATGATAATAAGCCAAAATATGATTGCACTTATTTTATTTTTACATACCAACCTAATAACGCCGCTGAAGGCAACCAAGAAACTTCATATGAAATCAAATTCAAGTACTTTATCCATTAAGGCACAAGGCTTTGAGAACTCACAGTTTATCTATTAAGCTTCAGTGATGTCTTAATGCTTGAGTTCCGGCTGTATATTAGTCACAGCAGTTGGTTCTGATTCAGTACATTTGGGATAAATAAGTTCTCACCAAGATGCATGCTTTCTGCAATTGGATTTTTTTACGCGATTCAGATACTGGTACAGATGCTTATAGATGTTGGTTGTAGTGTCATGAAGCAGTCATTCCATAAGATCAAATCAATGCTCATCATTTGAAACATTGACTTATGGCTTTCACTTATGTGATGCAGATACAAACACACACCTCATTTGGAAGACATTATATTAAACGGTTCTAGCAAACACAATTAGAATTTGCAAAGCAAATGACAGCTGGGCAAAGATTTAGCAGATGATTGCTCAAAGATGATGCCCTTTATTAATATTTCAGATAAAGTAATCCATTGCTTCCTTCATCTCAAGCTCCAGCTATAAATTCCTGAAGTTGTGAATTGGAACCAAAGCCCAACAAGTGGATTTGGTCAAAAGGCTCAATGATGATTTTTTTTTAAGTTTAAGAGCTTTCAGATTAGCAGAGGATTAAGCATTAATGTACAGAGTGGACTTGATTCATTCAGTTCTCTTTGTTGCGGAAAGATAGAAAACTCTAGTCAAGTTTTGAGGATTCACAACGGTCTGGATTTTATGGTCCGAATCATGGTGAGTGTCTTGGTGGAAGCTCAGAGTGTGCTCATGAAATCTTTGTTGTAGATGTTATCATGTATGCCCAGCTTCGAGCCATTCAACCTCAAATATAGCTGCAGATGCTTTTTTTCCTTTCATGGGAAGTGGGTATCGCTGACTGGACCAGCATTTACTGTTCATTCCTAATTTGAGGGAAACTTGAGGGAATTGCCTGCTGGGGCAGTTTGTATTTTCCCATAAAAATCTGGCAACGTGAGAAACAGTGGTGCAGTATTAATGTCACAGAATTAGTGATCCAATACCCCAGGTGACTGTGTTGGGGACATGGGTTCAAATCCCATCAGGGCAGATAATGAAATTCACATTCAATAAAATCTGGAAGATGCTTGGTGTAAAAATCCATCTGGCTCATTAATACCCTGTAGGGAAAAGAATCAGGAGGCTCTCCACCCAGAACAACATGGTTGACTCTTTACTGCTAAAATGTTTAATATTTTGATGCAGATGTTATTATGAGCAAGCGAGATCATTTTGAAACAAAATTCAGATTATACGTCTATTTCTGGATTTGAGAAATAATGACACTTTTAACTGAGCAGAGTGATTTTGTGTGAAAGCCGAGGAATTCAGAACTGTACCATCTCCAGAACTTTAAAATATACTATGTGAAATAACTCCATGAAAACTAATATCTCATCACCAAGTCACCCTTTGTTTACAAGTGCATAGAATATGACACCGAACCTGCTAGCTCAAACCTGGCTCCGAGAGTGAATAGAACCCCTGATACTCCTGTTTATATCTGTCAGCCAGGGCTCCCTGACTGGACCAGCTTAACAGCCCCAATTAGGGAACTCATATTCTATGAGATCCACCTGACCGACCTCATTCTAATCATTACATTACAAAAAAAACCTTAGATCAGAATGCATGGCCATATCATTTTATCCCATTATAAATTCTCGTATCCATAGTACAATGGAAGTTTTTAATGTAAACCTATCTCTACAATGCATCAACAAGTGTTTCAGTATTAGAATTAATTGAAATTTTCTTAAAAGCTAGTAACAACAATTAGAGACCCTGACTAACATTTTGGGGATATCAGATTAACTTTTCTAATGAGATAGATCAATTCAGGTTGACTTGTTTAAACTGGATCAACTCAGTTCAACTTTTAAGCTGAATAATAAAGAATACCTTTGCTTTGATCTGTTGGGGAAATACATTTCTGTTTTTAATTGCTACCATAAGATGCTCCTTTTACCATTTCAATACAATCTTTCAATTGGTTTCATGGTGCGTAGAAGCAAGGTAAATGTGAATGAACAATAATATTAATTTAAGCACTGTAGTATGTCAAGATATTATCATTAAAGTTGCATGCTAGGATTTTACAGAAAGCTCAATGAAGCTGAAGATTTAGGTTTCACAATAGCAATTATTCTCCAATACTGATGATCTGGATGAAAGAGCAATGCAACTCAGATTTCGTCATTAGAAAATTAAATTAAATTAAATTTAAAAGGAAATAGTTGAAAATGTGAACTGAGCTTGGAAAGGAAGAAGCTAAATGATTCTTCACCCCAACCAAAGATAGAGTCTTCATTCCAATTCAGTAAATTTATTACCTGGAATTTGATCAGAGCTCATCCTACTAGAGTGTCCTGGCTTTGCCAGAAATGCAGGTGAAAAGAGTATTCACTGTCCTAATGGCAAGGTTACATAGACAGAGTGCACAGACGAATGGCTATATATGTACAATGTATATTGAGTTACACATTTATCGAAAGGTAAACTAGACAGTATAAGCAAAAGGATGAACTGATGAGGGAAAAATGCACAGTATCTTTTCTGTAATCACAAAATACATACCAACATGTGTGACCATGCAATAATTTTTCTGAATGATATAATTATATGCACTAGATTGAATATGATCAGATGATATAGTCACTGGGGAGGTAATGGCCTACTGGTATTATCGCTGGACATTAATCCAGAAACTCAGCTAATATTCTGGGGATAATATTGTGTAGTGCTGGAGGAACACTTCTTCAGATTTTCTGAGGAAATGTTAGCTTTCAAATGTGATAAATTGAGGCAGAAATTCAGGTTTGCGACAATGCGGAACCAGAAATGGCCAGTTTTGGATGTGTGCATCTTCCATGTATGCACAAATAAACATTTAATAAAGAAAATAAAATGTGAGGCTGGATGAACACAGCAGGCCAAGCAGCATCTCAGGAGCACAAAAGCTGACGTTTCGGGCCTAGACCCTTCATCAGAGAGGGGGATGGGGGGAGGGAACTGGAATAAATAGGGAGAGGGGGGGAGGCGGACCGAAGATGGAGAGTAAAGAAGATAGGTGGAGAGGGTGTAGGTGGGGAGGTAGGGAGGGGATAGGTCAGTCCAGGGAAGACGGACAGGTCAAGGAGGTGGGATGAGGTTAGTAGGTAGCTGGGGGTGCGGCTTGGGGTGGGAGGAAGGGATGGGTGAGAGGAAGAACCGGTTAGGGAGGCAGAGACAGGTTGGACTGGTTTTGGGATGCAGTGGGTAGAGGGGAAGAGCTGGGCTGGTTGTGTGGTGCAGTGGGGGGAGGGGATGAACTGGGCTGGTTGAGGGATGCAGTGGGGGAAGGGGAGATTTTGAAACTGGTGAAGTCCACATTGATACCATATGGCTGCAGGGTTCCCAGGCGGAATATGAGTTGCTGTTCCTGCAACCTTCGGGTGGCATCATTGTGGCAGTGCAGGAGGCCCATGATGGACATGTCATCAAGAGAATGGGAGGGGGAGTGGAAATGGTTTGCGACTGGGAGGTGCAGTTGTTTGTTGCGAACTGAGCGGAGGTGTTCTGCAAAGCGGTCCCCAAGCCTCCGCTTGGTTTCCCCAATGTAGAGAAAGCCGCACCGGGTACAGTGGATGCAGTATACCACATTGGCAGATGTGCAGGTGAACCTCTGCTTAATGTGGAATGTCATCTTGGGGCCTGGGATGGGGGTGAGGGAGGAGGTGTGGGGACAAGTGTAGCATTTCCTGCGGTTGCAGGGGAAGGTGCCGGGTGTGGTGGGGTTGGAGGGCAGTGTGGAGCGAACAAGGGAGTCACGGAGAGAGTGGTCTCTCCGGAAAGCAGACAGGGGTGGGGATGGAAAAATGTCTTGGGTGGTGGGGTCGGATTGTAAATGGCGGAAGTGTCGGAGGATAATGCGTTGTATCCGGAGGTTGGTAGGGTGGTGTGTGAGAACGAGGGGGATCCTCTTGGGGCGGTTGTGGCGGGGGCGGGGTGTGAGGGATGTGTCGCGGGAAATGCGGGAGACACGGTCAAGGGCGTTCTCAATCACCGTGGGGGGGAAGTTGCGGTCCTTAAAGAACTTGGACATCTGGGATGTGCGGGAGTGGAATGTCTTATCGTGGGAGCAGATGCGGCGGAGGCGGAGGAATTGGGAATAGGGGATGGAATTTTTGCAGGAGGGTGGGTGGGAGGAGGTGTATTCTAGGTAGGTATTCCTACCTAGAATACACCTCCTCCCACCCACCCTCCTGCAAAAATTCCATCCCCTATTCCCAATTCCTCCGCCTCCGCCGCATCTGCTCCCACGATAAGACATTCCACTCCCGCACATCCCAGATGTCCAAGTTCTTTAAGGACCGCAACTTCCCCCCCACGGTGATTGAGAACGCCCTTGACCGTGTCTCCCGCATTTCCCGCGACACATCCCTCACACCCCGCCCCCGCCACAACCGCCCCAAGAGGATCCCCCTCGTTCTCACACACCACCCTACCAACCTCCGGATACAACGCATTATCCTCCGACACTTCCGCCATTTACAATCCGACCCCACCACCCAAGACATTTTTCCATCCCCACCCCTGTCTGCTTTCCGGAGAGACCACTCTCTCCGTGACTCCCTTGTTCGCTCCACACTGCCCTCCAACCCCACCACACCCGGCACCTTCCCCTGCAACCGCAGGAAATGCTACACTTGTCCCCACACCTCCTCCCTCACCCCCATCCCAGGCCCCAAGATGACATTCCACATTAAGCAGAGGTTCACCTGCACATCTGCCAATGTGGTATACTGCATCCACTGTACCCGGTGCGGCTTTCTCTACATTGGGGAAACCAAGCGGAGGCTTGGGGACCGCTTTGCAGAACACCTCCGCTCAGTTCGCAACAAACAACTGCACCTCCCAGTCGCAAACCATTTCCACTCCCCCTCCCATTCTCTTGATGACATGTCCATCATGGGCCTCCTGCACTGCCACAATGATGCCACCCGAAGGTTGCAGGAACAGCAACTCATATTCCGCCTGGGAACCCTGCAGCCATATGATATCAATGTGGACTTCACCAGTTTCAAAATCTCCCCTTCCCCCACTGCATCCCTCAACCAGCCCAGTTCATCCCCTCCCCCCACTGCACCACACAACCAGCCCAGCTCTTCCCCTCTACCCACTGCATCCCAAAACCAGTCCAACCTGTCTCTGCCTCCCTAACCGGTTCTTCCTCTCACCCATCCCTTCCTCCCACCCCAAGCCGCACCCCCAGCTACCTACTAACCTCATCCCACCTCCTTGACCTGTCCGTCTTCCCTGGACTGACCTATCCCCTCCCTACCTCCCCACCTACACCCTCTCCACCTATCTTCTTTACTCTCCATCTTCGGTCCGCCTCCCCCTCTCTCCCTATTTATTCCAGTTCCCTCCCCCCATCCCCCTCTCTGATGAAGGGTCTAGGCCCGAAACGTCAGCTTTTGTGCTCCTGAGATGCTGCTTGGCCTGCTGTGTTCATCCAGCCTCACATTTTATTATCTTGGAATCTCCAGCATCTGCAGTTCCCATTATCTCATTTAATAAAGAAACCTGAGTTTTGTTTGGTGTAGGAGGAGATAAAACACAGGACCTATCAAAGTGAGATAACAAGTTCAGACTCCCCCTTTCAGTACAAAATACTTTGCCTCCATATACAACGGAGATGCAAACACAACAAGTATGAATTCATTGTTTGATAAAAAAACACAATAATTTGTTCTGGGGTACAGCAATGAGACAAATAGTATATCAATCAATATCTCTGTTGTTAAAGCATTTTAAGTGACGCAACTCTCTGGCTTTAAATTCAACACTTCCCCACCTGTCTTGACTGCTGCATACCCATGCCACATGACCTACCTCATGCAGATCATGTGTTATGTCTTGGTACCCAGGTAGTTCTCCTAAAATGTGATAGTTGCACTCTTGTGTGACTTCACGCTATGGAGAATTGCATTATGGAGAAATCACTGGAGAAAATCGCTATACCTGTGCAACAGAAATAATGCGTTATCCAAACAGTATCCACTATTCATCAATCACGATCCAGCCAATTTGCATTAACAAAACATGTGTTATAGCAGAACTACCTGTATTGTGAACTTTCAGTCAATAGCTTAAAGTTTAAGAAGAAAAAGGCTATTAAAATAAGAATCTGCAAGCCTTGTAGCTTTTTGTATTTCAGCTCAACTGTCTCAAGCAAATGACTCAATGAATGTGGATGTTGACAGCCACCGGGTACTCTCTCTTTGATTAAGGATGGTGCAACAACAAGAGAGCTATATCATTCCATTTTGCTCTTCTTCTCACAGACAAAATATACATTGAAGCTTAATGTATGTTAGATGAATCCCACTGACCTTTCATTGTTTGATGATGATGTGTCTCATCCAAACCAGTCCGTGTCTAAGTTGGGGGGGGGGGGTGCAAGTGACAACACAGGACCTATCAAAGTGAGATAACACGGTGTGAAGCTGGATGAACACAGCAGGCCAAGCTGCATCAGAGAAGCAGGAAAGTTGACGTTTCGGGTTGAGACCCTTCAAATGTCAACTTGCCTGCTCCTCTGATGCTGCTTGGCCTGCTGTGTTCATCCAGCTTCACGCTGTGTCATCTCAGATTCTCCAGCATCGGCAGTTCCTACTGTCTCTCTACCTATCAAAGTGTACCAGTTTTCTTTGGAAAAGAAACTTCGAAGCGGTTACTGAGAGTTATGTTTCTTCCTTGAACTCTCAAAATCCCATTGATTGGTTGCGGACTCTGATGTCACCAGGATACACTTGCCCTCTAAGAGGTGGAGTCTGACTTTAAGTAGTGCAGGCTGACTTTACATGATGCTCACTTTGTATAAACATGGGCTTCTTGTGAAATGGGTAAAGTGTTTCAGGCAGTCAGCAATTGAATGTCAGCCACAGTCATGGAGATGAGAAGGTAGAGCATTGTGTGCTGTCTGCATTGCTTTGATAAACATACCCAGAACCCAATATCAGCAGTTATCAATATTGGACCCTATAACTGTAGAGCGAAGGGGAGTGTACTTTTATGATATCTAGTGAGAACGTGCATTGTAACATTAGCTCTTGTGGAACTGAATACCTGAAGAAGGGTTTTAGGAGCCACCTCCTTAAACTGCTGCTGTCCGTCTGTTGTAGGCACACCTATTAGATAGGAAATTCTACATCTTTAAATCAGTGGTGTTGAAGGAATGGCAACATATTTCCGATTAAGGATGGCCTGTGTCTTCAAGGGGAATGTACAAATGGTGGTATTCCATATATCTGCTGACTTTGTCTTTGTGGATGTCATGCACTTGCAAGTTGCTGTCAGAGGGGCTTTGGTGAGTTGCTACAGGGCAGCTTATAGATGGTACATATTATTATGACTGTGGGTGGCTCTGAGTCTGCAGAACACTGGGTAAGATATTCTTTCTTACCAGCATCTTCAAGTAGTTAATTATAATAAAGCCAATAAAACACCCTCATATGAATGTCTCACATATGGCAATAATTTAACAGGGAAGCTTTGAGGACCTTCCTATAATCTAACTGGAGGACAGGTCCTGAAAATTCCCTCTTTGTGATAATGGTAAACTACCCCTCACTCCAGCTTTAAGATTTGCTGGTGTGACTCATTCTTTAAACTCGACCAATGTTCTTCAAAAGTTGTAAGAATGATTCATGCATACTAAACCTTTTCTAATTTTATTTCTTGTCACAGATGTTGTATTAGAATCGAGGAGCTTTCACTCTGCATTTTTCAAAAATTCTTTCATATGGTGAGGTGTTACTGGTCCAAATGTCTTTATCCTTATAGGGTTGGCTGTGCCATTTCAAAAGACACTCCATTACATTTCTGCCCATCTGAAGTCACATAGACAGCAGGCCAGGATATTATTAAACTCATGGGCTTTCACAACAGTTATCAACTGAGACGAATTGTCAATTCCAGATTTCTAATTATTTTAAATACCGCCAGCTGTGGTAAGATTTGAACCCACATCCCTGAAGTATTAATGTGGGACACTGAATTATAAACTCACTAACACCGCCACCCTGCCAGCACCACTTCATTTTGCACCTGACTGGGGATTCACCGACATTGAGACTTGAGATGGTATTTTCAGGAGTCCTTCCCCATCAGCAGTGCGCCCTCAATTTTTCAACTACCGACTCACTATCCTAACTATAGCAAAGGACCTTCAGAAGGCATCATTCTCAGATTCCAATGTAATACACTTCAGTTTTGCAACATCAGCATCTCTATCATGAAAACATTGCGCTGCTTAATTTGTTCTTAGAGAGCAATGAAGGACATTTTATATTGAATCATAAAATGTATAGACCTACAAAATTATTTTGCATCTTCATATGCTATACTGATCTTCATGTAATTAATGGGCTTGTCAAACTGCTGAAGTGTTATTGAGTGAGTTGATTTATATTGCATACATTAGCAGATAAATGAAGATCATGAATATGCTTATAACACAAATTTAAGATATTTTATCTCATGAGTGACTGCAGGAGGATAAATGTTCCTGGAGAATCACATCTTTACTGCTTTGAAAAGGTGAACTATTCAGTGATGAAAATGGGTTGGCTCAGCTGAACGTTCCTGGTCCAACAGGGGTAGCTTGGGAAGGGAACAAGTTGCAAAGTTGCAAAATGGCACATGCAGATGACCTGCCTGATGTTCTCCTGCCTCTAGGTGCTTTCAGGTATCCAAGTAAACTGACATGCATGCATCAAAAGGCATTTCACTGAAACTCACTGGTGAGCTGTGAAATGCTGTGCGTGAGCACGCCTTGTTGAAATGATGGAGTTTCAAGAAAAGCAAGTGATTCTGAGCAGTGGAAATCTTAAGCACTTGTCCATGGATTGTGAGCATTGTCGGCATTTCCAGCATTCTTAACCTCCCTCAAGCAGAGAGTTGGGAGCCTCCTTCTTGAAGTGCTGCAATCCATCTGGTGTAGACACTCCCAAAATGCTGTTAAGCGGGAAGTTTGAAGATTTTGACTCAACAACAGTGAAGAAGCACTTTATCCTTTTAGGTGGTTGGGGATGTGAGTGCAAAAGGTTATAGGAACCTTGGTGCATTGCTGCAGTGCATCGTGCAGACAGTACATGCTGCTGCCACCATACATCAATGGTGGATAAGCAAATATTGATGGGGATTCACGAATGGTATGAAGCCTCTTGAAAGTTGTTGGATCTGCACTCATCTAGGCAACCCTGTGGTTTTCATCACGTACCTAACTTGTGCGTTGGCTTGTTTTAAATGATAGCTTTAACTGAAATAAAGATCTTGATTAAAACTTTAAGAAGAAGACTGTAATTTGCATTACAATGTGGTCAAATCCCATTTCATTAGGGGAGAGTCAAAGAATCTGTGGAAACATGAAGAGAGACAGTAAACCATCAATAAATGTTGAAGACTTTATTTCCTGTGCTATTTACAAAACATTGAAGACTAACACCTGAGGTCCAACAGTTAGAAACAGTTCTAAACACCTGAGAGCAGGAAAATAAGGCTAAGGCATGTTGTGTAGATCTGAGCCAATCAAAGCATATAATACAATCATATAATAGATTTTTAAACCTCCGATGGCTGCCATAGGGCCATAGAAAACAGGAGCAGGAGTAGGCCATTCTTCCCTTTGAGCCTGCTCCGCTATTCATGGCTATTCATCCAAGTTTTCCGTGTGTACTTGAAAGTACTTGCAAAATGTGCCAACCAGTGTAAGGAAAATATGCTCGCTCTCTCTCACTATATGCGTGTCTGAGATAGTATCTTGTTTGCTGAGTTTTGTTGTGCCTCCATTTATCAACGGAAACAGAGAATTATATACAGAGAGTTCAATATCTACAGCAGCACTTCTGGAAGAAAAAGTACAACCCAATCACAACCATAAACTCAGCTATGAAGCCTCTGGATTAACACCAGTGGCCTGTCATTTACATTTCTTTGTGTGTGTGTGTGTTTACATCAGAATGCATTTTTAAATTTGTGAACTGTTTAAAAAGTATTTTTCCCAGGTGGGTTAAACTCAATAAAACTAATCCCTTGTACATTGAACTCAAGAAAGCATCTCTTTGGCTCAGTTCTGTCACTGCTGCCTCACAGCACCAGGGGCCAGGTTCAGTTCCACCCTCGAGTGACTGTGCGGAGTTTGCACATACTCCCTGTGTCGGCATGGGTTTCCTCCAGGTGCTCCTGTTCCCTCCCACAGTCCAATGATGTGCTGGTTAGGCGGATTGGCCGTGCTAAAATGTCCAGGCAGTGCAGGCTGTGTGGATGAGCCATGGGAAATGCAACGTTACAGGGATAGGGTGGGGGGATGTGTGTCTGGGTGGGATGCTCTTTGAAGGGTTGGTGCGGACTTGATGGGCTGAATGGCCTGCTTCCACACTGTATGGATTCTATAATTCAATCAGGCTGTCAATGATTAAGTGCGCACAATAAATCGGCAATACGGCTTTTTAGAAATTTAAAGCTCTGCTACAACTAACTGAGGACCAGAAAACTAGAGTCATTTCACATCTCCTCACCCCCTCTCTGTAATTCCAAACTGCAACATGTATGTAAAAGTGTATGTTGCCATAGCAACATGGATCACAGCACCACCGAAATGGATGATTAATTTAAACTCAATCCAATTTATCGACGTTACCAGTGTAATTTACACCCAACCAACAAAGTAATTTGACCGATTCTTCCACTAACTTATTGTGATGGATAATAATTTAGTTCAAATTGAACTAATGGCTGCTTTATATTTTTTGCAAGTAGAAAGTAAAATCAGTACTTTGTGTGTACAGGGGTGGAAATTTGCCTTGCCTTGCCTATTAAAATATGAGTTGGTATTGAATATTGCTGACCCATAGGATGCAGGCTGCTGTAGCTAAAATGAGCCTTTTGCACTTAGTTTTCTAATCTGGTGCCTGTAAAATCAGTTTGCAACTCCAGGCTCCATGCCTGTCAGGGCCATTTGCTTCAAAGCAAGAGGAAACCTTTGTGAAGTGAGTCACATTTCAGCTGCACCCACAGTGGCTTCTGTTCCACGGATTTGACAGAGTGTTTCATATACGAGCAGGTAGGAAAAGGGCTTGAGCAAATTCTTGCTGGATACTACTCTATCTGAGCTGTACAGACAATGGTTTCGAACCTGTCTCCAGACTGTTATGCTGCATCAATCCATCAGCTAGTGGGTGTTCCTTAACTTGCTCCCTGAAGTGGCCAGATTGTCCAAATGCAACAAGGGATAAACAATATTCTTGATCTTTTTCCATCAAAAGTTCTTTATGAACACTACATTATGAATACACTTTAAAATGCAGTTCAGCACCAGCTCACTGTCATCTCAGGTACTTCTTTTTCTATCAGTGACTTGATTACACAAGCTAGATTGATGCTTCTCATGCAGTACTTGGGGAGTGCTGGTCTGTCGGGGTGTTGTCTTACAGATATACATTAACTTCTGGCCTGTTTCTAGAGTTAATGAGTTAATTTACTTTAGGAATAGCTACTGAATATGTGCATTAGATACCATCATAGTGACAGCAAACTGCACTGGGTGGCTCGTGGCTCAGTGGTTAGTGCTGCTAAGTCACAGTGCCGGGGACCTGGGTTCAATCACAGTCTTGGGTGACTGTTTGTATGGAGTTTGCATGTTCTCCCAAGGCCTGTAGGAGTTTCATCACACTGTCTAAAGATGTGAAAGTTAGGTGGATTGGCCATGGGAAATGCAGAATTATAGGGCAGGAGTTGGGCCTCGGAGGGATACAATTTGGAGGGTTAGTTTGGATCCTATGAGCCAAATGGCCTGCATCAATACTGTAGGCATGCTATTGAGCTAGAATCTTTGGGGATCCAAATATAACATTGTCACTTGACATCCCTTGTATTTAGCTTTGTTTGTAACATGGTCAACATTTTTGACCTGGAATGGGATCTTGATGGGTAGTTGGTAGGGAACATCACTGGTTGAACTTTGAAAACTTGAGACTTGTTTTTCTGTTTTACCTTTTCATAACCTGCTCCATTTGCCAGAATTGAGTCCAGCCATAGGCTACCCTTAAGCCTTTTTAAAACTTGTAGTGTTTGTCGCAAGAAGTTCTCTGCCAGGAATTTCCATTTTTCTAATGTTGCAAACAATCATTATCTGCAGAGAATAGTTCAGCTATATGTGTGGTGTATTCGGGATTACTGGCAATGAAGTAACTGGTTAACTGCTTAAGAAGGCAAAAATGACCATTAGTTTAAATATGTTTGTGATTTTGTTTGATTTCCATTGTATGAGATATTAAATTTATGAACTACAAAAATTCAAAGGTCCCTATCAGTTTGATGGACTGATGCTACTCACAAGCCTATAGGGGTGACATTTCATATTTAATCTAATGGATGAAAATATATTGCAATTTAATATTCATCTTCTCTGGCTGTCCATTCAAGTTGAAGAAAATTTGCTTCTACCATGGTCCGAGATAATGGGAACTGCAGATGCTGGAGAATCCGAGATAACAAAGTGTGAAGCTGAATGAGCGCAGCAGACCAAGGAGCATCTTAGGAGCACAAAAGCTGACGTTTCAGACCTAGACTCTTCATCAGAAAAGGGTCTAGGCCCGAAACATCAGCTTTCCTGCTCCTAAGATGCTGCTTGGCCTGCTGTGCTCATCCAGCTCCACACTTTGTTATCTCCACCATGGTCCAATGAGTTTCTGAGATGGCTGATTAACTTATGATCAGAGAACCCTGGCATATTGCAGGGCAACTGGTCATTGAAGGATTGCACGGGTGAGTTGTTTGATAGTCTGGTGCTTCAACTTCACTTATGCGCATTTCTGATGAAGCCTGCCAAGGTGTTCGGCGCCTTCCCAGATCAGCCTTCTCTGTATTGGCTTGCGGCCGGCTGGAATTCCTATCAATCGGCAGGGTACGTTTGACATCTTTAGAGTGCTTTGAGGACAGCTCTAAGCATTTCTTCCTGGGGGTCCCCTGCTGAGACCAAATTCTGTGCAGAGCCGTTACTTTGGGAGTCTACTGCCTGGCAGCATGCAACATGACTTGCCAGCAGAACTCGGTTTTGAGTAGCACTTTGAGTTCGTTGGGAAGAGGATGCTGTTGTTGACTGACAGCAATGTCAAGCACACAAGGCTGTAACTGAAGACATAATACAGAGCGACCATTAAAATTATTTGAAGCAGCAGCCAATAAGCATTATTCAAACAATTAATAGAAATGTAAAGCCTAACATAACCTTTGTGTACAAAAGTTTATGGTAAAGAGAACATTGTAAGTAAAACATGAAATACTGAAGATCTGTGAAATCATATCCAGTAAAATGTAATGGCACAAACCAAACACATTTCGTATGTTAAACAGGATGGAGAGTTAGTTGTGAGTTTGAGTTTGGTTTACATTGTATTCCCAGAGTGAAACCATGATCATCGTATTATACTGTTGAAGTCATTTTGATTTGCATGCGCAGGTTTGAAAAACACAATGGGATTGGAAATCATTTTTGTTTAAAATGTGACTAAAGACCTGTTTGCACAAAGAGACAGTAGCCTGTTATTTTGTTTAGATTATGTTAGAGTATCATGTCAGTGATTTGCAGGAGGGAGAAATTAGATCATATAACTTTTCTTTATTAGTTTTTCTTAACCTCAGTAAACACTGCTCCCCTCAAAACTCCTCCAGCCTTGCTGTTTGGTCTCACAATCAACAATGTGAGGTTGTCGGAGTAAGTATTGGCTAGAAAATCAAGCAATATACCTGTGGTCTTGAAAAATGTTGCCACTCGATCTCCTCTGTTAACCTCAAAGGTGTTTTGACTGGACATCGCAACCACAATGCAGCACCTCCATCAATACCACGCTCCCTCTTTACTGCATCGGTACCTCAGTCTAGGTTTGATCATAACACACTTGAGGCTTGAGCCAATGTCCTCCTGTGTTGTTTAGTGAACCACAGTTGCTACCAATCACTGTTGACCTGCTAGGAGTGAAATAGGGGACCCTTATAGTGACCAATCCATTTCTCACAAAAACCCAAAACTTAAAATGACTACCACTGCATGTTACCCTGAAGCAATAACAACATTAATTTGACTGGTGTTGATTAGCATGCATCATGTACATTTATTCTGGGACTTTTTAAAAATAGAATAGAGTCCCTACGGTGTGGAAACAGGCCCTTTGGCCCAACATGTCCACACCAACCCTCGGAGAACCCCACCCAGACCGATCCACCTATAACTCACCTAACCTACACATCCCTGAACGCTACGGGCAATTTAGCACGGCCAATCCACCTGGCCTGCACATCCTCGGACTGTGGGAGAAAACCGGAGCACCCGGAGGAAGCCCACGCAGACACGGGGAGAATGTGCAAACTCCACACAGACAGTTGCCCGAGGCTGGAATCAAACCAGGATCCCTGGCACTGTGAGGTAGCAATGTTGACCACTGTGTCCCATGCTGCTCTTTGACATGAAATTTCTGTAATATTTTTATCACAGTGATCTGTTACATGTCTGTTTGATGGTTTAATTGAAGAGTCTAAGAGTCATAGATTTATATAGTATGCAAACAAACTCTTCAGTCCAACTTGTCCATGCTGACCAAGTTTCCCAAACTAAACCAGTCCCATTTGCCTTTATTTGGCTCATATCCGTCTAAACTTTTCTTATTTATGTATTTGTTCAAATGTCTTCTAAATGTTGCAACTGCATCTGTATCTATCACTTCCTCTGGCAGCTTATTCCACTTATGCACCACTTTCTGTACGAAAAAAATTGTCCCTTACATCCCTTTTAAATCTTTCCCCTCCCACCTTAAACCCTCTGAACTCCCATACCTTGAGAAAAAGACCTTTGCTATTCATTTTCTCCGAGTCCCTCAAGATTTTATAAACCTCTATAAGGTCACCCCTCAGCCTCTGATGCTCTGCAGGAAACAGCCCCAGCCTATTCAGCCTCTCCTTATAACTTAAGCCTTCTAGCCCCAGTAACATCATTGCCGATAAGTGGGATTTTGAATGTAGCCCACAGCTATCTACTCACAGTGACGGTGAGGTGTTTCACTGAAGTACAGAAGATCCCTAGCCAGCCCATTATTGTGCTTACTCATATAACAAAGCTTTTAGATCTCTTCAATGCAGCTTGATAGTGTATTCAAGAGGCCCCGGAGAATTTAGTTGAAAATATTTTGGGTACCGCAGCTCCAACAGAATGTTAATCAGTCAAATTTGATTTTGCCTGGCAGTATCAAAATAGAATGCGATGTAAATTGGAGGAGTAATCTGTAATTCCCAGATGATATGCGTTGCTTCTTGTTTAAAATATCACTCTGAGGAAATGATATTGATCAAAAAAGTCCATAGAGGTTTAGTACAGAGAT
Organism: Stegostoma tigrinum; assembly: GCF_030684315.1. Taxonomy (NCBI): domain Eukaryota; kingdom Metazoa; phylum Chordata; class Chondrichthyes; order Orectolobiformes; family Stegostomatidae; genus Stegostoma; species Stegostoma tigrinum. Next base: position 45,120,609 of record NC_081376.1, on the reverse strand, counting down.
CTGTGTTAACTTACGGCTGCCACAAATTAATTTCACCATCTTTGTTCCTTCCTTGTAACTCCTCTATTACAAATGTCTCAATGCTTCAGAGGATCTCTGTCAGCAAACAATTCCTACGCTGCATTGGTCATGTTAAGTGCTTATGATATTAAAGTTTTGTGCTCATGTATTAAACACCCATGTCGAGATATACAGATGACTCATCCACACCTGAAACCAAAGCAGACTCTGAAGAATACTCCATTATCTTATCTGTAGGACGTAAATGAGGAAGGGGGTGGACAGCATTGGGAGGCAAAACAGTGGCTAGGAGAGATAATGTAATTGCATAGATTGCTCAGAGGACATTTATTTTATTTACAGAATCACTCAGTATAACACTTTCATTAAACCTAGACAACAGAATGTTACATATCTCAATAGATTCTCCTTACCCATTTCTACTTGCTTGCTTCAGGAAGGTAACAGACATTCCTAAATCTGTGTGTGGGGATAGGCGCTGATCGTCACGTCAGGTTGCCTTTCTTCCCAGTGTGTCATCATGTTCGGTTACCGCCTGCCAATCTCCTCTGCTTGACTCAGAAGTGGGAGGTGTGAGTGAGCTTGCCTCTGACTCAGAGAGTTGTGAGTTCAAATTCCACTCTGGAGTCACAGCACATAGTGTAGGATGTCAATTCATTACAGTGTGTACTGTTTGAGCCAATTCCATTGTTGAGATATGATTTAAGGAATCCCACAGAATTATTATGTTTTACCAAACAAAATCTGGGAGTTCTATGGTGTCATGGTGAATTTTGATCCCTTAACTAATGTTGTGATTAAAGGATTTACTCTCCATTGAGTTTACTCGCTATTTGTGAACAGACTGTTCATATGCTTCTCTCATAATGATCACTGCACTTCAAGAGCAAATGATTAACTTTGAAGCCCTTAAGGATATTCTATTTTAAAGTGGATATTCTTCAGACTTCATATTTCTTCTAGATGTGTTGAATGGCAAGAATGTAGCATCAATTTCAAGCCGAGTTGATTTGTCATTCTAATGAAATCTTAATTGCATGGAAGGTCCCCTTGCTATAACGGGCAGATGTTGACATTTTCTCTTGTTAGATAGAAACAAAAAACAAATATTCGGTTTTACATACACAGCCGTAACTTCAGGGAGTCCCAATGACGTTGAAACTAGTAAAGTTCTTTGCAGCCTACTCTTTGCTACAAAGTGGCCTCAACTCCGCCTACCAGCCCCCTGTCCATAATTCTTCAACCCACTACTCACTAACAACTTATCTCCTCCTTTAACTTACTTCCCTATTCTTCTGACCGAAATGGGTAGCCTCACACTTATTCATGTTCAACTTTAGCTGCTATTTTTTGGACAATTCACTTAACCAATTTGTATCCATTTGTAAATTCTTATTTCTCCATTGCAAATAACTTCAGTACCTTCTGCGAATTTGGTTAAAGTTACTTTCTAACCCCATATCCAAATCATTAATAGAGATTGTTAATATAGTTGGAAACTGAAGACTGAATCCTGTGGCATCCCATTGGTTATATCTTGCCAAATTATTTATGAGCATGATCTTTCACAAAGCCCTTGTGCATGATTAGGCTCACAGTGACTGCTGGTCAAAATACTACGATTAGAACATAGAAAAGTACAGCACAGTACAGGCCCTTCGGCCCACAATGTTGTGCTGTGAAATAATCCTAATCCAAAAATAAATTAACCTAACCTACATTCCCCTTAATTCACTGCTGTCCATGTGCGTGTCCAGCAGTCACTTCAATGTCACTAATGACTCCGCTTCCACGACTACGACTGGTAAACTATTCCATGCGCTCGCAACTCTCTGGGAGAAGAACATCCCTCTGACATCTCCTCTATACCTTCCTCCTGACACCTTAAAATTATAACCCCTCGTGGCAGTCAATCCTGCCCTGGGGAAAAGTCTCTGGCTAGATTGTGACATAGACTACAAGCCAAGCACTACCAGGGTCATATCTGATGTTCTAAGCTGTCTAACAAGCCTGTCAATAACCTCAGGCATCTCTCATTTAAACGTAGTCCTTCTGGACATTGACAATGAAGACCTTCTGCTCATACCTCCCCAAAATGCATGAGTTCCATGTGGCTAACATTGAAACTGAAAACTTCAGTTTCTTTGAACAACAGGAATGATGAAAGATAGTGACTGACAGATGGCCAGAGTCATTCCAGGATGTTCCAGAGTGCCATTTGCTCCTACAAAAATGAGCTCATGATAGCTCATGGTGTCATCTTTAAGGGAAGACAAGTGTGATATTCTATCTACAGACTGGAATTGCTTGAAGCAGCAAATTGGCCAGACAGAGATGGTGTACTGGTTAAGAATCTGGCAAAATATCAAAAATGCCATGAGAAGACATGAGGCCTGCCAAAGCTTCATGCCCAGCAGCCGGAAAGAGCCCATTATTTTATTGCATATACCCACACAGCCATGAACCAGACCAGCAGCTCCTTCAGCGTACACAAAGATGGTTTTGTAGCATGCAGTAACAGATCACTTTATCAAATTACCTAATACCTGTCAATGTATGATACATCTGTTGTAATCATTACAGACACAGAGTTCAATCTTTCATCTGTTTAGAACACTGTAGGTGTTTGTTTTCCAACAATAGACTCCAATACACATCAGCCCTTTAAGGCAATGCGTGTGATGTTGGGAGTCCTCTCTGTCAATTGACTTTATTACCCCAGGTTCTATGGAAAAGTAGAAACATGGTTTGAACTGCAAAATATTTAATCAAGAATTGCTGACAAAATGACAGGCTGGGCAGACTGGGATTGTGTTCCAGACAGCAGACCAGATTGATAGGAGAGTGATTGAAATGAGTAAAATAACAAGGGTAGACCGAAATAAACATTTCTGCTTAGTAGAGGGATCAATGACCAAGGGGCATACATTTCAGGCAAGGAGCGGGATGTTTAGAGAAGATGTGAGGAAAAAGTTTTCACTCAGAGGGTGGTAGGAATCTGAATCACACTTCCTGTAAAGATGGTGGAGACAGAAGCCCTTAGAACAAACTAGAAGAAGTATTTAGACATGGCTAGTGATGCTAAAGCATACAAGGCTATGGGCTAGGAGCTGGAAAATGGGATTTGAATAGTCAGAAGGTTATTTTTGACCGGCCTAGGCATCATGGGCTAAAGGGCTTTTTCTGTGCAGTAGACATCTACAACTTTGCGAATCTAAAGCATGATCTACAGAGACGATTATTGCATTGTAGAATAATAATGGTCAGTGCAACCATCCCCTTACCTGCAGATAATAAAATGTGAGGCTGGATGAACACAGCAGGCCAAGCAGCATCTCAGGAGCACAAAAGCTGACGTTTCGGGCCTAGACCCTTCATCAGAGAGGGGGATGGGGGGAGGGAACTGGAATGAATAGGGAGAGAGGGGGAGGCGGACCGAAGATGGAGAGTAAAGAAGATAGGTGGAGAGGGTGTAGGTGGGGAGGTAGGGAGGGGATAGGTCAGTCCAGGGAAGACGGACAGGTCAAGGAGGTGGGATGAGGTTAGTAGGTAGCTGGGGGTGCGGCTTGGGGTGGGAGGAAGGGATGGGTGAGAGGAAGAACCGGTTAGGGAGGCAGAGACAGGTTGGACTGGTTTTGGGATGCAGTGGGTGGGGGGGAAAGAGCTGGGCTGGTTGTGTGGTGCAGTGGGGGGAGGGGATGAACTGGGCTGGTTTAGGGATGCAGTGGGGGAAGGGGAGATTTTGAAACTGGTGAAGTCCACATTGATACCATATGGCTGCAGGGTTCCCAGGCGGAATATGAGTTGCTGTTCCTGCAACCTTCGGGTGGCATCATTGTGGCAGTGCAGGAGGCCCATGATGGACATGTCATCAAGAGAATGGGAGGGGGAGTGGAAATGGTTTGCGACTGGGAGGTGCAGTTGTTTGTTGCGAACTGAGCGGAGGTGTTCTGCAAAGCGGTCCCCAAGCCTCCGCTTGGTTTCCCCAATGTAGAGAAAGCCGCACCGGGTACAGTGGATGCAGTATACCACATTGGCAGATGTGCAGGTGAACCTCTGCTTAATGTGGAATGTCATCTTGGGGCCTGGGATGGGGGTGAGGGAGGAGGTGTGGGGACAAGTGTAGCATTTCCTGTGGTTGCAGGGGAAGGTGCCGGGTGTGGTGGGGTTGGAGGGCAGTGTGGAGCGAACAAGGGAGTCACGGAGAGAGTGGTCTCTCCGGAAAGCAGACAGGGGTGGGGATGGAAAAATGTCTTGGGTGGTGGGGTCGGATTGTAAATGGCGGAAGTGTCGGAGGATAATGCGTTGTATCCGGAGGTTGGTAGGGTGGTGTGTGAGAATGAGGGGGATCCTCTTGGGGCGGTTGTGGCGGGGGCGGGGTGTGAGGGATGTGTCGCGGGAAATGCGGGAGATGCGGTCAAGGGCGTTCTCAATCACCGTGGGGGGAAAGTTGCGGTCCTTAAAGAACTTGGACATCTGGGATGTGCGGGAGTGGAACCGCTTTGCAGAACACCTCCGCTCAGTTCGCAACAAACAACTGCACCTCCCAGTCGCAAACCATTTCCACTCCCCCTCCCATTCTCTTGATGACATGTCCATCATGGGCCTCCTGCACTGCCACAATGATGCCACCCGAAGGTTGCAGGAACAGCAACTCATATTCCGCCTGGGAACCCTGCAGCCATATGGTATCAATGTGGACTTCACCAGTTTCAAAATCTCCCCTTCCCCCACTGCATCCCTAAACCAGCCCAGTTCATCCCCTCCCCCCACTGCACCACACAACCAGCCCAGCTCTTTCCCCCCCACCCACTGCATCCCAAAACCAGTCCAACCTGTCTCTGCCTCCCTAACCGGTTCTTCCTCTCACCCATCCCTTCCTCCCACCCCAAGCCGCACCCCCAGCTACCTACTAACCTCATCCCACCTCCTTGACCTGTCCGTCTTCCCTGGACTGACCTATCCCCTCCCTACCTCCCCACCTACACCCTCTCCACCTATCTTCTTTACTCTCCATCTTCGGTCCGCCTCCCCCTCTCTCCCTATTTATTCCAGTTCCCTCCCCCCATCCCCCTCTCTGATGAAGGGTCTAGGCCCGAAACGTCAGCTTTTGTGCTCCTGAGATGCTGCTTGGCCTGCTGTGTTCATCCAGCCTCACATTTTATTATCTTGGAATCTCCAGCATCTGCAGTTCCCATTATCTCTCCCTTACCTGCAGAATTGCTTTTTGACAAAACTGCTGATAAATTTCCCCCGCCCATCGGTTACCATAACTCATGGGATGATTCCTTGATTGGAAAACAAGGGGAGATGAAAAGATATAGTGTGGAGATGGAGGAACGCAGCAGGCCAAGCAGCTTCAGAGGAGTAGGAAAGTCAATATTTCTGAAGAAGGGTCCTGACCTGAAATGTTGACTCTCCTGCTCCTCTGATGCTGCCTGGCCTGCTGTGTTCATCCAGCTCTACACTGTGTTATCTCTGACTCCAGCTTCTGCAGTTCTTGCTGTCTCAGAGTGACTTATAACCTCACACCGAAGCCTCTTCCAAAGATGTCCACCTTGAAGAAGTTATCCTCCTCCCTCCAGAAAGACATCAGTGGATCTCTTTCCCACTGCACCCCTCTGGTATTCTCCTCCATCCTGAAGATCTTTGACCACAGACTAAAACAAACCCGGTACTACAGCCACGTCTCCCTTCTCAGTACCTGCTCATGTAGCTGGATCGTCCCCAGTGGACTCCAATCAACATTCAGACCATCCCAATTTGGCCCAAACCGTGACAACTGCTGCCTACAGCACACTCAGAACCTCCAGAAATAGTTTTCTCTGCAGTTCCTCAGCTGCACGCTCACAGCTATGTTGCCAGCATCTCCTCACACTACAGTCAGCTCAGAGCCTCTCTCTCCCAGACTTGCAAAGGACCTCTACTGTTTTCTATTCTATGCAGGATCCACACCATCAACCAAAGCTTTTTCTCCTCCCTATTGGGCATCGGTTCAGCTCTAAAGAAGGGTCCCAACCTGAAATGTTAACTTTTCTACTCCTAAGATGTTGCCTGACCTACTTCAGCTGTTCCTCCAGCTCCATGCTGCATCAATTCGGGCTCCAGCTTCTGCAGTTCTTGCTGTCTCCGAAGATGAAAAGATGGCACCCAGGTAACAGATTACCCAACCCGAACATCGTGAGGCACAATCCAAACTCCTTGATTAGATTATAATCCTGTAATCAATTCCAGCTATCGATTATAATCTAGGCCAGGGCTTCCTAAAGTGAGGTCCAAGATCTTGAGAGGGGTCGACATCTGAAATTGTGGAGTCGTAGAGTTACACATCATCGCAAGTGGCCCTTCAGCCCATTGTGGTCGTGACATTCATCAAGCTTTACCAGCACTCGTGTGCTATGGTGTTTCATGTGCTTATCTAGATACTTCATAAATGTTGTACTTGTTTCTGCCTTTGCGCCCCTTTCAGACCATGAATTCCAGATGCCCACCAGCTATTGAGTTAGAAAGGTCTTCATTAAACTCCCACCAATCCCTTTTACCCTAACCTTAAATCTATTCCTTCTGGTTATTGACTTCTTTACTAAGAGGAAATGTTCCTCTCTACCTTCCCTATCTGTGTCACTCATAGCTTAGTAAACTTCAATCAGTTCCTCCTCAGCCTTCTTTGCTCTAAGGAAAACAGCCCAAGTCCATCCTCACAGCTCAATTCCTCCAGCTCAGTGAACATCCCAGTGAATCTGCTCCACAGAGTGAAATCTGCACCTACTTTGGCCATCCTGGCATTCTGGACTGAGTTTTAATAGCTACACAGTTGTCCAACCCCACTGGTCTCTTAGTTCTTACTGAAGGTTGTAACAATTTTAATGCTGCAAAATGGGGTCAGAGAGGGAAAATGTTTGGGAAATACTTTGGGACTGCACAATGATCTTCACATTGATCTTCAAATGCACAGTGTGTTTGAATATTGTTAGTAACCGAATGAACCAACTTTTCAAGATGTCAAGTCCACTGCATTCTGTAGTTGTCTACACAGTGAGCTGGGAGGGAGTAGATATTTTTCATTTTCAGTTGGAGAGGAAAAGAGACAGTTGTGGTTCAGTCGCTGATCATCCACGCATCCAATTGCCCTGAGAACAAAACAATCAGGTGGGATTTACAAAAGGTAGAAGGTCCACAAATCCCAATTCTCTGCTTGAGCCTGAAGGTTTCTGTTTTGGTTATTCAATTTCTGGTCTCATGAATGATCCGGAGACTCAATAAATGTACGCGCCTTACATTATAATCCTTACATTTAGCGGATGCATTTTTGCAGCAATATCCACACTTTTAAGATTTTTAATTCCAAATTACATTGAGGTATGGCAAGAATACAGATAAAGTGCATGATGAGTTACTTGATATGTTTGTGTGGAATATTCGGTCAGTCTCCCTTTGGGAAGCCCTGGCATAGATGACAGTTGATGGCTGGAAGTGATTATAAGGCTGTAATCTAAACAAGAAGCTTGAATTGACCCACAAACAATGAACATAATGTTTAGGCTGTTTATAGCTGTCATCTAAACCACAGGAGAGATTCCTATTTTGAAGTAATTCCAAAAAATGTTGTTTTATCACTGTTTTGCATCAAAAATATCCTTTATCTGCAGGTTGATGGGCAGTACAATCATCAATAATTCTGATGAAAGGGCTACCAATCTGAAACTTTAACCCGACTGTTCTCACCTCAGTTTCTGCCTGACAGAAATGAAACGAAGAACTGCAGATATTGGAGATCTGAAACAATAAAACAGAAATTACTGGAGAAACCCAGCAGGCCTAGTAGCATCTATGATTCTTCACTGGACTCGAAACGTTAACTCTGCTTTCTTCCCACGGATGTTGCCAGACCTGTTGAATTTCTTCAGCAATTTCTATTTTTGTTTCCACTTTCCAACATGTTCCATTTCTATTTCAGATTTCTAGCATTAGCAATATTTTACTTGCGCTTCATGGATTGGAGTTAGCTGATGATGCAACTAATTGTACAGTAATTGGTTGCTTAACACAAGAGTGAGGACCATTTTGCTATGAAGCTGGAATTAAATCATAGACTCTTGTGAGCTATCATTCTCTGATTGGCTGAGGCATGAAATTTACAATTAAAATTTGGACTACTGCTTATTAGAATAGAAAGCAAAAGGGTTATTTCCCAATGAGAAAGAATTTAAATGTATCAAATTTTGGAAATGTTTTTCCAAATTCGTGGCTGGAAGATATAAATTTTAGCAAACACGATTTTGATTGGTGTTATAGTTTCCATGAAAAAGATACATCATGGATCAGAGTAGATCAATAGAAGTATCTTGAATTATGCTGGTGATGCAGTAGCTGTCCATCTCATCAGGAGTAGGCAAACAGGCTACAGACATTAGTAGAGAAGTTTGTAAAATGGTGCATTAACAATGCTCTTAAACAGAAAGGTGGTGTTGAGGCTGAGGTAAGATCAGCCATGATCACATTAAATGGGATCAGGATTGAGGGCAGAATTATCTACTCGTGCTCTTAGTTCTCATGGGCCTAAAATGAAATAATTCATAATAGACTTCTGGAAAATGTCTGTTAATGACATTGTTCTTATCAAGATTCATGATATGGTCATGAAAATGATTAGCTTCAATTACCAGGGTCTCAAAATGAAGGGTAATTGAATTGAAAAAAAGCAATGTCTGAGTGTGGTGGCCATGGGTTATACAAGTTAGACTAGTTCAGATCATTAAAATCTTTCCAAATGGATTCTACAATCATGAAACTCTTTTCTGCAGTTGCAACTCCGTGTGCTTTACTTTTTGAATGCCTTGCCTGGTGTTGTTGGCACAAAACTTCAGTGCTGCCTAAAGAATGAGGTTTGAAAATTTCATAAGCAGCTTTTCCTTGATGCAAATGAGCAAGTTTGGAGTTTGATGAAAAGCTGAGAGGTAGCTCTGGTTGGGTGAGGCTAGCTGCCAGTGAAGAGCTGGCAACGTGGTTGTGAATGGATACTGGGGTGCAGTTTTGGAGTCCAGGTAACTGCTGTCCACGGATAGGTGTGTGAGCAATTGTTGACATCCTTGGTGATGAAGTGGTTTTGGAGCAGGCCAGATTAACAAAAATGGAGAATTGTAATCCCTGGTGTAAATTAATAAAATTGGATGATCTGTTGTGTCATTAATGTCTGGAGGATGTTGCTGAGAAACCCAAAGATTGCATGTACTATTGATGAGTGCTGTTGTATATTTGACTACTGTCTATTAAGCATATCAACCACACGCTTATTCTGGGTGTTGGGAATAACTTGCTCATGTATTATAGATTGCATTACTGTCCTAACATTGCAGAGTAATGTTTGGTGTTGTTTGTGTGAAACTATAGAATCTTAAGGCTTTATTTCCTTAGTAAGTCCTAAGATTTCATGCATTGTCTACTTTAAAAATAAAATTTACTAGTCCCTAGACAGATTGTAACATAAATTTGATGATTAGGTCCAGGATTGTAAAGCAGACTATGGGTGCAAAGCTTGTGAAACCAGGCAGGGAGGATATTTGATAGCTGATCATCTGTTGTAAAATGCTTTAAGTGTCTTTTTTAATCTTCATTTATGGGATTGTGGGCATTACTGGTTAGAACAATACCTATTGCTCATTCCTAATCACCCAGAGGGTGGTTAAGAGTCAAGCACGTTGCTCTGCATCTAGAGTCACGTGTAGACTAAATCAGCTAAGGACAGTAATTTCTTTCCCTAAAGGGTATGTGTGAACTGGACAGGTTATTCCTTTCACAAATGGATTCACAGCCAGCATTAGATTCATAATTCCAGATTTTTGCCATTGACATCAAAGTCTACCATCTGCCATGGGAACGCTGATCCCAGTCTAGCAATAAAAACACTAGGCCATCACCTCCCCTCCTTTGAAAGGTTAATGCTGAGGACCGCATTAAGCATTTCCCAGTATGGCAATCTCAAATGGTTTTGGATGAGGGAACAGCTTTAAGATCTTGAAGAGGTGACACCCAACATTGAGGTCTCCTTCATACCCTGGGCTGAATCACACTTTCTCAGTATCAATTTCATTGAGTTCCATGGAGTGTTTCTCTCTGTGAGACCCAGCCAATTTCCTCGCACTATTGGCCCAAACTTGCCTCTTTAATTACACATCCTCACCCTATAGTGTTCAATTCTGGATCGATCCTGTCACTCGCCATTGCCAAAAGAATTTGCCCACTGCTGAGATGTTCCAGATTGGGCCTGGCACCATCTTTTAAAGGCCTTTGGCACACCCAAACAAACAGTCAGTCCAGAGGTGCCCTGATTGATTTGTGACATTTACCCTGGATGCGGAAGACAAGGGGAATTTGCCACTCACCTGTTGAAGGGCACCTGAAGGTCCTGGTTGACATGCTGTCACAGGGGAGAGTTCTCGGTAGTCTAGCAGAGGAGTGGATGTGACCCTACCATGCCCAGCCTGAGACACTGCAGTCTCAGCCAACTGGAGGATTAGCCAGCAATAGAGAAAGAAGGTCAGTGTCTTTCTCCCGTTCGTGCCACCATCTTCTTTCCAATGACTCACTCTATCCCTGCGCTGCCCCCACCTCTCATCAAGGCCCATGTTACACTACCGTCACTATTTCATGTGACAATTTCCCTCACTTGTTCTCACCCCCTCACCCCCAAAAACCCTGCCTGGTCATTGCACTCATTTGGGACACCCACCAACTTTACCCCAACTGTACCAGCATTAACAGTTGTATGACCCACTTCCCTCGCTCCTAGTACCTCCGTCTCTCTTTCCAGGAGGAAAGAGCACACAATCAGGCAGAACGAGCAAAATGAGCGGTGGGGTGCCCAGCATTTCACTCACACTCCTTATAAGGAGGGAGGCCCTGACACTGACTGCCCATGAAATGGGGTCCAGTTTGGGGAGCATTGTTCTCTTACTTTAACAGAGCTGCATAAATGCGAGCAGTTTCAGTGTCTGCCCAAGACAGAAAACAAGTAGAACTAATGTCACAGGAGGGAGAAAGAATCCATCTACTGGAGTGATGACCAATTAGCAGGTTCAAATAGAACAACATGCTAAAGGATGGCTACAGTGATGGAGGGGATTGATAGCAGAGCAGTCTTAGTCTTACCCATCATGGTAGCCAGCTATTTTGGTCATTCTGCCTTCTTTGTAAAACAGGAAGAGTTGGGTTTCCATGCCCTGTTAAATAATGTGTCAATGTTAGTTGTTGATAGAACGCCATAATTTTAACTGTGATTGTGAAGGGGGCTTGTCAGCTCATTCATGTAAGTGAAGGGTAATGCATTTTGATCTCTTGAAGAATACTCGAAATAAGTAGAGAAGTTAAATAGCCTTGGAATTGAAAAGTGCAAAATGAGGAATAGATTGCACTATACTTCAATGTAGATCAAAATGAGAAAACTGATGGCCTTATTTTTATTTGGGCATTGGTCCATCAGTTATCCTGGAAATTGAATGTCAAGGGTATTTAAATACCCTAGTCCCACTAGAGAGGGAGAAATGGCTGACAGTGAGTTTAACCTGAAGGTCAGCGCACTTCACATGACAGACGAGGTGAGAAGACAAGACTTTCAAAGTGACCTCAGTCAGTGTAGGATTTGAAACTCTGCTGTTGACATTGTACTCCATTGTAAACTGGCTGTCCGGTCAGCTGAACTAACCAATCTCCAAGCTTAGCAAAGGAGTGACCAACCAATCTGGCAGCACAAAGAAAAGTTGTTGAAATCCAAAATAGTGTTCTGTTCCCAGTAGGGAGGGCCACTTCGTATATAGTGGCATACTCTCTGTTTTTGTGAAGGTTTCAAACAGGAATCCCTCTCAACATATTTGCAAAGGTACTTTACTCTTTCCTACTGCACACACCATGTACTGACCGATTTCCATTTTGCTCCTTCGGTTTACATTCCAGGGAAAAGGAAAGAGAACAAAAACAAAGTCGCTGGAAAAGCTCAGCAGGTCTGGCAGCATCTGTGAAGGAAGAAAACAGAGTTAACGTTTCGGGTCTGGTGACCCTTCCTTAGGACTGTGGGAGTGGGAGGAAGCGTGGAGTACTTTGAGGCATTTTGAAACTCTCGGGTGGTGATCTGTGGCTATTGATGCCTTTGGGGGTCAGTTGTTTTGTCTGTTTGAGTTCTGAGGGAGGGTCACCGGACCCGAAACATTAACTCTGCTTTTTCCTTCACAGATGCTGCCAGACCTGCTGAGCTTTTGCAACAACTTTGTTTTTGTTCCTGATTTACAGCATCTGCAGATCTTTTGGGTTTTAAAAGGAAAGTGAAGTAACTATATCTTTGACATTGGATTGAATGCCATCGCATTGTTATATGTGGCCGAAGAGGCTGTGAGTGGGATGTGATTTGTGTGTCGTATCTCTCCGTGTGATATCAATTCAGCTGTAGCGGATGCATTGTTGTTGTTGGCAGCTTCGGAGAGTAAAGGCTGGTCGTTCTGCGTGTCAGGTCGTGTCATTTGGATGTGTGTGGTAAGGAAAGCAGACGGCATTTTACGTTTGCAGCTTGGGTGAGACAACAGACAATAGACAATAGGTGCTGGAGTAGGCCATTCGGCCCTTTGAGCCAGCACCACCATTCATTATGATCATGGCTGATCATCCACAATCAGTATCCTGTTCCTGCCTTATCCCCATAACCCTTGATTCCACTATCTTTAAGAGCTCTGTCTATCTCTTTCTTGAAAGCATCCAGAGAGTTGGCTTCCACTGCCTTCTGGGGCAGAGAATTCCATATGTCCACCACTCTCTGGGTGAAGAGGTTTTTCCTCATGAATTGTTTCCATTGCTGAACCAACATGGAGCGAGATTTATAGCTTTTAATCAAGAATTAATTCAATCGAAATTTCGCTTGTGAAACCACAGCTTCTCGCTTGTCCTGTGTCCATCAGATTAAATGCAATACACATGCCGCAGGAGGAAGCTCTGCTGCAAGACTTCTGGATGCATCATTAAGTGTGAGATGACTGAGTGCACCCTGTCACATTTTTAAATATCTGCTCAGGGGCTCGTTGGCAGCAAGGGAATAAAGGAAACGCCTTTCCCAGCATCTACGTTTCCTCCCCAGCGCCATTGCATTTTTACCAGTGGGAGGAAGAATGGAGTATTTTGCTCACCTGTAAGGCATTTTGAAACTCTCAGGTGGTGATCTGTGGCTATTGATGCCTCTGGGGGTCAGCTCTTTTGTCTGTGTTTGAGACAAGTCTCTAATAAGGGTGAGTAAGCCTGTTAGTGTCCGAGCCCACCACGAGGGAGCTGCTTATTAAGTCCCACTTCATTGCACCGACAATGAAACATTCCATCACTTTGCCGACAATCACGCTTGGGGTATTCAGTTGAGGTTGGTTTTATCCTACTTCTTATGGGCAGGACGTAGCTGAGCAATATTGTCAGGTATGTGTCAAAAGGTGTAACCTTACAGGAGCAGCTTAACTGAAAAGGCAGCCAATTCTGAAGCACAAGTTGCCAGTACCACTGCTGGGATATTGTCAAAATCCATGGTTCAGTGCCTTCAGGCATGCCTTGATATCATTTGGAATATATTCAATTGGCTGAAAACTGCTATTTGTAATGCAGAGCATCTCAGGAGCTGACCAAAATGCTTGGCATTTCGTACTGAAGATTGTTACAAATTGCTATGATTCAACCTCCATCATACTCTGAGGCAGGTTGCATAGTCATACAGCCTCATATTGTGATCTCCATATGAGGAATTAAGTAGCAAAAAGCTGTTGAGATTTATAAGAGTTTTGTCATAACTCTATAGTTAAGCATAAACATCAGTTTCCACCTTTCCCTTCTGGCTTCCTTCCCGTTCTCGAAAACAACCCCTTATTAATAAAGAACTCATGTCTTTTTTGTTAATAATTCTTGCTAATCAGCCTTTTCAGACACATTATGAGCCAGTGGAATTAAAAATCAGAACAGCCTGACCAGAGATAGGTGCTCGATCACTACACCACAACTTGCTAAAATCCAGCATTTTTTCAAACCCGTAGAACAATGATAAACTGTTTGTCAGAGTCGCTATAAAACTAACCAAAAAAAAACAGAAGAGAGAAACTAGCAGGGATTTAAGTCAAAATATAAAGCACCATAGCTCTCCACAGTGTCACCCAATCCGAAAAAGCAGATACCAGTGGACACTGCACAGACATCTTGGCACAAAACTTCAACTTTAGTCCATTTTAATAATCTCCCATAAATTAACCAATCACCCAAAGAACTCAGCTCTTTCTTGTTTTCATTAGGACTCAGTTCTTTAATTCTTAACATAACCGACCACCAGATAAACTAAGCACCTGATGGAAAAATTATAAACACTGCCCACCAGAGGCAGTATAACAACAGCAAAGGAATCAAAGAAAGGGGATGAATCCCGGGAAGGATTAGATCAGAATAGAGTTGGTGACAGAGGAACTCCTGCAGAGATGTCCTGGAGCTGAGATGACTGACCTCCAACAACCACAATCTTCTTCCTTCGTGCTGGTTCTGACTCCAAACAACAGAGAGTTTGCCTCCTGATCCACAATGACTCTAGTTTTGCTAGGGAGCCTTGATGCTGCACTCAGTCAAATGTGGCCTTGATGTCAATGGCCTGTCACTCTAACCTCACTTCTGAAATTCAGCTGTTTGTCCATATTTGAACCAAGTTTGTAATGAGGTCAGGAACTGAGAAAACATGGAGGAACCCAGACTGAGCATCAGTGAGCAGTTTATTGCTAAGCAAGTGCTATGTGATTACACTTTTGATGACCTCTTTCATCACCTTAGTGCCCATTTACAACATCCTTAACAATCAATTCTATCTTCTTCCCAATGACAGATGTCAAGCAAAATGACTATTTTCTGCTTCCTTACCTCTTTGAATGCAGAGGTTATATTTGTTATTTTCCAAACTAATGGAACGTTTCCAAAATGCAGTGAATTTTGCAAAACTCATACCAACACACCAATACCTCCCTTGATCAACTCTTCAAAGATTCCAGAATGAAGTCCATTAGGGCTTAAGACTTCCACATTCCTATTAATTTGCTGAGTACTGCTTCACTCATGTTTGTAATTTCAACATGTTCCTCTCTTCCTTTTAACTCTTGAACTATGACTGCTGAGTTTTTTTTCTGTCTCCTATATTTAACAGAGAATCAAAATAACCTTGTATTCATTTGTATGTTGGGTTAGCATATGGACGTACATGGAATAGTGTAGGTTAGATGGACTTGAGATCGGTATGACAGGTCAGCACAACATCGAGGGCCGAAGGGCCTGTACTGTGCTGTAATGTTCTATGTTCTATGTTCATTCTCTGCCATTTTTAACTATCTGACTAGTCATCTGATCTACCACTCAGCTTTGCACAATTAAATACTTTTTTCTTAAGTCTGATGCTTTCTTTAACTTCCATAGTTAATTTTGGATGACTAGTCCTCTCCTTGGAATTTTTCTTAATTTTAGCAACGTACTTACTCTGATAATCTGAAATATCTCCCTCAATGTCTGCCACAGATTCTGTATTGATCTATCTCCGAGCTGTTATCCCAGTTCAATTGAACTCGCTCAGCTTTTGTAACCTTTATTTGACCTTATTATATAGTCTTACACTAACTCTTCCTTCTTTCAAACTGGATGTGGAATTAAATTATATTATGATTGCTGCTAACTAAAGGTGTCTTTACACTTTAGTGATTAATCATAGAATCCCCACAGTGCAGTGCTGAGACACAGTGCAACGATCATACCACCCAGACCCACACCCCGACCCCCACCCTATTCCCGTAACCCTAATCTACTAGTTTGCACATCCCTTGACACTGTGAGCAATTTAGCATGGCCAACCCACCTAATCTGCACATCTTTGCACTGTGGGAGGAAACCGGAGCACCCAGAGGAAAGCCATACAGACATGGGGAGAGTGCACAAGCTTCACTCAGAGTTGCCTGAGGCTGGAATTGAGCCCAGACTCCTGCTGCTGTGAGGCAGTGGTCCCACTCACCAACGGGATTAATCCTGTCACATGACACAATCCCAAATCTGCTACATCCTGCCATCAGTTCTGGGGTATTCTGCCCTAAAAAAAACTCTCAACAGCTTTCTAAGAATTCTTCATTTAGTTTATCTGTGGATTAAAATTACCCAAGACTATTGCTGTCCCTCGATCACAAGAACCCAATATTTCATCTTGCAATTTAATCTACATTGTAGTGGCCAAGTGACATTTTCCCCTTTCCATGCCTCATCACCTGAATCAGGGTCATCTCTAACTATTGGTAACATGGATGATCAAACTCTTCAATGTCTCATTGATCCCCAGCTCCATGCTTTCTGGTAAGAGAAATCTATTAATCTCGCTGTGGTAGAGAACTCCAGAAGTTGAAAATCCTCTGGACAAAAGAAATTCTCCTCATCTCAGACCTCAAAAGTACCTCCCTTATTTTTAAATTGTGCTCTCTGGTTCTAGACTCCCCAACCAGGAGGGATGTTTCATTTTGTCTATCCTTTTAAGTATTTCCTAAGTTTCAGTGAGATCACTTCACATTTTGGAAAATGTAAAGAAGACAGACCCAGTTTGGCCAATCTCTCTTCAAAGGATGGAACAGAAACTTACCTGTAACATCCTTATTCTGGTGTATCAACTGTCTTCTTTGGCTAACATAATGCAAGCACATCTGTGATCATTGCTCTATGTGTTTTTGCACAGAGACTGTGGATTTTCAATGTTGAGGGCAATGTTTGTGGTTTAATTGTCCTGGAGATCTAAATTTGATTTTAGCAACTTTCGAAGTATAACTCATGAGTGGGGATGAATGTCCCTGTCACTGACACCATATTTAGGCTCTGGTCAGGTATAAGGTCTGACTGAGCACATTCTGCTTTAACGATCACAGATTTCTTTCAAATCTAACAAGAAAGTACTAAAACTGCTAACATTTTATTCAAGTTTGCAAGCAGCATTTTCCAAGTTATAATGTAAAGGTTAGTGTGGCGAACAAATGTAGTTTATTGTTCTCTCCAGTCGCTCTGAATTTACCTTCCCGTTACTTGGTCTATTTGCATTCTGGACCTCAGGGAAGTATCAATCACCTCATAGAAAAAAAAATAGATAAGGGAAAGCCAGAGCTTAAAAATGAAAAATTGAGGGACCTGATACTAACCTTTAACATTGTGCATGTTGCTGTTGTGTAGAGTGTGGGTGGGGCATTTCATTCTTTGTTATATTCAAAGCAGCCTCCTGATGTGTAGCTGGCAGCCAGATTCAAATTTCGTGGTCTCAGGAAATTGTTGGCTCAGAAGGGTTAGCCTAACCCCTAAGCAACTCATCTGCTTTGATTGGTTGACTCTCAGCCCCCTTTCCAAAACCCATGATCCCCAAACAGCTTTTCTGTCCTACCTCACTGCCAGTCCATCTGCCTCCTTCTTTCCCATTCTCTCTTTTGACTCCTCCTTCCTTCTGATCATTGGTTCCACCTACTCTTGTATTTTATAAGACCATAAGACATAGGAGCAGAAATTAGGCCATTTGGCCCATCAAGTCTGCTTTTCCATTCAATCTTGATGAAGCCATTCTGACTTTGCGCTATTTTACTGTACGCTTCCAGATATTCAGAAATCTCACCCTTTACAATGGCCTCCAAAATCTTGCCCACAATCGAGGTTAGGCTAATCGGCATGTAATTTTTTTCGTTGTTTGCCGTACTCCCTATTTAAACGGGGGTGACACGTTAGTGTTTTTCCAGTCCTCTGGGACCCTCCCTGACTCGAGTGATTCCTGAAAGACCACCACTAACGCTTCCACTATCTCTTCAGCTAGCTCCTTTAGAACTCTGGGGTGTAGTCCATTTGGTCCTGGTGATTTGTCCACCTTCAGGTCAATCAGTTTTACTTGCATCTTTTCCTTGTTGATTGCCACCACACTCAGCTCTACCCCCGACTCTATTGAATTTTTGAGATATTACTCGTATCTTCCACCGTGAAGACTGACACAAAGTAATTATTCAGTTCCTCAGCCATTTCCTTGTTCCCTACTACTATCTCTCCACCATCATTTCCCAGTAGTTTAATGTCGACTTTAACCTCTCTTTTGCCCTTTATATACCTAAAGAAACTCTTACAGTCCTCCTTTATATTACTGGCTAGTTTACCCTCGTATTTAATCTTCTCCCTCCTTATTTACCTGGTTGTTGGGTCTGTATGGTTTTCATCTTCATCTTAATTCATGTATTGCCTTATTTTCTAAATTTGGCCTCTAATCTATGCTTGGTCTTCAATAGTCCCACATTTCTGTGCCTTATAGCAGATGTGACATCTGCTTATTCATTGTCACCTACCCTTGGTATAGCAGTGAGATCAGATAAGCCCAGAGTAAGCCCACACCATATTATTCCACAGATGTGGAAGAATCAAAGAGGCTGCTATGTGTGCAAATTGTGTTGTGATGGATTGGCCTAATGCATTACCATTGTTTTGGTTTCTAGTTGAAATTTAGAAATAAATTGCTAATTCTTTTAAGGATTTAAATAACTTTACATTAACCAGCATTTGCCAATTCTCTACTAAAAACCAAAACAACTGCAGACACTGTAAATGAGGATCAAAAGCAAAAGTTGCTGGAGAAGCTCAGCAGGTCTGGCAGCATTTGTGATGAAAAATATCAAAGTTAATGTTTTGGGTCTGGTGGTGCAATATTCCTAACTAAAGTCCTATAAACAACAAAAAAGTTGCTGGTAAAGCTCAGCAGGTCTGACAGTATCTGTGAAGAAAAATCAGAGTTCGTCTGAGGAAGGGTCACTGGGATCTGAAACGTTAACTCTGAGTTTTTCTTCACAGATGCTGCCAGACCTGCTGAGCTTTTCCAGCAACTTCTGTTTTTATCAATTCTTTATTTTGTAGCTGATAAATTCAGACTTGATGAATCAAACTTGTTATCTAATGAAACTTTAAATCTACGGAAGTGTATCTAAATGTTTATACTCAGTCAGAAGAGCTCTGCGATTGAACATTTGCTGGTTATTCACATTTTCCTTAAATCAACCATTTTATCAAATCTACTTCAAATTCCGTTAGAATTTAACTTTGTGATGGGTCGTGATGGCACTGTCAAAGATGTGGTGATTTGTTTAAGATTTGGCATTTGATCAGAAAGGTTATGTTTATCAAAATTCTGTGAATGATATTCTTTAAGGCTTCATAGATGCCAAGCATTTTAACACCTTCTCAATTAAAATCAAGGCCTTATTTAGAGATTTATTTGCTCTGAAAGCTACTGAATGCATTATTCTCCCCTTACCTGTGTACGAGTAGCTGTTTTTGGCTGGTGTCAAACTTTATTTAATCCTGAGTTGTGGTAAGTTAGAATTGCTAACCCATTCTGAGCTGCCCTAAAGATATTAAGGATCAACGAGGCAGTGTGGAATTAGAATCACACGTAGGCTGAAGAAGATCAATAAAGCACGTGTAGACCAGAATGAATAGATATGGCAGTCTTATTCCTTGAAGATATGTTCATGAAACAGTTTTTGCAATAAACTTCTAACCTCCATCATCATTTTAATTCTTGGCATTTGTCTACAATCACTGCAATGATGATATCACAAAAATTTACAACCTCGAAATTACAAATCCAATACCAGCCAATAGGTTATTATGTGCCACGTGCGTTGTGACAAGCTCTCACGTTCCTAGGATACCAGAGGAGGACGCTGGTTGCTGCACTACCATTTCCACCATGGAAGGCAGGGGCAATACTTCCAGGAGGCCAGCCTGAGTCGACATTTATATGTTAAAAAATATTTCCGTTGTCATGAATACACAGTGGGTATTTTAGACTGGGGCAGGAACAGCAATTAATGCAGTGAGTATGGTAAGATTCAGGGAGAAAACTCACATGGCCTTTTGGCAAGAACCCATCCAACACACTCTTGCACTTTGCCAAAAGTACCACGAGGTTCATTTCAATAAGTTGAGCAAAACTAGGCCTTTCAGCCCACAAAGTCAGCAACCTAACTCCCATTCAATGAGATAGCGGCTAATCTGATAATCCTCAACTCCACTTTCCAGCATCTCTTCTATAACTCTTGATTGCTTTTCTGATTAAAAATCTTTCCATCTCAGCCTTGAATATACTTAATAACCCAGCCTCAACAGCTTGACTGATAAAGAATTCCACAGACTGACTGCCCCATAATAGCGGAAATTTACATGGGTGATCCCTTATTTTAACTTATTGCTGTCTGATCCTAGATTCTCCCACAAGGGGAAGCAACTCCTCACTACCTAACCTGTCAATACTCCTAATAATTTTATATGTTTCAATCAGATCTCTACTCATTGATCTACTTCAAAGAGTACAGTCTGAACCTGCTTAATCTCTCCTCATAAGAAAATCCCTGCATTCCCAGGATCAATCTAGAGAACCATCTGTGTGCTGCCCCCAATGCCAGTACACCTTTCCCTAGGTAAGGGACACAAAACTATTCACAGGTTTCCAGATCTGACCTAACTCGAGCCTTGCACAGTTTTAATAAGGTTTCCCTGTCCGTATATTCCACTCCATTTGAAATCAGAAAGGACTAGAGTGTTTTGTCCTAAAGGATGGTAGAGAAATTTCTTACTCATTTATTCATAAGAATAGGGTGTCACTGGCAGGATGAATATTTGAGATAATGGGAACTGTAGATGCTGGAGAGTCCAAGATAACAAGGTGTAGAGCTGGATGAACACAGTAGGCCAAGCAGCATCAGAGGAGCAAGAAAGCTGATGTTTCGGGCCTAGACCCTTGTTGCTCTGGAGAAAGTGGTGTCGACCAGTCTTCGTGAACTGCTGCAGGACAAGGTCATGAAAATATAGCCACAGTGCTGTTAGGGAGAGAAATGCCAGTTTGTTATTTGAGAAAGGAAAAAAGGAGAGGCCACTCCAACACTGCGCAATGCCGTGAAATAGTGACATCAAATTATCTGCCTGTTACACACCAGACTTGGATTGCAGTGTACCTTACGTTAAGCTTATTGCTGGAAACAATGCAAAGCTACTGGAGATTTTCACTCTTATCAGGACAAATTCAAGAATGCCAACTTTCAAATGATCATAACAGTTTACACTTTGGAGGGAAAGGATGGTGAATGGCTGCCAGGCCAACTCAGATTTGCCTAAGTTGACCTTCTAAATCCATGGCCAATTTTGTTCTGCCTCCTTGTGGTTTGAAACCCATCTGAAATGGGTAGTGCTGTACCATCAGAAACACCCCAAGATCATAGAATCATTCCAGTGTGGAAGCAGGCCATTTGTCCCATCAGCCCACAGCAACCTTCCAAAGAGCACCCCATCCACACGTGTCCCTCTACCCTACCCCTGCATTTCCCATGGCTAATCCTGCACCTCCCTGGACACTATGGGACAATTTAACACGGCTAATTCATCTAACCTGCCAATCTTTGGACTATGGAAAGAAAGTGTAGCACCTTGAGGAAAGCCAGGGAGACATGGGGAGAATGACACAGCCAGCCGCCCAAGGGTAGAATCAAACCTGAGACCCTGGCGATGTGAGGCAGCAGTGCTAACCACTGAGCCACAGTGTTGTCAGTGGAAGTCTGTGCCTTGGCTTTCTACTCAAATCAATGAGAATTGAACCTATGGCCTGCTATTGTCCAGGTGAGCGTTTGGTTAACAGAGCTACAGCTGACAAAATCCTTTATAAATAGAGAGACAGAGAGCGAGATTCGTGGTTTGGGTAACACATTTTCACTCATTGCTATCATTTTTATGAGCTTGAAATACATCCACTTGCATGAATGAGGACCAAAGCAAAAGAAGTATTAATCAAAGTGAAATGCAAAGAGCCAACAATCAAAAGAATTGAGTTGAGTTCCTTGTCTGTAATTAGCCGGTACATATTGTGCCCTTTCTCGCATAAATGTAAACACCCATTCTTGAACTTTCAGTGTGTTATGGTTTGCTTTGATTGTATTCGAGTTAAAAATGATAGGCCCTAAGATAATCTTTATGTCCAGTGGGAGTATGTCAGTCATTGTTAACTATCCCTGGACATCCTTCCTCCCCGCATCTTCGGCACCGAGAACAACTGGTATAATTACCTGCTTCATACTCAATAACAGTCCATCCATTTGCATTTCTGGCAATAACTCTTTATTGCTGCAGTGTCTATATTATATTAAAGAGAAGGCCACAGCACAACCTTTCTTGATAAACGTTCTTGCTCATATTTAACTGTGTAAATAAAAGCCAAATCACAAATGAGTTGCCCAGTATTGGAACAACATTTTTAGTTGCCACAGATGTGTGAGAATGTTTCATGTGTGACAACTTTCTTTACACGGTGAAAATTTTATTGAAGCTTTGGGGCCTGGAGTTATTCAGCGCACAGACATGTTAGTAACGTTTACAGGATTACTGCAATAATTTTGAATGTTGTGCTCGCTCCAGAGAGCCTGATAGTCGAGGACAGGTGACGAAGCTTAGATATTCTGGCGAAGCCAACCCACAGTAAGTTTTACAGCTTCCTTTGTGCTGGAATTGTCAGCGTTTGCTTCATACAATTCTTGATAAACCCCCATCTAATGTGACAACTGGTTCACTGCATGATTGGGAGTTCTGCCCAGGCGCACATTTGCTATCTCGATATAGCTCCTCAACCGTTCAAACCCAGTTCTATGTATGAGTCACTTCTGACTAATCAAAAAACATCATAACTAATTAGGTGTTTGGAAATTATGGGAAATTGGGGTAATTGTTAGAAAGGAATAAAAACACTTAATTAAAGGCATAATGAATTTTGTAATTGATTAATTGATATTTCAATTTTGAAATCTAGATCTGTGACGCACTCCTTTTCTTTCTTTAATAAATGCTTACATCCTTCAAAAAAAAAATCATCCTTCTCTCTTCCTCCTCCTCCTCATCTCAGGCTGTGCAACAGCAATATAGGTGCTGATTTATGCACTCCCTCCAGATAATTGCTCTGTCGGTGCTGAAATTATTTGGATGTGCAGCTCTGGGCTATTTGGATGTAAATGAAAGCTGGTATAATTTTATCAGTGATAAAACGGTGTAGAGCTGGATGAATATCGGTGTTGATCACAACCGAGGGAACTGGCTCACTCATGTTCTCAGCTATTTGTTCTCCCCAGTGATGCTACTTTCTTTTCTGCGATCATTTAATGGTACAGGTTCTGAAGACATCATCAGCCCTGGATCAACACAAAACGAACGGAGACAGAATGGGATTTGATGCAGTCATCTACATTCTTAAGTACGTTTTGCTCAAAATAATTCTCCCACCTGCTTCCTCACAGTTGGCATGTAGTTCCAGTTTGTCATTACAAAGGTGCCAGTCCTCAGGGCAAATATTCAGCGTTTTGACCACCCCACCAAGAGAGATCACTTTGTGGATTATCTTCAAGATACAATCCTGCATCTTCACCTGCATTCTATTTCCTGGCACTGCTTCTGAAGCCAGTTGCTGGCCTACATACCATAGAGAAGCAACAAATACAAAGGAGTTGCATTGGTATGAAGAAAGAAAGACTCTATGTAGAGATAATGGGAACTGCTGATGCTGGAGTCTGAGATAACGAGGTGTAGAGCTGATGAACACAGCAGGCCAAGCAGCATCAGAGGAGCAGGAAAGCTGACGTTTCAGATCTCGCCCCTTCTTCAGAAATGTATGCAACCCCTCTCGCAACCATTGCCTGAGAAGACTTTCCGACCAATGAGGTGTTTCTGGAAGCCTGTGTTCAATGGAGGAAGTGGATTAAATCAATCGATGCACAGCAAGATCCCACAAACAGCAAGGGCTCTGGGCTCCACGAAATCTCATGACATCAGGCCCAAGTGGGGAAAGAAATCTCTAATAATTTACCAGCCACAATCCCCTCCCTCCTCACTCATGAATCAATACTCTTCCATGTTGAACACCGCTAGGAGGAAGCTCTGAGGGTGGCAGGAGCACAGAAGGTACCCAGGGTGTATGTTTTCAATGCCCATCAGTAAGACAGACTTGGCAGCACCACTACCAGCCGAGTCTTAAGGGCATTGCTCTTAGATTGAGTCTGCGGCAAAGTGGTGAGGGAACAAATACAAGTGAAAAATCTACTTGGTCTTGTCCCCATCAATCTGCCTGCTTTAGATGCATCTGTCCATCACAGCACTGGGTTGGAGTGACCACTGCATGGTTCTTGTGGAGACCAAGCCCTGTCTTCACACTGAGAATACCCTTCATTATGTCGAGTGGCTTTGTCACCATGCTAGATGAGACTGACTTCAAACAGATCTAGCAATTCAAAACTGAGCAACCGTGGAGCCCTATGAAGCATCAACAGCAGTAGAGCTTTGCTTCAACGTAATTTGCAACCTCATGGCCCGGCATATTCCCAGGTCAACCAGTACAAGGGAGATCCACTCTGCCTCCATTCAGGAGGCCATAAAGGGACCGTTCCAGTCATCCATTAAAATGAGATGCCAACCTGGTGAAGTTAAGAAACAGAGATAATGGGAACTGCAGATGCTGGAGAATTTGAGATAACAAAGTGTGGAGCTGGATGAACACAGCAGGCCAAGCAGCATCTCAGGAGCACAAAAGCTGACGTTTCAGACCTAAGACCCGTCATCAGAAAAGGAGGATGGGGAGAGGATTCTGAAATAAATAGGGAGAGAGGGGGAGGTGAACTGAAGATGGATAGAGGAGAAGATAGGTGGAGAAGACAGAGTAGGTAGGCAGGTAGGGAAGGGATAGGTCAGCCCAGGGAGGACGGACAGGTCAAGGGGGCAGGATGAGGTTAGTAGATAGGAAGTGGAGATGCGGTTTGAGGTGAGAGGAGGGGATAGGTGAGAGGAAGAACAGGTTAGGGAGGCAGGGACGAGCTGGGCTGATGTTGGGATGCAGTGGGGGGAGGAGAGATTTTGAAGCTGGTGAAATCCACATTGATACCATTGGGTTTCAGGGTTCCCAAGCGGAATGTGAGTTGCTGTTCCTGCGACCTTCGGGTGGCATCATTATGGCACTGCAGGAGACCCAGGACTACTTGTGTGCCAAACAGCAAATGGAGCATGGAATAGATGGGGCTACGAGATTGCGCAGCCCCCAAATCAATAATCAATACCAAATGGTCGTTCACAATTAAGGTGGAGGTCAGTCATCTCAGCTCCAGAACGTCTCTGCAGGTAATTGTCCTCGGCTCAAAAATCTTCGGCATCTTGTCTTCTCCAATGACATCGCTTCCATCAGTGGAGATACTGGTGCAGTGTGTAATCATGCAAAACAAGAATGGGACTTCATTCAGGCTTGGACTGATAACTAGCAAGCAACATTCACACCTCCCAATTGCCAGGCAATGACCATCTCCACTAAGAAAATGCATCTATTGCCCTTTGACAATCAATGACTTTGCCATCACTGAATTCTCCCACTATCAACATCCTGGAGATTACCATGGACCAGAAACTGAACTGGATCAGCATTTATATTAAATAAAGAACTGTGGATACTGAAAATCAGAAAGAAAAATCAGAAATTGCTGGATAAACTCAACGGGTGTGACAGCATCTGTGCAGAGAAATCAGACTTAACATTTCAGGTCCGATGACCCTTCTACAGAACACCTCCACGGATGCTGCCAGACCTGCTGAGATTTTCTGGCAATTTCTGTTTTAGCTTATAAATACCGCAGCTACAAGAGCAGGCCAGAAGTTGGGAATTCTGTGGTGAGAAATTCACCCATTGTCCTCTCATAAAGCTCAAGCCAAGAGTGTAATGGGATACTGCATATTTGCTTGGATGAGGCAATAACATTCAAGAAGCTTGATACCATCCAAGCCTGCTTGATTGATCCCATCCTCCACCTTCAGCACCCACTGCCTTCATCACCTGTGCATAATGGCAGCAGTGCATACCTTCTACTAGATGCAGCAACTTATCAAACCTTTTCCATCTTGAAGGATAAGGGCAGCAAATACATGGGAATACCACCACCTGCAAGTTCTCTTCCAAGTTACACACCACCTTTACTGGGAATGGTTATCGGTTCCTACACTGTCTCTGCGGTAAATCCTGGGGCTCTCCCTGTAAAAGCACTGTGTGTGCCCCCAGACTCCAAGGACTGCAGCGGGTCAACTAAACAGCTCAACATCACCACCTCCAAGATGATAGTGGAGTAGCACTCCTGAGTTGCAGCTTGTTCACTCTGTCTGTTTCTTTGCTTTCCTCTCTCACATTTCACATGTTCTTTTTACATCCTGTCCTTGGTGGGCATAGGTAATGCCCAGGTGAAAGCCATTGTGAACTCCTGGCATCAGGCTGGGCTTGAACTCCTAGCCTCAGTCTGGACCGGAACTCCTGGCCTCAGGCTGGGCTCAAATTCCCAGCCTCAGCCTTGACTGAAACTCCTAACCTCAGCATGGGCTCGAACTCCCAGCCTCAGCCTGGACTGGAACTCCTGGCCTCAGAGTGGGCTCGAACTCCCAGCCTCAGCCTGGACTGGAACACCTGGCCTCAGAGTGGACTCGAACTCCCAGCATCAACCTGGACAGGAACTCCCGACCTCAGCATGGGCTCACACTCCCAGCCTCAGTCTGGACTGGAATTCCGGGCCTCAGAGTGGGCTCAAACTCCCAGCCTCAGCATGGACTCAAACTCCCAGCCTCAGCATGGACTCAAACTCCCGGCCTCAGCGTGGCCTCAAACTCCCGGCCTCAGCGTGGCCTCAAACTCCCGGCCTCAGCGTGGCCTCAAACTCCCGGCCTCAGCGTGGCCTCAAACTCCTGGCCTCAGCGTGGCCTCAAACTCCCAGCTTCAGCACGGACTCGAACTCCCAACTTCAGTGCGGACTCGACTTCCCGGCCTCAACGTGGACGTGAACTCCCGGCCTCAACGTGGACTCGAACTCCTGGCCTCAGCATTGACTCGAACTCCCGGCCTCAGCTTGGACTTGAACCCCCAGCTTCAGCGTGGACTTGAATTCCCGGCACTCAACGTGGACTTGAACTCCCGGCCTCAGCGTGGGCTTGAACTCCCGGCCTCAGCATGGACTCGAACTCCCGGCACTCAACGTGGGCCTGAACTCCCGGCCTCAACGTGGACTCGAACTCCTGGCCTCAGCATTGACTCGAACTCCCGGCCTCAGCTTGGACTTGAACTCCCAGCTTCAGCGTGGACTTGAATTCCCGGCCTCAGCGTGGACTCGAACCCCTGGCCTCAGCATTGACTCGAACTCCCGGCCTCAGTGTGGACTTGAACTCCCAGCTTCAGCGTGGACTTGAACTCCCGGCCTCAACGTGGACTCGAACTCCCGGCCTCAACGTGGACTCGAACTCCTGGCCTCAACGTGGACTCGAACCCCCGGCCTCAGCGTGGACTCGAACACCTGGCCTCAGCGTGGACTTGAACTCCCAGTCTCAGCGTGGACTCAAACTCCCAGTCTCAGCGTGGACTCGAACTCCTGGCCTCAGCGTGGACTCGAACTCCCAGTCTCAGCTTTGACTCGAACTCCTGGCCTCAGTGTGGGCTCAAACTGCCAGCCTCAGATCGGGCTCAAACGCTAGCACTCCTGCTATCAGGGTCAAGCCCGTTGTGGCCTGGGTTGGAAGGACTGCTATTCTGAACTCATATTACTCTGTTTTTCTAACTTATTGCTGGCCTTTATTTTTATCTTTCTAATTTATTCCCCCTAAGAATTTATATTTAAGCAGCTGTACTTAGGTGTCTTGGAACCTAAGATGGTGCCATAAGTGGCAACTTGTAAAGTTTTCACTGTGCTCATGTGAATTCATGTGACAATAAAGCTAATTTATCTATTCTTTCAGTGATGGGCAATAATGCTAGTGTAGCCAGAAATGTCCATGTTCCATGAACCAATAGAGAAAAATAATGTGATATTGACTGAGAAATCTCTTTTCTTGATGTGGTTTGAGGGATAAATATTGGCTAGGCTTTTGGAGATGAATCTTCATTGAAATAGTGCCGTGTGATCTATTACAACACCAAAGAGAACAGGTAAGGCCTCAAGAGATAACAAGATGTCGAGCTGGATGAACACAGGTGGCCAGGCAGCATCATAGGAGCAGGAAAGCTCACGTTTTGGTCCTCAATTTCACTTCTCCCCATCTCTGACCGTGTAGCATCTCACTGTATTAGGAACGTCAACTTCTGTGTTAGCTCTTGAAGTGGAACTTGAGCCCAAATCTTTTTCACGCATGGTGCAACCGAATCAGCCCACATGGGGCTTCTACAGTTGCAGTGTAGCCCATTGTTCGTTACAGATAATGCCGTAATGTTTTGAGGTGTTTGTATGGTTGTAGAGTAAGAAAACCCAGAAGTCAACTTGTGCACAGCAAATTCCCACGAACAACAATGAGTAGAGTTACCAATTGAATTGAATTCTGAGTGGCAGTTCCCATTATCTCTGAATTCTGCGTGGTGTTGCTTGATGGATAAATATGGATCATGATGATTAGGAGAGTTCTCCATGAATTGTGCCAAAGAATCTTCTATGATTATTTAGCATTCAGTTCCCATTCCTCCTACTGAGGTGACCTTAGAGTGATGGTGCAATCATAGGACGACTGCAAAGTTACAGTGTAGAAACAGGCCATTAAGTCAATGAGAGAAATAAGACTAGTTTCCCAGTCTAATTCCACTTTCCAGGACATGGTCAGTAGCTATGTATTGGCACACAGTACTTCAGGTGCAAATCTTGTTAAATGATTTGAGGGCATCCCCCTCAACCATCAAACTGGCCAAAGAATTCCAAGTGTCCTAGACCCTCTGTTTTTCTTTATGTTCCTTATAATCTGTCTGCCAATCGCCCCTGGTAATTGACCTCTCTGTTAGGACAGAGATAATGGGAACTGCAGATACCAGAGAATACGAAATAACAAAGTGTGGAGCTGGATGAACACAGCAGGCCAAGCAGGAGCACAAAAGCTGACATTTCGGGCCTAGACCCTTCTCTAAGATGCTGCTTGGCCTGCTGTGTTCAGCCCTGTGTTCAAAGCCCCACACTTTGTTATCTCTGTTAGGGCAAACAGGTTAGTTTATCTGTGCTGCTCATGATTTTGCACACCGCAGTTAAGCTGTCCGTCAGCTTACTTCTAAGGAAAACAGTTCTCGCCTTATCCAACCTCCTCTCCTGGTTGCAATATTGAAACGCTGGCAATATTCGTGTAAAACCTGTCCAAACCCTCTACAAATTAATGATGCCCTCCTTGTAATGCAGTGGCTAGAACTGCACTCAGAGCTCCAGCTGAGGCCTGACAAGCATGTAATACCATTACAGCATGACCTCCCTATTTCAGTACTTCATTTTCTGCCCAATAAAGGACAAACAGTTTTTTTTGTCATCTACTGACCTGCCTGCCATTTTCAAGAACATACATCCCAAGGTCTCTCACTTCTTCTAACCTTCCTAATGTCCTTCCTTTCATTGTATATCCCTTTTCTTTATTACACTTGGCAAATCTCCAGTACGTGCTATCCTGTGAGCCGGTCACTGCTTATTGGATAGTAAAAGCAATGGACCCAACAGGGGTTCTACACAAGCCTAATAACCTGCTAATCCTTTCTGTCATTGGCTGACTTACAAACAAGGGAGAGGCATATGCCATTCAGCCCCTCATGACTGCTTCTTCATTCAGTAAGATCATGGTTGATGTAACAGTAATCTCACATCTATATTCCTGCCTACCCTGGTAACCTTTCACTCCTTTGCTGAGCAAGGATCTGTTCACCTCAGCTGTAAAAATATTCAAGGGTTTTGCTTCCCCCTCCAATTTTTGGGAAAAGTGTTCCACAGACTTATGGCCCTCAGAGAGAAAATAAAGCTCACCTCGTCTCTGGTTTAAATAGTTGTCTAAACAGTGTCCCCTTGTTCTAGAATCTCCCACAAGAGGAAACATCCTCTCCATATCTATGAAGTCAAATTGTCTCTGGATCTTATATGTCCTAATCAATGAGTAGCTGGGCGAAAGCCCAGATTGTGATGGATACTTATGGAATGATAGATGAGACAACAGACAACTTCTTCAAAAAGGAATTGGAAAAGTACATTGAATTGTATTGTATCTACAGGCCATTCAGCCTTGCTAATCCATGTTTCTGATTATGCACCACACAAGCCTCCTTCCTTTATTCTTCGCTTATCAGTGTAGCTGCCTATTGCTTTCTTCCTCATGAACTTCACAAGGTCTCACTCAAAAGCATCTCCCGTTTGTCTTCTTTATTCTAGCCACTCTTTAAGTAAAACCCTTCTCCTGAATTTTTTATTAACAACAACCTTACATTTGCTTTGGACTCCTTCACCAAGTGGAAAGAAATCCTGTACTTTCTACAGATAACAAACACTTTCCATTTCATAAAGACTTCTCACCCTACTCGTGAGGAAAGAGACCCATGTAGTTCAACCTAGAATATAATAGAGCTGGTCAAATGGGGATGACAACTGTGAGGGTATACACTGCGTGATCTGGTTCTATCTACAGCATTCTGCATTCACCTTGTCATTGAAGCTGAAAATTAATGTGTACCACACTTGGTAAAGCAGTGCTGGAATGAATTTAATTTTACTATGTTGCCCTAGTTTCAGCTTTGTATCGATGCCACGCTTGTGCTATTTAACGTGAAAGTATTAGGAGGTGAGCATGAAACAAAAACAAAACAAAAATGAACAGAATTAAAGAAGAAATGCCTGTCTCAGAATACTCCAACAAGCGCATTGGAAGTTTAAAACACAATGGTGTCATGTTAATGATAATGATCTAGCAATCAATTGATCATGAAGGGATTAATTAATTTGATGGTTAGGTTGATCAAAAACTGTGAGACGTGTTATAAATTATGAAGAAGACATTACAGCAACCGTCTGATGTCAGTGTGTGCAGTTTGTGAACATAAAGTAGACGAATGGGCAGACAGAGTTGCTATATTCCATACACAATTCACAAGGAGTTCTTAAAGGTGAAGTCTTTTAAAGGCAAGGTATACTTCCAACATTGCAGGAAAATCAGAGATAACGTTTTGTGTCCAGTGACCCTTCCTCAGAACCCAGTTTGTTTCAAATATGTTTCAAATTTGCTTGTGTCTCTGTGTTACATTCTAATGGTCAACAGACATTGTCCATTCTTGTAGGTACCTTGTGTAATCACTGGACTCATTAAGCTGATCTTAGAGAACACTAGAGACTGCCTGATCTCTGCTTGTCTTGAAGACTGACCTACCTGTGAGGTTTAGCAGTAAAACCCTGTGAGCCAACATGACAATGGGTTTTTTATGGCTTGATCCCTTCTCAAAGCCCACGTCCACAGCAAACTGAATTAAAATAAAAAAAACTGCAGATGCTGTAAATAGAAACAAAAACAGAAGTTGCTGGAAAAGCTCAGCAGGTCTGGCAGCACCTGTGAAGAAAACATCAGAGTTAATGTTTCGGGCCTGGTGACACTTCCTTAGAGCTGAATGAATGACATGGGCAAAATGAATTACATGGGCCTTGTAGCTAGACAGAAATAGTGACAATCTTCAAAACTTTCAACTCTATTCTATTTTGGAAGCAAATGGAGGATTCAAAGTAAAATCATTTTAGATTAGATTACTTACAGTGTGGAAAGAGGCCCTTCAGCCCAGCAAGTCCACACCGCCCCTTGAAGCATCCCACCCAGACTCATCCCCCTGAACGCTATGAGCAATTTAGCATGGCCGATCCACCTAGCCTGCACATCTTTGAACTGTGGGAGGAAACCGGAGCACCTGGAGTAAATCCACACAAACTCCACACAGACAGTTGCCCGAGGCTGGAATCCAACCCGGGTCCCCGGCGCCGTGTGGCAGCAGTGCTAACCAGTGAGCCACCGTGTCGCCCCAAAATACATAAAGTCTGATTCTCCTAACACTATCCTGTAACTTTTGGAATCTAGTAGTCTTTCCAAAGTGAGGGCAAATGCTCTTCCTGTTCCTACAGCAGTGAATATTTTCCGACTTCTTCCCAGCCAAATTATCCTTTTCTAGTCACCAAAGTCTATTATGTGGCAGAATTCAGAGCCAGTCACAGGGCCTCTTTCATTCCTCCATTGTATCTTGCATTCAATAGGCCACCCCGAACATAACATTGTTACAGAAGTGCTATTTGTAGCACAATCCCTTTTTCAGTGATGGTACATCTGAATCAGCTCCGCGAGAACACAAACATTGCAGACTCTCAAATTCAGTGAGCCTTTACTTGGTCAGAAATAATGGGAACTGCAGATGCTGGAGAATCCAAGATAACAAAGTGTGAAGCTGGATGAACACAGCAGGCCAAGCAGCATCTCAGGAGCACAAAAGCTGACGTTTCGGGCCTAGACCCTTCATCAGAGAGGGGGATGGGGAGAGGGTTCTGGAATAAATAGGGAGAGAGGGGGAGGCGGACCGAATCCACCTATCTTCTTTTCTCTCCATCTTCAGTCCGCCTCCCCCTCTCTCCCTATTTATTCCAGTTCCCTCTCCCCATCCCCTTCTCTGATGAAGGGCCTGGGCCCGAAACGTCAGCTTTTGTGCTCCTGAGATGCTGCTTGGCCTGCTGTGTTCATCCAGCTCCACACTTTGTTATCTAGCCTTTATTTGGTGCTTTGTTTGCCAATTGTAGCTTGGCCCTCAGTGTACTCATATCAAGACAGAGGTGTGCACTTCGCCTAATGTGTGCACTTCGCCTAATGTGTGCACAATGCAATTTAATTCAGATGGTTACAGGTCAACCCAGCACTAACTGTGCAGTCACGCTTGTTCTGCAGAGACAGGAACTACTGATGCTGGAGTCGGTGATAACACAGTGTGGAACACAGCAGGCCAGGCAGCATTGGAGGAGCAGGAAAGTTGACAATTTGCGCTGGGACCCTCCTTCAGAAATGGGGGTTGGCAGGGGAAGGGAGCTGGGAGATCAGTAAGGAGAGGAAGGATGGTGCTGGGGAAGGTAGGTGGGGGGGTGGAGAGATTTTAAAACTGGTGAATTCTCCCCACCCCCCGGCCTCATCCCATGCCCAAACCTCCCTCTCGTCCCTGCCTCCTTGACCTGACGCAACCTGTCCATCTTCGCTCCCACCTATCTGACCCTCCCACCTCACTGGCCAATCCCCACCACTCCCTACCTGCACTCACCTATCACCATCCCAACTACCTTCTCCAGCCCCACCCCTCCTTTCTATTTATTTCGGAACTCCATGCCTCCTCCCCATTTCTGAAAACACGTCCTAACCCAAAACGTCTACTTTCCTGCTCTGCTGATGCTGCCTGGCCAGGCTTGTCCTACAGCAATCTGATGATCTGTGAGGTTTAACTATTTGTTTCCAGTTCAGCTTCCATTCATTATACATGCTCCTGGTTTCTATATAAGAAACAATAGATACAGAGTCCTTGCAAAGATAGTTTTGATTTTTAAACCAGACTGCGTCTCAGTATCAAACATGAAGTCAGAACATGTTCTTTATCAGGGTGTACAGCCACCGGACTCTGTGAATGTAAATTGATGAGTGATTCACTAGAGAGTCTCACTCAGTAATGCCCTGCTGTGCAAGAGTCTGGAATTTTCTTAAATAAAAACCAAAAGAACTGTGAATGCTGAAAATCAGAAACAGAAATTATTGGAAAAGCTCAGCAGGTCTGCCAGCATCCTTGGAGAGAAATCAGAGTTAACGTTTCAGATCCAGTGACCCATTCTGAGGAAGGGTCACTGGACCCAAACTGTTAATTCTGATTCCGCTTTGCAGTTAGTGCGTAACACAATTGAACAACATATCAGTAAAATTCAAGGAAATTGGTCGGTAATTAATGGGACATAATTCTACATTCCTGGCTCTTCTTACAGTCCCATGTTTGAAAACAGCCATCCAACACACCAGAGAAAAATACTTCTGTATTTTTTGCTTTCCCACTAACCCCTTGTAAATTGTAACATGCGCCTTCCGATCGCCTTCCTGCCTGCCCTAAACTGTCTCCCAGTGAGTAAGAGTAGTGTCACGCAGCTCCCATGCTGTTGTAACTACAAATGCTGTTGGGTGGCCAATTCATAGTCCCTGGTAAGACTAGAGATGGTGGGCCCGGAAATTTCCACTTGACAGATCTGTCAGCCTCCATCCTGCCTCTTTTCCTCTATTCTAACAATTCCAGGGATGCGTGGGGTTGGGCACAAATGACTATGTGCCTGCAGACTGTGATGGCCACAATCAAACTGCAATGAAATGGGGATTCTCCAGTTGGCAGGTGAGCTCTGTGCAGTGGGTGAAATGAGACATGGATTCCCCTCGGCAGGTGAGCTCTGTGCAGTGGGTGAAATGAGGCAGGGATTCACCTCAGCAGATCAGGGGCACTGATGCTTTGTGTTACTTTTTAAACACTCCCACCTCACTCCACCTTGCCCACCCCCAACCCCAAAGCTAACCTACCAATAGCTTTAGCCCACAATTGGCAGCAGCGGACATTTTTATGTTCTAAGATTTTAAAAGCTCTCAGAGAAGTTTTTTTTAACTATTCACTCACGGAACTTGGGCATCGCTGGCAGGCCAGCATTTATTGCCCATCCTTAATTGCCCAGAGGGGAATTAAGAGTCAACCACGTTGCTGTGGGTCTGGAGTCATACATAGGCGAGACCAGTTAAGGATGGTATTTTCCATGCTTAAAGGATGTTAGAGAGCTTGATGGAGGTTTTTTCTCCCCCAGCACTTGACAATGAAATTCATGGTCAACACCTTTTTCCAGACAAAGGCAGGATTCAAACCTGGGTCCCCAAAATGTTGCCTGGATCTCTGGGTTAACAGCCCAGTGATAAAATACCACTAGGCCATCATGTCCCCTACTGAAGGTGAGAATGCCTCCATCTTGAAGTGCTTTGATCTTCCTTTGATAGGCTATAGCGCCCTCCGGCCTGGAGGTCTAACATCCGTCCTTCCGGCTCCCAGAACACAATCGCAGTACTTACTCGGGTAGTGATCATCCTGTCTGGTAATAAACTGGCCTTCCATGCAAAAATCAGGGCAGTTCATCATGACATCTCTTTGCAGAGGTAAGGAACTCAACATTATCTTCTAATCAAAAACAAAACAGAAATTGCTGGTGAAACTCGGGACATATGGCAATATATGCAGAGAGAAAGCAGAGTTAACATTTCAGCTCCAGTGACCCTTTCTCAAAAATATTTTATTTAGTTTCTAATCCACCTGTTCTGAGATGTGAACTCTGGAGCAGTTGGACTTGAATCCAGGTCGCTTGGCTCAGAGATGGGGAGGATGTTATCCTTACACTGGGATCCTAAACAAAATTCAACCAAATGGCTATCTACATTAGCTGTGAGATGGAGTTTTTGAATACAGTGCTCTGCTCCCATACCTCCTTAAACTCTTAACTTCAACTCGATTGCCACCATAGTTCATCGAATGAGACTTTATTTCTGAAAGGATTCTGGCTGAAAATGGCTAGCAAAGAATTATTTAAAATAGGAGGACAACATAAACATTAATTCATAAAACAATAAATATTACAGAATGATATGAAAAGTCCCATGAGGAGAGATTAAAGATGCTGATCCTGAGAAATGAGAAGTGATTGCATTAAAACTTATGGAATTCTTCGAGGGCTAAACTGGGGGGTGGTGTTCTATATTGGTTCAGTAGAGTCTGAAAGGCTTCATACTAAGAAGTGCTATTAACACCGGCCATTATGAAAATGCCTTAATGGCTTGTGAACAGTGCAGCTGAGAAGTTCGAAGGAGTGAGATCTAACATCTGGTTCCCCTCAAAACTTCTGTCATAATGTTTCTCATAGCAATGTGACCTTTAACTAGTTGCTAACATGTAATAAACTGTGTGGTGCTAATCATGGGGAAGTGCTGTCACAATGGTAATGATTGGCAATCCTGAGTCTAAGGTGAATATTCTGAGGTCACAGCAGAATATGAACTTAATAAAAAAAATCTGGAATTAAAAATTAACCTAATGGAAAGCATTGTTGTAAACACCCATCTTTACCTGGTCTAGACAACATGTGACTTCTGACCCACAATTTTTGCAAACCACTCTGCACCTCCTTTCTCCTGTAGTACCAATCATTGTGACTGCTTGAAATTTGGATTCATTGCATTTATCCTGATAAGTACAAGACTGAAAACACTGGCAACACAGCTCCCTTGTCATCAATTTTAATTTAGAATTTTATTCGGCTCTTGGATAAGAAAGTCTCCATTTGTTTACGAAAGCCCTGTATCCAGAACATGTTGGTTCACTCGTAAAATATTACATTCAATATACTTTGTTGGAATAAGCAGTCTGCCAAATCTGATGTTGCAAAGTGGAAACCAGAAGCAATTACAAAATGGGCTTGTTGCGCTGTGGATATATTCATCTTTAAAGCTTTTCTATCATTTTCTATCATTAGAATTTTCAACACAATGTTATAGCTGTGGTGTGAAATTCATTTGCTTATATGGCTGCATCCAGGAGGGTTTGAGATTCTTCATTAGTGATGTATTGGGCCCTTCTCCTACAGTGGTAAGTGTTACACAGTACACCACTGAAACCATAACGTATTTCCTAATGTTGGAGAAGAACAGGAGGCTGGGAGAACACAGCAAGCCAGGCAGCATCTTGAAGAGGAGAAGTCAACTTTTCAGGCACTATCCTTCTTAAGGACTGGATATAGGGGTAAGGGAAACTGCAGATAAAGAGGGGAGGGAAGGTAGACGAATGGTGGTGATAGATGGACGCCGGTGCTAGGTACGACCTAGTTGGTCAATGGGAAGGGTGAATCGAGTTGGTGGCTGGAATGGAAAGGAGGAGGTGGTAGGTGGGAAAGAAGGGAGGAGATGGAGCTGGAATGGGAGCCGGGGAGTGGGTGAGAAGGCTATTTGAAATTGGAGAACACAACATTAAATTCTCCAGGCTGTAGGGTGCTCAAGCAGAAGATAAGGTGCTGTTCCTCAAATTTGTGCTCCGAATCACTGTGACACTGGAGGATGCTGAGGATGGGTGTATCGGAAGGGGAGTGGGGGAGGGCGAGTTCAAATGGGCAGTGAGCGGGAGGTTAGGCTGGCCGTTTCGGGCCAGGCAAAGATACTCAACGAAATGGTCACCTAGTCTACATTTCATCTCAAGAATGTAGAGAACACCACATGAGGAGCACTGACTACATCAGACTAGCCTGGAGGAGATGCAGGTGAAGCTCTGTATCACCTGGAAGGACTGTTTAAGGTCCTGGATGGAGGTGAGGGAGGAGGTATGTGGGCAGATGTTGCATCTTTTACAGTTACAGGGCAAGGTACCGGGCAGGTTGAATTGGGGAGTGTGGCATGAACTAAGGAGTGGTAAAGGGAATGGTCCTTGCGGAAGGCAGAGAGGGGTGGGGAGTGGAAGATGTTCCGGGTGATGGGGTCTATTTGGGATAGGCGGAAGTGTTTGAAGATGATACGTTGGACGCAGAGGCTGGTAGGGGTGGTAAATGAGGACAAAGAGACCCTACCCTTATGATTGGGGGGAGATTAGAGCTGACAAGTGGGGAATGGAGGAGGAGCAGTGGAGGGCTGTCTGGATGACAGAGGGGTGAAAAGAATGTTGTTTGAAATAGAAGGATATCCAGGATGCTCAGGAGTCTCCTCGTCAGAGCAGATGCACTGGAGATGGAGGAATTGGGAAAATGGGATGGAGTTTTTGCAAGATACACCATGGGAAGAGGTGTAGTCTAGGTAGCTTTGGGACTCCGAGGTAACAAAGTGTGGAGCTGGATGAACACAGCAGGCCAAGCAGCATCTTAGGAGCACTAAAGCTGACCTTTTGGGCCTGGACCCTTCAACAGAAAAGGGTCTGATGAAGGGTCCAG